>NC_051434.1:25250831-25261308 GCF_001649575.2 Kryptolebias marmoratus
AGATTTGATACGTAAACACTTTGTTTTAACACTGGATTTTAACTACTAATAATATACATCCCAGAGTTACATAAACAGAATGTGACTCTATAAGTGTAAAATTAACTCTGCTTTTGCACAAAGTCTGCTAACACCAAAACATTTAACACTTTTGAATTTGCTGTGTACCGGCCAAATTAACTATCCAGAACTTTAAGAAAGTCACCCAGGTGTTTATCGACTCTGGGGCTGATACAGAGTTTATGGATTGAGCCTTTGCTGAGTCTCTGGGTATAGAGGTAACCCCGTCTTCCAATAACTGTAGAGTAACTGCTCTCGACGGACATGTTTTGAGTGAGAAGCATCTCGAGACCAAGCCAGTTCGATTATCTGTGGGGGGGGAATCATCATGAAAGGCTTAAGTTCCTCGTTATTCACTCACCTGGTCTGCCTGTAATTCTAGGAGCCACGTGGCTAAAGAAACATAATCCACGCATTGATTGGGTCAAGCAGGAGATTACTGAATGGGCCGAGCAGTGTTCCTCTTCATGCCTGCAGGACGCAGTAGTTTCCTCTTCCACTCCTGAGGCTTCGACCAAGGTCTACCCTGACATTTCCAAAGTACCACCAGAGTACCACGACCTCAAGGAGGTGTTTAATAAGGTAAAGGCCACCTCGTTGCCAACCTACCGGCCGTTCGACTGTCCCATCGATCTGCTTCCTGGAGCAGTTCCTCCTAGGGGGAGGGTTTTTTCGTTATCTCGTCCCAAACAGGAGGCCATGAATGAGTACATTAAGGAGAGTATTCAGGCAGGAATTATTAGGACTTCTGTGTCACCCGCGGGTGCTGGGTTCTTTTTTGTGGGTAAGAAGGATGGGTCGTTAAGACCTTGTATCGACTATCGGGGTTTAAACAACGTAACAATTAAGAATAAGTACCCTTTACCTCTAATGTCCTCCGCATTTGATCTTATTCAGGGTGCTAGAGTGTTCACCAAGCTTGATCTGCGGAAAGCCTATCATCTAATTCGTATTAGGGAGGGGGATGAATGGAAGACCGCCTCTAACACACCTTCCGGCCACTACGAGTACTTAGTCATGCCTTTTGGCCTTACCAATGCCCCCGCAGTATTCCAGTCTATGGCAAATGATCTGTTAAGGGATATGATTAATCAGTTTGTTTTTGTCTATCTAGACGATATCCTCATTTTTTCTCGGGATTTAGAGTCCCATAAGGTTCATGTTAGGAAGGTGTTACTCAGACTGTTACAGAATAATCTGTTTGTTAAGGCCGAGAAGTGTGAGTTTCACCAATCGTCCACCTCGTTTCTGGGATTTAATATCTCCCGAGATCGGATATCAATGGATCAGTCTAAGGTTTCTGCTGTTGTTGACTGGCCTGTTCCCAAGGACAGAAGAGGGCTTCAACGCTTTCTTGGCTTTGCCAATTTCTACAGGAGGTTTATCAGGAATTTCAGTCAGGTAGCTGCTCCTCTACATTCTCTCACGTCTGTTAAGATCCCGTTCCGGTGGAACAAGGACGCTCAGACTGCTTTTGATCAATTAAGAGGTCTGTTTACTAAGGCTCCTGTTCTTCTCCCTCCGAACCCAGAGAGACAGTTTATTGTTGAGGTAGATGCATCTAGTACAGGTGTTGGGGCTGTTCTCAGTCAGATGGGTCAGGACAACGTTATTCATCCTTGTGCCTTTTTTTCTAAAAGACTCACCCCAGCTGAGCAGAACTACGACGTGGGCGAGAGAGAGCTGTTGGCCATCAAGATGGCCCTGGAGGAGTGGAGACACTGGTTGGAGGGAGCTAAGGAGCCTTTTGTGATATGGACTGACCATAACAATCTGGAGTACCTCAAAACAGCTAAGAGGCTCAACTCACGCCAGGCAAGGTGGGCCTTGTTTTTCTCTCGCTTCCTTTTCAACCTCACCTACAGGCCGGGAGACAAGAACATCAAGGCAGACGCTCTCTCCCGGATTCACGAGAGGTCATCTGAGGATATTAAACCTGAGACTGAGGAGTTCATTCTTCCCCAAGAGGTACGTTTGTCCATCACCCAGCTGGAGCGGGATCTTCATCAGGCCCATCGCGACTTCCCTCCACCCGCTACTTGTCCTCCAGACCGTTTGTTTGTGCCCCAAGGACTTCGGTGTAAAGTACTCACATTCTGCCACAGTTCCAGGCTTTTTTGTCACCCGGGTGTCGGCAAGACATTGACAGTAATTAGGTCCCAGTTCTGGTGGAGTACCCTGGCCCGGGACGTTCGAGAGATCATCGCTGCCTGCCCCCAGTGTGCTCAGGCCAAGGTGTCTCGTTGTCATCCCGTAGGGTTTTTACGTCCACTACCCATTCCCTCACGTCCCTGGTCTCATGTCTCGATGGACTTCATCTCCGGTCTTCCATCGTCTGCAGGTAACACTGTCATTCTTACTATTGTGGATCGTTTTTCTAAGATGGTTCACCTTGTCCCGCTTATAAAGTTACCCTCCGCCAAGGAGATGGCTGTCATTCTGTCCAAGGAACTTTTCAGACTACACAGTGTTCCTAAGGATATTGTTTCGGATCGAGGTCCCCAATTCGTCTCAAGGTTTTGGCGGGAGTTCTGCAGCCTCCTGGGAGTGTCCATCAGCATATCTTCAGGTTTTCACCCACAGACGGACGGGCAGACGGAGCGGGCTAACCAGGAGGTTGTAACCAAGCTTCGCCTTCTCTGCTCCACCGATCCGGCTAAGTGGTCTGAGAATCTGCCTTGGGTTGAGCATGCTATCAATGTCTTGCCATCAGCTGCCACTGGACTGTCCCCATTTTACACGGTCTATGGTTATCAGCCTCCTGTTGTTTCTGTCCAGGAAAGACCTGCGGGGGTTCCCTCTGCCTACGCTGCTGCTCACCGGTGTCGTCGGGTCTGAATCAAAGCCAGAAAAGCTCTTCTCGGGACCTCGGCGGTGTACACTCCTGTAGCTAATCAGAGAAGGACCAGACAACCCAGTTACCAACCAGGACAAAGGGTGTGGCTGTCTACAAGGGACTTACCTCTGAAGGTGGAGTGTCGCAAGCTGGCGCCTAGGTTCATCGGTCCATTTCCAGTTTCCAAGGTCATCAATCCTGTGGCTGTTCGCCTTCAATTACCCAGGAACACCAGGGTTCATCCGACCTTCCATGTGTCCCGAGTCAAACCACTACGGACGTCTGGACTCTGTCCCTCCTCCAGGCCTCCTCCTCCCGCCCGGTTTATCGATGGGGGTCCAGTTTCACTGTTAGGAGGCTCCTGAAGTCACGACGTTGGGGTCGCAGCGTCCATTACCTCGTGGACTGGGAGGGATATGGTCCTGAGGAACGGTCCTGGGTTCCGGCCAAGCACGTCTTGGATAAGACTCTCATAGAAGACTTCCATAGGTCCCACCCTGGGCAACCTGGCAGCCCATCAGGAGCCGGGCCGTAAGACGGGGGCTCTGTCATGACTCTGTCATGACTCTGTCTCCTGCTACACCCACATTGCCATGCCACGACCTCATCACAGCAATCGTTTACACCTGTTGCCACTAGTATAAAGGTTCTCCCCTTCCTTTCAGTCTCTGCCAGATTATTGAAAGGTTTGCCCGGTAAATATCCAGCAATTCTTAGTTCCATGCCTGTCTTGTGTTTGACCCTTCGCCTGCTCCTCGACTCTCGCCTCTTGCCTTCTCCCCATTGGAGACCATCTCGGATTCTGACCTCGGATAAACGACCCTCACTCTGTTCTCTGGCTCTGGCTTTCTGGATTATCCCCTATTGGATTTTGTCGCAGTTCTCTGACTACCCGGTTTTGACCTCCTGCCTGTTCCTGGACTCCTCTGTTGGCTTAGTGCTCACTCTGAGCTCAACGCCCGCTCCCCGCTCCCCGCTCCCAGTGCTCGACTCTCTTACCTGCTCTGGCCTGGGTTCGGCTCCACTACGTGAGTGCAATCTCCACTTCCGTTTTAACCAATAAAAGGTTAAACCTTTGTTTTTGTTTGACTCCGTCTAAGCCCTTTTGTGACAGCTGATGGAGTCTATGCGCATCCACCAAATTAATATATTTTAATATGAAACACATAGTTCATAATTCAAAACTTAAAAAGTCTGGGTTAAACCCTAACCCTGTATTTACTTCAGTCACTATGTGTACACTTGAACACATAGCAGTATTTTCTATTTTCATAATAGTTCCAAATTGTAACAGAACATCTGTTGTGTTCAATTTATAACAGAAACAACACACATGCATACTTACCTGCCATCCGTGAACTGTTCTTATGCTGACCCCAAAAAGTTTGGCAATATCAGTGACAGACTTACCCACAAGCAAAAACGATTCCAAGGCATCAGCAGGCAGCAAATATCAAGGTCTCCCTACTGTTCTTGTGTGGCACACAGACTTGTGCAAGAGACAAGCCACTTCCTCCAAAAATCTAGAGAACAAACAGGTCAGCTTCATTATCCGTGTCTGCAGCTAACTGGAGTAGCCTCTCAGTCAAAATATCAACACACACACAAAATAATAATAATTAATTAATTAAAGAGACAAAATTAATCTATAAGGAAAAAGAAAAACAAAAAATATATATTTTTAAAAACTACAATTTAAATTATGTGCTTAAAAATATAATTTGTTGGAACTAAAATAAAAAAAGTAAATAAGAATGTCAATTGAATTAGAAAACGTTCTCCCTTTTCAAATTAACTAGTGCATGTTAGGCATATTTATTTATTTGACCTTTTATTTATTGGGGCTTTTATATATTTCTGCTTTTATTTTTAATTATGTAAGTTTTGGTCCTCCATAGAGAGGGAGGTGGCTAGGAGCTTATTATCTCTGAGACAAGGCAGCAGGAGTGTAACTGCATACATTATTGACTTTCAAGTTGTTTCTGCTGCTCTAATATTCATGTAGGGTCTGATATGGAAGAATAAAGGACAAACTTTCTACCAGAGATTTTCCTAAAAGTCTGAAGGAACTGGAGGACCTGGCCACCCGGATTGATCTTAGGCTGTCAGAGACGAGGAAAGACAGGTGGCATAAGGAGGGCCTCACTGTGTCTCCCAGAGCATCCAGGACCACCAGGAGTCACATGAGTTCTTCTCTTCAACCCCAGATTCTCAGACAGACATTTCCAGTACTTTTCCGCAGTTCATGCCACGCCTCCTGATCTCATGCCACAGCAATCATCTCCATCTGTTCCACCTGTTCCTGTCAGTATTTAAACCCTCTCTCCACTTCCTACCTCTGCCAGATTATTGAAAAGTTTTCCTAGTAAATGTCCAGTGCTTCGTCACAGTTCTTGCCTGCCTCCATGATCACAGACCCTTGCCCGACTCTCGACTCTCGATCCTTGCCTGCTCCTTGCCTGATACCTTCACGGACTCTGACTTCACGGAACAAACTTCCAGAAAACTGGAAAACAGCTGAAACACTGAGTTCCTTCAAATCTAGGCTAAAAACCCACCTGTTTAGAGTTACTTTGGATGTGTACTGGTATCTCATTTGGTGACTGTATGGTATTGTTATTGTATGGGGGGGAGTATGCGATACCGAAAACTTGGCGTCATTTGTCGAGAGAATGGAAGCGCTATGAACAACGTTGGCCCTGTGTTGTTGCTGTTTTATTAAACTTATGGGGATTCTCCTGAGACTTTAGGAAGAGAGGCGCAGTGGAAGAAATGCTCTGGATGCCGCGATTGTTGCACGGAGTAGGACAGCTGTCATCCGGTTTTCAGGCTTTACAGCACCTTCAGCTGGGGGACAGACGGCATAAACGTGAGTAGGCTAACGCTGTTGTTTATAGTCCTTTTACTTCGCTCCAAAAATGTCTATTGTTGTTTTCTCCGCTCCTTATGCTTGCATCTGGCCACACCCATGACCAATGATTGAACAGGAGCTAAGTTTGCGTCACCCACGAAAGCAGGGCTGGCCTGCTGGCCCTATTCCAAAGCAGGGGCCAAAAAAGCAGGGACCGGCCTCGAAAAAATGCCGGTGGAAACGCGCAAAGCAAGCCGAGTACAGTGGAGCCGGGACCTTTAGAGCCGGTGGAAAAGGGGCATTATGCTTCAGTAGTTTTCCAGACTCTGGTGAATGATGTGCTCTGAGACATGGTGGGTCAGTTTGTCTACGTTTATCTTGACGACATCCTGATTTTTTCTAAGGACCTGAGCTCACATAAACAACATGTCAAATCTGTTCTCCTTCGTCTCCTGCAAACCCACCTCTTTGTGAAAGCAGAGAAATGTGAATTTAATCAATCATCTACATCTTTCCTAGGTTTCATCATCTCTCCGATCATCATGGACCCAGCTAAGGTCGCTACAGTCAAGGAATGGCCCCTACCCAGTGATCGCAATCAACTCCAGAGGTTCCTGGTGTTCGCTAACTTTTACCGTAGGTTACTTAGGAACTACAGCCAGGTTTCCACCTCCTCTTCATGCTCCCATGTCCACTAAGGTGAGTTTTCAATGAAATGATCAGCTGACAAGGCCTGTCGCAGACTCAAGCACCTGTTTACCACTGGATAAGTTCTTTGATCCCCAATCCTGAAAGACAGTTTATGGTTGAGGTGGATGCCTCTAGCACTGGAGCTGGTGCTATCCTCAGCCAGAGAACCTCTGACAACAAGATCCACCCCTGTGATTTCTTGTCCAGGGTCCTTTCTAGCGCCGAGCACAATTACAATGTGAGGGATCAGCAGCTTTTGGCTGTCAAATTGGCTTTGGAGGAGTGGAGACACTATTACTACTACTATTAATGTATTTTCTGCACTATAGGGCGCACTGGATTATAAGACGCACTGCTAATGAATGGTCCATTTTCGAACTTTTGTCATATATAAGGCGCACCGGACTATAACACGTATTAAGCGAAACAAAACAGCCCCATCTTTCGGGGAATACTGCACCGACGTAAGAGTCAAGTATATGCCTATACTGCTTGCTAAGGTCCGTTCGCTAAGGTCCGCTCACTAAGGTCCGCGCTGTAGGCGACTATAACTGAGCCTTAATGCTGCAAACGGTGCAGCTTTGTAGTTTACCAAAGTCATACTTAAACATTACGACTTCTTACAAATATAAGGCACTCCAGATTATAAGGTGCACTGTCGTTTTTTGAGAAAATTGAAGACTTTTAAGTGCGCCTTATAGTCCGGAAAATATGGTACGTTATTTAAAAAGCACTTTAAAACAACAAAAGCTGCGACAAAGTGCTGCACAGATAAAAATTAATACATACTCAAAACATGAAGAAGACAAAAAAACAACAATATAAATAATGTAAAGCTGTGACGGAGGTAAGAGAAAAAGTTTCAACTTGTGGTAAAAGCCTAAGAATAAAAATGTGTTTTAAGAAGAGTTTTAAAAGTGGACAATAAAGGGGCACTTCTAACAGCAAATAGTTCCATAATTTGGGAGCGGCAGCACTAAAAGTTCTGTCACCCCTGAGCTTCAGTTTTGACCTCAGTACCTCCAGGAGTAACTGATCAGCTGACCTGAGGCAATGAGCAGGAGAATATGGGTGAAGCAGCTCAGAGAGGTAAGATGGGGCAAGACCATGTAAACCTTTAAAAACAAATAAAAGGATCTTAAAATGAACTCTAAAATGCACAGGCAGCCAGTGTAGAGAAGCCAGAATAGGAGTGATGTGCTCCCTCTTTCCAACTCCAGCTAAAAGCCGGGCAGCAGCTTTTTGGACCAACTGGAGACACATGAGGGAAGACTGGCTGACTCCAAGGTAAAGAGTGTTACAGTAATCCAGCCGAGTTGTAATGAAGGCATGAATTACTGTTTCAAAATGCTGTTTTGAAAAGAATTGGCTTTATCTTTGCCAGCTGCCTAAGGTGATTAAAAACTGGACTTGACCACTGCTCCAACCTGGCAATCTAATTCAAGATCACTGTCTATTTTAAAATCTAAGTTAGAAACGGTCTGCTTTAAATAAGACGTCAAGGGGCCCAGCTCAACTGGAAATGTTTCACAGGAGCTACTGGGACAAAACACCATCACTTCTATTTTTTGTCATTAAAATTTAAGAAATTTAAGGCCATCAAGGCTTTAATGTCTTTAAGACACAACAGTAGAGGCTTAATTGAAAAGGCTCCTTTTTTAGTGGCATGTATATCTGAGTGTTGTCAGCATAACAATGAAAGGAGATCACATGTTTTCTGAGTATTGGATCCAGAGGAAGTAAATAAAGAGAAAAAAGCAGAGGACCGAGGACTGAGCTATGTGGAAAACCATAAAGTAGAGGAGTGGATGAGAATTCAAAATCAGCTAAATTAACAGACATGGTTCTGTCTGACAAGTAAGACCTGAACCACTTTAATGCGGTACCACTAAAACCACATTGGGTCTGTAAAAGACAATAAAATATTGTGGTCCACTGTATCAATAGCAGCGGTTAGGTCAAGTAGAACTAGAACAACACATTCACCAGAATTGTTTGCCCTGAAGAAATGATTAAAACCTCTCACTATAGCAGTCTCTGTGCTGTGCAGAGTTTTGAAATCTGACTGAAAAACCTCCATAATATCATGTTCATCAAAAGGGGGCTTGACCTAAGAGAGAACAACTTTCTCTAAAACTTTTGAAATAAAAGGCAGCTTGGAGATAGGCCTAAAATTTGCTAAAACAGTTTTGTCAAGGCCAGGTTTCTTAAGTAGAGGCTGCATCACAGTGTGCTTAAAACTAACAGGGACAACACCTGACAGCAAGCTGCTGTTTACAATGGCAAGGATGACCTGTCCTATGCTGGAGAAAGTCTCTTTGAAGAGCTGAGGGGGAGCAGGATCACAGCGAGATCCCATTGGTTTGATATGTTCAACTTTAAAAAGAACAGATTCACTGGGTCAAATTTATCAAACACAGCTGTACAGGGGATCAAACAACAATGGTCACAAAGCAGGTGCAGAAACAAGGGCTCTTGCAGCAACAACCTTATCTATGAAGAAATGCATCAACTCATTCCATGTTTCAGAACATGCTTCCAGGCAGACAGATTGTGCAACATTAGGAACAGAGTCATTAATTTTAAACAGCAAACCTGCCAGATTGGGATGGACTACTGTTGATAAAATTTTATGTAGTCTCATTAAAAAGATTTTTGTAAGTAGTTTTGCATCACACCACAATAGTCTAAATAGAACGTAGCTTCCACGTTCAAGTGGGTCTTTCCTCTTTTTTAAAATGGGAGTGATTACTGACTGTCATTGAAGAGGGAAGCTGCCTCTCTTCAATAGCATTGTTAATGGTCTTTAACAATGCTATTGGTAAAAATAACAGAATTACCCATATCCAAAATGATTTTTCTGATTTGAAGATATACGTCTGGGCCCTCTATATTTGACCCATTTATTTTCCCTACAATTATTTTTTTGCGTAGTAGATTTAGTAAAAGAATAATTATTCATCTTCATACTCTTTGTTTTGTTGATGAACCTTAACATTGAGTTTTCAAAAGAAAAGGATGGCTACCCCACACTTTTTTTGGTCATATGTGTTTATTAAGCCATCTCTCCTGAATTCTGTTTGTCTTTTTGTAAAAAGATGCATTTCTTGAAGCATAGCTACTTCTGACATCTGATTCTTTCACAATTGAAAAAGCTCCTTGAATGAGAAGTGAAATGTCTTTAGCTACAGAATAGAAGCCCAGCTGTTTCTCTTTTTAACCTTTTTTTGGATTTGCCATGTCCTGGATGACTGAGAATCTACACCAGCATACGTATATAATGTTTATGGACTGAACCTCATGCCTACATTTGCGTAAAAGAAGTTTTACTGACGTGAAACATTAATCTGTCAATCTGTGTTCGATTACTCTGTGGCTTTCTCAAGGACACCAAAAACTGAATTTTGGAATTGAAATTAAGTTATAGAACTGGAAATGAAAGTAGTCAAACTGAATTTTGAATACAACAAAACACAGTTTCAAACCATTAAATTCAGTTTCAATTTAGTGAAATTAATTTTCAAACCAATGGATTTAATTTCTAATTAGTCAAATACAATTTCAGTTTGAGGAATTTAAATTCAGTTTCTGATAGCACAAGTTTCTGCCCATATTATTAACTTGCAAAACTGTAAAAAAAAAAATTAAAAAATCAGCCAGTCACTGATAGCAAAGCAGACATGAAAAGTATTTAATTAGTTGTGGAATGGGTTTAGTAAATAATTAAAATACTTTCTAAGCATGGGACAAAAGTGGTTTTATGAGGTACAGAGAGAAGGAAGGGGTCTTACTGGGTGATAGCAAAAATTTGAGGACGCATTTATGTGTGTATGTGTACATATACAGTACAGTACATACTGTTATGTATCTATAATGTGTATATATAAGTGTATGCTCTTACAATAAGTATATATGTACAGCATACATGTGTGTGTGCATAAAAATAAAAAAAAAATTCCCTTCTCACCCTCCGCGGGTGGTCTTGTTTCATCCTCTGAGCTCGGGTCCTCTACCAGAGGCCTGGGAGCTTGAGGGTTCTG
>NC_051434.1:25264284-25270651 GCF_001649575.2 Kryptolebias marmoratus
CAGACCTTGTTTGGCCGGGCGACGTCTGAGCCGGCATGTGATTCATATTTATCTCTCTCATGGTATGAGGTAGGCAGTAGCTCAAAGGGTCTTGCCTAGGGACCCAGACTGGATAGCTCAATTTCACTGTTGTATCTTTGCCCCGATTTGAACCCGGGTCTCCTGGGTGAAAGTCTGGTATATGGCATATATATATATATATATATATATATATATATATATATATATATATATATATATATAACTGAGGTCAAACAAAATGGCAGCACTCCTCTACAAAAGTGGTCTGTTCAGGTTTATATTACAAATAAGGCGTTTAAGCCCGTACAACACCCTGTTGTACGTGTGGCAGTGAAGAGGCCAAAATGCACTGAAGTATGTGGTGCCACCAGGGACATAAATCAGAATTAACTTGCATATACACATGAAATTAGTCTTCCACATACTATACTGAAAATCTTGCACAAACACTAGTGAAAAGCTCTCACATAAACTAGTGAAAACATTTACCACTTATATAACCTACTCAAAAGCTCTCGTACAAAGTAGTGAGAACTGTTTATATAAACTGGTGAAAAGCTTTACCTTTCATACACACTAGTGAAAAGCGTTCATATGTACTGGTAAAAAGCTTTCATACAAACTAGTAAAAAGCTTTCATACAAACTGGTAAAAAGCGTTCATACGTACTGGTAAAAAGCGTTCATACAAACTGGTAAAAAGCGTTTGTACATACTAGTAAAAAGCTTTCATACATACCAGTGAAAAGCGTTCATATATAGTGGTGAAAAGCGTTCATACACACTAATTAAATATTTGCGGATTTTAGTTGAAACAGGAAGGTGTTTTATTAAACCAGAAGTTGTAGTTTTAAACAGAAGTCCTTCTGGTTTGCTTTGTGTATTTTGTGCAGTCTCCGGACGATATTCTACCAAATAAAATCAATTATTGCTCAGCGACCTAATGAACACCTCACAGAAGCAGTGGCATTACCAGGGCTCTCAAGTTTCACGCATTGATCGTGAGACACGCATTTCGTGAAGCACAAACGCACACACACCACACTTTGTATTTCTCACACTAAAAAAATACGCACGCACACGCCCCTTTTTTTGAAGAGGAACTAATGTGCAGCGCAATGTTTTCCGCATGGGCTGGAGCACAATAGGGGTCAACTTAGCAACTTTGTTGCTATATTTAGCACGTTTTCAGATCCGCCTAGCCATTTTTTAAAGCGACTAGCGACAAATCTACTGACTTTTTCTGTGTTATTGGAGACTTTGGCGGCTACATGTGTGAAAGCACCAATCATTCTGCAGTTCCTGTCTTCAGCGTGCCGTAAGCCCCACCCACTTCCCCAAGCACTGACAGCTGTTAATCTCACGGCAGCCTCCTGCAGTCAGAGCAGAGAGGAGACCAACTACTTTGAAAAGCTTTCTTTCATCGTACAACATCTTTATCCTTCTGCCGCTTTAGTTTTCTGCCTGTCCATCTTTAGCTCTTTGTCATCAGATGACAACACGACTCAAATGAAAACAATCGCGCTCTCGCGCGTGCTCGAGGGGACCGTGACTGGAGGGGAAGTGAAGGAACAGAGGGACAGCTCATCAGTGACGTGTCTCTGTTATCCATCATATCATTTACACATGCACAGACAGCTGGTAAATACAGAAAATACCAACTGGATATTTTTTCCCGTCATCGCTTTGGTGCCGCCTCTAACACGCCCCAAAGCGCCACATATACTGCATAACCAGTTTATGTGCCACTGTGGACACAGAGTGGAGCAGGTCTCCTCTCCGCTGTGAGTATGTATGTATGAATGCTTTTTACTAGTTTGTATGAACACTTTTCACCAGTATATATGAAAGCTTTTTAGTAGTTTGTACCCAATTTCAGGGCAGGAGGAGGAGCCTATGGGAAAACATAAGGCATTACTTCAATGCCAAAAAAATAAAAAACAAAAAAACAACATCCACACTGGAGGATGTTACATAACAATGACACTATAGCAAACAATCTGATAATAATAATAATAATAATAATAATAATAATAATAATAATAATAATAATAATAATAATAATAATAATAATAAGAAGAAGAAGAAGAAGAAGAAGAAGAAGAAGAAGAATTTGATATTATTTCAAGTAAACATCCATTCATTCATAATTATACTTAAAACACAGTTCTGTCTTGGTCTTATTAAACTGATTACATCACTTGATAATTTAATTACAGAAGTGTTGGTGTGTCAAGTCTGCATTTTGCCCCTGATAATGATAAGTGGACTTGGGAGGTGCATTTCAGAATACTCGCTCTTCTGTTTTCTTATTATGCATTATATATGTTTCTGTAAAAAAGCCTTTTTCGGTGCTTCTGAGCAGCACAAGGTGTTAACTGTGTGTGGCTTCTGCATGTAAAGAGTACAGAGTGATCCACGTAGCTACTCAGAAGATGACTGATATAAATTTCTCCTAGTATCATCAGTGGCCATTACAATTTTTCTCTATTTCAGTGGTTTGGAGCGTCTGCTCCACTTCCTGTATACTGTTTTTGGTGTATTTGTGTTGCAGTGTTACATACAGGACTAACAAACTTACTACAGCTTTTTGAGATGTTTTCTGTTTCTGTGTGAAAAATAAAACATTTCTATAGAATTGGTGCTGTTTATGAGAATATTTTTAGAAACTGTTTTTATGTGAAGAAAACCTCAGTTTAGACCTCTGGTTTTAAACGCCAAAGGCAGTGGACAATATGCATTCCTCCAAGGAATGGTAGGCCTTTAATTTTATAAATAAACTTTGATTTGACACATACAGCTCCTCCTCCTCCTTCTTCATTGTGGCACTGATTGCCCGTCATACAGGCTGAATCTGTTTCCGGTCGGGATTCATCCTCCCTCCTGCTCATCACACAAACAAATGAACCATTCTGTCCTCTGGAGCCTACAGGGAGGGGGTTGCAGGAAGGAGGTCTGTTTTTTTTAGCAGAACCACGGTGGATCTTCTCTTTTCTTCTGAGGCTCAAGAGGAGGCGATCAGCTGCTGCTTTATGGCTCAACATGTCCTGATGATGGATTGGGGGGGCGCCTCTTGCTCTTCACCTGCTGCTGTTCTGACACCATGAGCTCCGTCCTGGTTGTCAGTGGGCCGTGAGAGGATCCGGTTCTGTGCCTGTTCTCCCCGCTCAGCACCACGGACAGAGACCATGACTCGGCTGCGCAGGAAGGCTCTGGTCGCTCTCTTCCTCTTCACCCTCTTTATTTTCGGGACCATGATGGGCCTCAGGACGCTGAAACCAAGCGACGGCTTCTCGGACCTGGCGCCCGGAATGGATCTCACCGGGGAGAGGTCGGAGAGGAAGCGGCAAGTGGAGGGGAAAGGCTCGCTGGCGCCGCCGGGCCCGTTCCAGGCCGGCAGCAGCGACACCAAGGTGGTTCTCAGCAGATCCGACCGAGACTACAGCATATTCTATGATGTGCACATCTTCTACTACCTGTGGTACGGCTCTCCCAGCGTGGACACCAAGTACATCCACTGGGACCACCCCATGGTGCCGCACTGGGATCCGAAGATTGCAGCCAGCCACGCGCAGGGGAGGCACGCGCCTCCTGAAGACCTGGCGTCCAGTTTCTACCCTGAGCTGGGGCCCTACAGCTCCAGGGACCCGAAAGTCCTGGAGTCTCACATGGCCCAGATAGAAGCAGCTACATCAGGTAAACACTAGCCTGTCTTTGATTTGGTGTTAGCTTTAAAAACAACAACAACAACAAAAAAACAGTTTTAATTTCAGTGCCGTTTTAAATCTGAAGCAACGAAAACAAGCAGGGTTAAAAAGGGAATGACAGGTAAAACGTCCTATGTCGCATTTTGCCCACAGAAATAAAAATCCTAGTTTGCATTTTTGTTTCCTTCTCTACAAAAAAAATAGGAAAAAGTTTTTTTTATGTCAAAATTGTAAATATTGACAGAAAAAGCTGCAATGTTGAAAAACAAGTCATCTTTCACAGCTTAAACCCTGCTGTGCTCCTGAACCTGAAGTTTTTTTTATTTCATTTGTTATTATTTTTGTATCTGATTGTTATGGGTGCACTTTTACTGGGTTACCTATAAAAATAGAGTCTGAGGTGCAGTATATTATTTCCACTGCAGCACAACTTAGAAAACTTATTTCAGTCCTTCACAATAAGAGCCTCAAACATATACAATGAGTGGTAATCAAAGACTGTATATGGCTACATCTCAAGTTGAAACCAGAACAGAATCAGCTTCCCTGTCTTCTGTATTGTGATGGTTGTAATAAAATAGGACGGTTAAACTCACGAACTGTATTACAGCAACTGTGAAGACACAATTACAAAACATGATGTGGTCTGTATGTTACTCTTAATTTCTTTGTAACAGTCTCTCCTGCCTTATGCTGCCACAGCAGTGCTCTCCGGCAACAAAAAGTAAAAACAGCAACAGATCAGAACAACATTGCATTAACATTAGATTAGATTAAACATGATTGTCATTGCATGTCACAGGTCCAAGGCATCAAAATACAGATTGTATCTAACCAGAAGTACATAATAAGCAGTAATAAAGACTAACCGACACCCAAAAGTGAAAAGGGAAGTGCTTCAGTAGAGAGGGAGTGATGAGCTAAATTGCATACAGGTGTGAAACAGGGCAAGGGAGAACAGAAAAACCTGAAACAGACACCAAAAGTGCAGACTGTGACAGCTATGACGATGTAAACTGAATGAATACAATATCCAAGGAGAATGGCTGGCAGAATACACAGAATTGAATTCAAATATATACAGTTGTGTAAGCTAATAAAAGAAGAGTGCATTTAATGGTAAAATGATATTGAAGTCATGGGTGACAGAGCTTTTTAGATAAGGCTTGTTAGCTTAGACCACGGACAGATTTTTGGTTGTGTGTGAGAGGGAGTGGGGCATCGAGGGGCAGAGTTCAAACACTCTGTGTGCTGGGTCCCAGGAGTCATTTCTAATGTTTATTGCCCTTCTGAGACTGTACTTCCTGTTGATGTCCTCAATGGCAGGAAGTGAGGCTCTAATGATAAGCTGTGCAGTTTTCACAACCTTCTGGAACACCTTCCCGTCTGAGACAGAGCAGTTCCCGTACCAAACTGTAATACAGTTGGTTAGGATGCTCTCTATGGTGCAGCGGTAGAAGTTTGTAAGGATGTCTGATGTGAGATGGTTATTTTCAGGAAAAAGAGGCAACAAGAACCTTCTTGACCAGATGGAGCAATTAGTCATCCTGGTGAGGTCCCCTGAGATGTGGATCCCCAGGAATCTGGAGCTGGACATGCGCTCCCCTGTTGCACCATTGATGTGGATTGCTGGATGTGTGTCAGCACTTTTCCTGAAGTCCATAATGAGTTCTTTGGTGTTGCTGGTGTTGAGCAGCAGGTTTTTGTTATCACACCATGCAGCCAGGCAGTCCACCTTCTCCCTGTAGGCCGACTCAATGTTGTGCTTGATCAGGCCAATCACTGTGATGTTATCAGCAAAAATAATAATGGTGTTGGAACTATGCACAAATCTTCATTTATGGGTGAAGAGGGAGTAAAGGAATGGACTCATCACTCAGCCTTGTGTCACACCAGTGTTTAGGTTGTGGGTGGGGGAGCAGTGGTGGTCTAACCAAATATGTTGGAGCCTATTGGTCAAAATCTCCAGTAACCAGTTGCAGATGGAAGCATGGATGCCCAGATCTGTGAATTTGGTGATTAACATGGAGGAGATGACAGTGCTAAATGCTGAATTGAGGTCTATAAACAGCATTTTTCTGTTTTGTCCTTATTGTCCAGGAATGAGAGGACTGAGTGCAGCACTGTAGAGACTGTATCTTTTGTACTCCTGTTCTTGAAGTAAGCAAAATGGTAGGAGTTAATGTGCCAGAACCTGCTGTTCCAAGCTCTAGGTGATGGTGGGAGTTAGTGCTGGGCGATATAACGATACATATTGTGGGGATGATAGAAAAGTGTCTATTGTGATATATTTTCTTCTATCGTTTCTGTCATAATTGTATCAATGATTCATGTAAATATTTCATAACGTAGGCTACGACGAATGTATTAGTGTTGTCAGTTTGCATACATTCAGTTTATATATGAAGAAAAAATAACTATTTTGCGAAGAACCTCCGTTATGCGACATGACGCTGCTTTACGTGTGGGTTTGTGACATGCTTTACGGCAGCGGCTTTCTGTGCGGCGCCGTGTTTTCACCATAAGTGATGAAAGATGGAGACGCAGGAAGTATTAAACCCGGGGTCACAACAAGTAGAGACAGCTAGCAGGCAGCCCAAGAAGAAAGACTTTTACCAAAACCAGGGGGACGTCTGTGAT
>NC_051434.1:25270759-25292106 GCF_001649575.2 Kryptolebias marmoratus
GTTTTCTCATCTGACGCCAACACAACAAACCTCTTCTATCACTTAAAGAAGAACCACGAAAAAGAATATTTAACAATCCAAGAAGTGCAAGGTCAAACAAGTTGTAAAAGAGCCGGGGAAAGTTGTGAAAAGTGAAACTATAGCCGGCCGAAGATAATGGAGTCTGTTGTCATTTGATACTGTTACGTCTAACAGGTACATATATGTTGCTGCACTAAAATGCAGCAGATCTCATTTGTGAAAGTTCAGTTAAATGTCACTTTGAAATGAAGCTTGAAAAAAGTAAGAAATTATATTATTTTTTTCATTTTTTTCAGAGAATAACTGACAACGTACGTAATTGGGGTATATTGTAATATATATCGTTATCGTGATATAAAATGATCCATATCCTGATATAGGATTTTTTCCATATCGCCCAGCACTAGTGGGAGTGAGGTCGAATGGGCACTAGTCATTCAGATAGATGAGACTGGGGTCTTTTGATAGTGGCACAATGTAGGTGGTTTTGAAGCAGGTTGGTACAACAGCATAGGCCAGTGACAGGTTGAATAAGTCCATCAGGTCTCCAGCCAGCTCCCCAGCACTTGCTTGGAGCACATATCTGGGGATACCAGCAAGCCCCACAGCTTTCTGTGTGTTGGTCTCGTTCAGTACTTTCCTGACATCAGTGGGGAAGAGTGTTAAGTGTTGGTGGTCAGCAGTCTGCCTCACTTTAGTTGCAGGTTCTTGGTTGTCCTTTTCAAAATGAGCTCATTGATGAAGAAGATATAGGAATAGTGTAGAGAGGGTTGATGAATTTGTAGTCACTAATCAGGGTTTTAACCAGAAAAGAGGCTATGCCTGATGGTAGGTACCGTTCGCCAGCCGACCGCCAGCTGACCTCCGGCCGACTGCCGGCCTATCGCTGACCGACCTTGATTTAGTAAAAAAAAAAAAGATTAAAGTTGACAGGAAAGTTGAAAATATGGCTATTTATTATGTGATATTGTAAGATATTTGTGAAAAGCATATGCTGTTTTAATAGCATCATTTTACTGATAAACAAGGATAATATTTTCAACAAGTACAAAACATGCTTACCATATTCGGTCTTGTAAAGCCACCCGCTGAATTTCGGCTCAACTAACCATTTTTGGTTAAACTCGCTTGTTCGATGCTTATTGCTGTGGCTCAGATGACTTGCTAACTCCAGCCGTACCTGAAGGAGGCTCGGCCTCAAGGCTCATTAGAGTCGCTCAGGGCTCCGTGAACGGCGTGTGGACCTGAGCGCTCGGTGGAGGCGTTTATACTTGCCGCTTAGGTCAGTGCATTATTCTCCGAAAAGACAGGGGGCAGTAAGCTACATAACCAGTGGAAATACAGTAAAAAGTACAGCAGATGGTTGTCGCATCTAATATGGCTGCACGTATTCAGGAGGAAGAACTGTTGTGTTTCTGGCTGTGATACAGAGAGGATGTTTAAACTTAAACCATTCAGTTTGACTTTCATTGATTTATTTGCTTTAGTTGTGATTTGCCCATCATAGGATAGCGCGATTGCGTCACTGTTGGTGCACCTACCCTCGCGATGTGAGATAGATAAAGGCAGCAGTTTTGGGGGTGCAGGTGGAAAAAAAACATGTATAACATGCTTAGCCTGGCAGCAGGGTCAGCAAAGCCTGGCGGCTCACCAGGCTTATAATACACTGGGGGAAACCCTGACTAATGATCTGAATGCCTTGTCACATGCGTTGGGGGTTGGAAAAGTGCTCCTCATACATCTCTGTTTATTCAGGGCTTCTTATTAGGTTACATGGTGATCTTTTTCTGGGTCTTGGTGGAGATGTAATCCAGTACAGAGGACGCATAGCTCTCGATGTCTTCCTGGGGGTGGCAAGTTGGTTGAGTGGTAAAAATATTCCAGTTTGTGTGTTTGAACCAATTCTGCAGCACAGTGTCTTTCTCTTCAGGCCACATTTTTATTGTGCTCACAGTGGATTTCACACGTTGGATGAGTAGTGAATACTTAGAGATGAGAAAAAGAGAAAGTTGGTCTGTCCTATCCGTGGGAGGAGTGTGGCTTTGTAAACTCTAGCTGTGTTGGAAAAAACATGGTCTGTTGCAGTGATTCCCAACTCCGGCCCTGGAGGAAAACTCTCCTGCATGTTCTAGTTGTTTCTCTGCTTTGACTCACCAGATTTGAGTGAACGAGTGATTAACAGGCTTCTTCAGAACTTGAAGATCTGCAGAAGAGCAGAGAAACAACTAAAACATGCAGGATAGTGTTCCTCAAGGACTGGAGTTGGGAATCACTGGTCCAATGTTTTGTCTCTTCCAGTGTGGCAGGAAACATGGTGATGAAATCTAGGGTTAGGGTTAGATGGATCAGTGAGTCAATGCCTTGCTCATTTTTGGCATACAGCTTGATGTAATTCATGTGGAGTGGGTGATTGATGACTGTTCCACTTTGGAACCAGTATCCAAAGCCACTCTTTATGATGATCTGGCTGAGAGGGTTCAGGCTTATGCAGAACAGGAGTGGGGACAAAGCATTGCCGTGGTATATCCCACACTTGATGCAGACTTGTGCAATTGGTTTTGATTTGGCTTCTAGAGTGGTCTTGCGCATTTCCAATGAGTTCTTGATGAAGGGCCTTAGAGTCCTGTTCAGATTGTACAGTTTCAAGCACTCCAGTATCCATGTGCGTGCCATCGAGTCATAGGCTTTCCTGTGGCCAGTAGTTGTGGATCATGTCAGGCCCTGGTTCAGTTCAGCTTTTCATTCCTGAGACTCCATCTTGGATGTTTGCCATTGTGATAGATACTGGTTCTTGTTTTTGGGAGGTTGGTGTGTTCAGATCTTAGATCCTATAATCATGGGGCATCACTGTAGTGTCATGCCTCATTCTCCCATATACTTCTCCAGTATTGCTCAGTCTCAAATCAGAGTTATTCTCCTACCATTGAGAGTACACTGTAGAAGGTTTTGTTACTGCACACACAAATATAGAGTTTACGTTTTGTAAAATGTTTCAAACTTGGACCAATTTAGTTCTGTTTGGGGTGGAAGTGATAACTTGTGTATGATTAGTGGGAATTTGCTTTTTATTTGTTTTTGAGAAGAAAAAAATGTATAAGTTGACTTTTTTCTGACAAACCTTTGAACCATATTGTAAAAAGAGATTGTCTCAATAAAGGTATTGTTAAAGGTCAAAGATCTCCTCTCCTCTATGCTGTGGTTTTGTAGGGGTGTTGGTGTTGTCATGGTATCCTCCTGGGGTGGCAGATGAACATGGGGAGCCCACCGAGGACCTGGTTCCTGCTGTCCTGGACGCTGCCCAAAGGCACAGCATCAAGGTAACTGGTGAGACAACCGGTATGTTTTTTCCTTTCTGATCAATGAATGAATGAATGAATGAAACCTAAAGCCACACTTCTGTTCTAAGCTGCTCTTGTACATATTCTCTCAGTTATTGTTTAGCACTTTGTGGCTTAAAAATCATTTAGATCATTTATGTTGAAGTATTTTAATACTTTACAACTAATTCTATTTGTGGTTTCTGGACCACACAGCAAAAGTACAGTGGGTTGTATCTATTTTGTTGCTGTATAACCTGGAATTTAAATGAATTATCTGTTTGAGTTTAAGTAATGAATCTACACAAAATACTCCAGTATAATGAAGTTTAATGAAAGAAAATTGCTTTAATATTTTTATTAAATATATAAAACTGAAATGTGGTGTGTGCATAAACATTGACCCCATTTGCTTTAAAGTTCCAAGCATTACCTTCAGAAGCTGCATAATTAGTCAAATAAGATCTGATCTGTCAGATGGTCTCAGTTCATATAGAGTTTCTGATAGCCCCCAGAATTAACACCAGTTCAACACCTTTAGGGAATAAGGACTACCACAAAGCAAGAGACATTGTGAAGACCAAGGAGCTCTCCACACAGGTCAGAGACAAAGTTGTAGAGAAATTTAGATCGGGGCTGGGTTACAATGAAATTTTCCAGGACCCTGAACCTCCAAAAGAGCTTTGTTAAATCAGTTATTAGAAAATGGAAAAATGATGCCACCACAGCAAACCTACCAAGATAGGATTGTCCACCAAAACTTACAGAGCAGGTAAAAAGGGCATTAATCGGAAAAATCAGGCTAAAGATAACCCTGATGAAGCTGGGAGATGGAAGGATCTGTCTATAGGACCACTAGAAACTGCTCAGAACTGGACTTCATGAAAGAATGGACAAAGAGTGGAAAGAGTGCAAAAATACATTGATTAAAAAAGCAGCTTGACTGTTTGGAATTTTTTTTCCCCAAACATGTGGAAGAAGGTCAGATGAGACCAAACATACAAATGAAAATTAGCCTAAGGCTACATCTGGTGCAGTGCATCAAATGTTTTTACATTTACACAGCTTAGACAAACCAACATCACACAGGCAGACCTTTCAGAGACTTGATGCTGGAACTGCTGCAGAAGACAATGACACAAAGAATTAAGTTTAGTCAGTGTATTCAGGTTTTGTTTTTCCCCTTGATTTTTTGTTTGATGCTCAGAAATAAATTAAACAACACAAAATGTTACATTTAAATTCCAAGTTGTCGTGCAACAAAACAAAAAATAATGGGGTGGGGCACTTCTGTAAAGTAAAATTTCTGTCAGGATCGGTGGAGACAACAGAGGCGAACCCAGAGAGCACATTCATCTTAAAAAGAAACTAATTTATTGAACTAGAAAATGAACAAAACAAAAGCTGACGTGGCAGCAAAAGAAAACAAAAACCAAAAATCCTAAACTCAGGCAAGAACAAAACAGACAAGACAGGACAGGACAGGACAGGACAAGACCAGGAACATGCAGAGCAGAACAATGAACCAGCGGAGTAGTGGAGAAAGTGACGGGGTTTTAAACACTGAACATAATGAGATAAGTGGGAACAGGTGAGTGATACAAATTGTTGACAGGTGTAGATGGGCGTAGCAGACAGGAAAGTGAGTGACTGAGGAGGAGTGAATAGTGACAGGAAACAAAGACACAAACCACAAGAACTAAACTAAGACAAAGATAACTGAACAAAGACATGAAGACAATAAACTGAAACAGAAAACCAAAAACCCAACAATTTCTAGTTCAGAGAGTCTAAGAGTATATTTTTGTCTACATTGTAAAAACTACAGTAACAACACAACAGAAGTTGTAAATGAACTTGTTTTGTTGTGGTGACTGGTCCTAAATGTTTCTAGTTTTTGAAATACAGTATGCACTCTTTTTATTTAAAGTCCATTATGTCTTACAGATGCATTGCATTCTGGTCCACTAAAGACACTGGCAGTGAGGAAATGAGAGTTTTTGTGTTGGGTCCTGGAGGCAGCTTTGATTTTTATCTCTGTGACCTGCAAATGTGACATCCACAGTAAGATAAATGTTTCAGAGGGATGGAAGTGTGCTTTGCTGAGCCATTGGCTGTCTTAAAAACTTGAAGTATGTTGTGCAGATTTTCCTCTTCAGTGCACAACTCCCTCTCACAAAATCATCTCTGTTTTAGCACTGAAGGAGTTCTAAAACAAAAAGCAAAACAACGCTGATGGTGTTTTAACAGCAGCAACTAAACAGTGAAACATGGCTTTGCATTTACAGAGCCATGCTTCTTATCTAAAATTATTGGACTGGAACTAGGTCTCGGTATGTCTCAGTCAGGCTTACACAACAGAGTGTCTCACAGATGACCTAAAGGCTAAAACACCAGTTTCAGAGCAGCAGATCTGCTGCTGACAAGACCCAACAAAAGAAAGAGGGCTACTAAACACTTTGAGTTGAGGATAGACATGGAAGCGTCCATCATAGAGTCTTTAGGATGGTATGAAACATGCAAATTAAAGTAAAAAAGGCAGTAATCTGACGTATAACAATTGCCAAATCTTACATGTGAGTTTGCTTACTGTGGCAACCCCCACAGAAGAGACCGGCTGAAAGAAGAACAACAACAGTAACTCTCAAATTTACTTTGAGCTTTCTTTAATGTAGGCAGCCATAACCCAACATGGTTCTTTCAGCTGTTGATGAATGATGGTTCTTGATGTGGTGCATCTGAAGGATCAGAGATCATGGTGTCCAACTTAAGTTTGCTTTCTGAAATTCCTCCAGGTTCCTTGGATGGTTTTGTGATATTCTGCTGAAGGTCCAGCTTTGCTTCTTAGAGACTCATCAATTCCTATTTACTGCTTTATATAAAATCATGACTACAGTCATCTGTTGACATCATGGTATATTAGTGGTCTTCAGCTTAAATTCAGCTGAGTTTGCCAAAATATTTTTTTTTCTAGCAAAAGGTCCAGAATATATACAGTATATTTAAATCATCTTTCAGTGACAATCATTCTAGTTTTCTTCAGTCACCATATTATCTTTTCAGGCATGTATATCTCTGTGGGTTGGCAGCTTCTCTTTGCAGAGAGAAGGCCAAACAAGGGATAAGCCATAAATGCTAAAAAAGCTGTGCTGTCTAAAATCAATTACCATAAATGGGGAAAACCTTCAATAACTAAAACAAATTACCATTAATTGTTGAAAAAGTTATGCTGTGTAAAATGAACTACCATGAATGCAAGAAGAAGAAAAAAAGCATTGATAATAAAATTAATATATTGTAAATTGTAGAAGAATAATGCTCTGTAAAATGAGTATCAGTAAATGCGAGAAAAGCTGTGTCAACTAAAATGAATTTCTCTAAATTCTTAAAAAATGTTGTGTTGCATGAACTGAAATAAAATGAATACTAGAAAACTTCCATAAGCAGAGAAACCCAGACATCTTTCCCCAACCACCTTTTCCAGCTCTTCTGGGAGGATTCCAAAATGTCCATCCAAGAGACATAGTTGCTCCAGCATGTCCTGGGTCTCTTCTGGGGTTTCCTTCCAGTTGGACATGCCCGAAACACCTCCCCTAAGGAGAAGCCCTGAGGACTTCCTTACCAGATGCCTGAACATGATGTATATATATATATATATATATATATATATATATACACATACATATATATATATATATATCAAATCCTCAGTGGAGAGTGTTGGATTATAGTTTTCCCCTCATCAGAATCACACACAAATCCTCCTTTTAAACTCTTAATACTTTAATTCTAATTAGTCCACACAAGCTTCACTGAGCTGCAGACTTTATCCCTTAGGACAGAAAACAAGTGAGACTGGAGGAGACAAAGGCAGTCAGAAAAAAAAGGCAGAGAAACAAAACAGAAAGTTAAAAGTGAAGACAGCACTGACTTGTACACCACTGTTACACTGAAGGCTCGCTTGCTTAGATTTTTAAATGATAGGAGCAGACGAGTTGTAAAGAATATTTTTGCTTGGCGAGGCATATGATAGCAAAAACACATGAAACAAAACAAGAAAATGATCAGGTTTCAATCCAAAAACAGCGCAGGCACTTGTTTTTTGTGATTTTCTTGATAGTTAAAGGTTAACATTAAAAACACTTAACAACATTTATTGCAAATGTATATTCTTGATCATTACTAAACTATTAATTAATATTTTTTTAACCATAACTATATATTACCGATATGGTGACATAACAGAGCTCTTGGTGCCACTCCGTTAATTATATACTGAGTGCTTTAGTGTGTTAATGCAATAGAGAAATGCACTCAATATGTTATGAAAAACCTTGTTTTCAGGCTGCCAACAACCTGCAAAAAAACTTCTTTATTTTCTTCTTTTTCTTTTCTTTCTGCTACCTTGTCAATCACATGCACCGACACCAGAGCCTTTTCTTTCAGGAGCAATAGATGGTGACAGTCTGTAAGTTTTTTTATTCAGTGGAGTTTTTGTAAGTGAACCCAAGTGTGCAGGAAGGTTTGGCAACTCAAATTGTGAATTCTCAGTTTGGTGCATCTTCATCAAAGGGGAAACATTGTTTACTTGTCCGTCTGGAGGTACTCCATGTCGAGGTTGACCGCTGTGGGTTTTTCTTGTTCAGATTTGAACATTAGAATTTATGGCAGCCAATGACCAAAATGCTAATTTCCTTTTATATGTAAAAAAATAACAAAGATCTTAAGTGATCGGTTAGCATATACCACACCAAATTTTAGCTCAATATCTATAAACCTGACAGAATTTGTGAATTTTGGCAATATTATATATGTTTTTTTAAGTTGATCAGCTGTGGTGGCCTTCGTGAATCAAGTTTACTTTAAACATTAATCAATTGTAGACATACATCCAATTATTACAATCAGAGAGTTTCATTAAGATCTTTTGCCAACAGACAGACATAGACAATCACGTTTGCCTGCTAAAGGTGGGTGACAGTTCAGGTGACTCCACGTGTTTGTGGTAGTTTTTTTGTTTTTTACCAATTGGTTGCAGGTATTAAACTTAGCCCTCCCTAGAGATGGCTCAGTGAAATAATGTACCTCCACTAGGGGCTAGGCTTTTGCTGAGCCGTCAGACTGCAATTATTTAAAATAAATAAATAAAAAAGGATCTCTTGTACACACATGTTTACCGCCTCTGAAGGAGGGAGAGTTCGTTGCTCATGATCTCAGAGCTTAGAATAATAATAACGTCTTTAATAATTTAGCTCTGGGACCTGATGCCACTCAGAATCTGCTCCTAACTGAGCTTTGTGTGATTGATGGCTCCCTATAAAACCAGCTGCATAGTAGCGAATCTGCCTATTTTCCTTTAAAAATAACTTTTATTTTCAAATCAGTTACCTTTAAATGGTTATGAAACATAGGAATATGAGTCTGACCATTCTCACTGATTGTGTTATTTTTCCTAAAGTTAGCACACTGGTTTCACATTTTTTTCATCTACACAGCAAATTTAGTACTACACTTTATGCAGACATGTCTGTTTGGTAATCAACGACACATGGCCAATATATAACCTCTAAAGTGTAGTGTAGATCAAAGCACAATTACCAGACTTGGCATGATTGTTCCCAGGAGTCCACAGAACCAATCTGCTGGACTGGTCAATTGAAAATCAAGGATGGCAGACAGTTTTCAAGATGATGGAAAAATTCCTCAACAAAGAAGGGTTTTACCAGTAAAACTGCAAATATTTGGCTTGTCTGAATGATCTTTGTATCAAATTTAATGAATTCTTGCATGCCAACTTTAATGTTTTGTTTTGTATCCTTGACAAATTGCAAAAATTCAAGTTATGTTGACTTGAAGTTTATCATATTTCACAGACCTCCAAATGAATGTCCAGAATCTAAGAATTTGGCAACAAATTAATTGAAGGCCTAGCATTTCTTGAAGGAATACATATTTTCTGCTATCTTTTATGTCAGCGTTTTCAAACTAAGATCATCTTATGAAGAGAAATTACAAAGTTATAGGTGTTTTGGTCAAACCTTTTAAATGGTGTTGTGCACAATTTCATACAATGTTGGGAGATTAACAAAGCTATTGCGTGATCAGTTAGTGCTCCAAGTATGCACACCAAATTTAAGCTCAGTAATTGCAAAACTGACTGATTTAGAACCATTTTTGTGTTGCTAAAGATGCTTAATTATGGTCTTGAATGGGGTTGAATTAAAAACCTAATCAGTTTTTGATTATCAATCTAATGATTACTTTCTGAGAGTTTCATTAAAAATCATCTAGTGGTTCATGCGATATTTTGCTAACAGACAAACTCACATAAAGACAAAAGCATTGTTGTCCTTGTCGACTGGTGATAAACATTTTTAACTGCATGCTTGACCATTTCTGTTTTGAATCCCAAATGATCATAAACAAATTTTTCAATTTTTTTACTGTTATTTTTCATCCAAACACTGTAAACCACCCAAAAGTCCCACACACAGAGCCAATCTGCCACTCCACAACAAAGTAATCTCTTATTGATTCCCACAGTACCGCCTAAAGCCAAATTTTGCTTCTCTCTCTGTAGGGTGTTTCGCTCATCTGCGGTTTTTAGCTGCTCCATTAAATCCTTTTTCTGCCTCACTGATGCTGTTTTCAGGGTGCGCACGCTTCGAGAGGACATGTCTGCCAAACACAAATAATTTATTAACATCATCACGGTTAATCTNCCCTCAAGCTCCCAGGCCTCTGGTAGAGGACCCGAGCTCAGAGGATGAAACAAAGACCACCCGCAGAGGGTGAGAAGGGAATTTTTTTTTTAATATATATATACACACACACACACACAGCAAGGACATTGGTATGTCATTCGGACTGATAAGTGCAGTCGAATGGTGTCCAAGAGAGGCAAGATGATCACAACTGAAGGGGTTGAACTACCTGAAGGCAACAATGCAGATGTCCAAGTACCTTTGAATCCCGCAGACAAATGGCAACCAGGAAGTCAGCCACAACCAAATACCTACAGAGAGTAAGGCAGATCCTGAAGAGCCAGCTGAATGGTTAGAACAAACACAACATCAACACATGCGGTGCCAGTCGTCAGATACCCTGCTACTATAATAGCATGGCCAAAGGAGGAGATAGAAGCCACTGACATCAAGTCACAAAAGCTCATCACAGTGCATGGAGGGTTTCACCCTAAGTCCAGCACCCTGAGACTGTACATTAAGAGAAAGGAGGGAGGAAGAGGGCTAGTGAGCATCAGAGCCACTATAAGTTTGAAACAACCAAGATCCTGGAGTACATCAAGAAGAAAGCACCCAGTGCTGATCTGCTAAGTGAATGTCTTAGGCATCATAAACCCAATGTGGAAGAGGAGAAAGAGGAACCCTCATGGAAAAATAAGCCCTTGCATGTCATGTACCGGATTGAGATTGAGTAAGTGGCTCATATCAACAAACTCTACCAGTTGATAGGAAGGGCTGGACTGAAGGACAGCACTGAGACACTAATCATGGCAGCACAAGACCAATAGAGGCCAGGGTCTCTCATAGCAAGATGCCGCTGAGACAGTCCAGGACATAACAGCAGGATGTAAAATGCAGGCAGGCAAAGCATACATGGAACGCCATAACCAAGTGGCTGGAATAATGTACAGGAACATATGTGCCAAGTATGGACTCAGTCCATCGTCAAAGTGGGAGACTCCACCAAGGGTGGTGGAGATTGGCAGGGCTAAGATACTGTGGGACTTCCAGATACAGACCGACAAACAGGTGATGGCTAACCAATTGTGGTGATAGATAAGATATGGTTGTAACAGTCCTAAGCGACTGTAACATCAGGAAGAAGGAGTACAGGAAGCTTGAGAAACACCAA
The DNA here is from genome assembly GCF_001649575.2 of Kryptolebias marmoratus. Classification (NCBI taxonomy): domain Eukaryota; kingdom Metazoa; phylum Chordata; class Actinopteri; order Cyprinodontiformes; family Rivulidae; genus Kryptolebias; species Kryptolebias marmoratus. The sequence continues at coordinate 25,281,973 of NC_051434.1, forward strand.
GGACTGAAAGAGGAAATAGAGAAGTTGTGGAAAGTCAAGGCCTCAGTGGTACCAGTGGTCATCAGAGCACTCAGTGCTGTGACCCTCAAACTGGAAGAGTGGCTCCAACAGATCCCAGGAACAACCTTAGAGATCTCCGTCCAGAAGAGTGCAGTCCTAGGAACAGCTAAGATACTGCGTGGAACCCTCAAGCTCCCAGGATCCAAGCTTGAAGTGAAGTGGAACCGCCCGTGTGGAACAAATAGGGCAAGATGGAAGTTTATATATTGTGGAGTTAATTCTGGGCATCATTTCTTATCAGATCTGTTTTGTTTTGTTTTTACTGTTGTTTGTTTTGTTTTTGTTCTTTTTGTTATCACAGATTCAGTTCATTTGGTCATATTATTCCTTGTGTTTCCTTTTGAATACTTTCTGGTTTATTTTGAGATTTCTTGTGTTTAGCTTGTTTTGCTTCCCAGTGTCTCCCTGTATTACCAGCCATTTTCCCTCAGTCATTCCTGTCCTCAGTTAACCATTATCACCTGTTTTCCATGTTCATTAGTTTTATGTCTCCACTTGTAATCACTACTGCCAGTCTATGGGGTGCCATTTGTAAAGTTACACAGACAAAAACGTAACAGCTATATTTTGGTTTATTTAGCCATCTTTTTCATACATTTATAAATATCATAGTTCCAAACTAAATAATTAACTTGCAATATTTAGTTATGAAGCTAAATATTTAGCTAAATATTTATCTCTACACTTAATATTTAGTTTACAAACTAAATATCTAGGTCCGAGACATGTATTTAATTTCTAAACTAAACGTTTAATTTGTTTACTAAATATTTAGCTCAGACCTAAATATTTATTTTTCAAGCTAAATATTTAGTTTGCAAATAGTTCCAGTGCACAATGAAGGCCAACATTTGAAGATGCCAACAAACTGCATCATTTGCAAAAAGCAGAGACGAGACACCAAGGTTCCCAAACCAGACACCCTCCTCTACATGCCTGTGCTTTGAGATCCTGTCCATGACCACCATGAACAGGATCAGAGACAAAGGACAGCCTTGGTAGATTATGTCCAAACTGCACTGAGCACAAGCTCCACTTTGTGTCAAAGATGTGGACACAGTTCTTGCTTTGGTTATACAGGGACTGGATAGCTCTTAAAAGTGACCCAGGCACCCCATACTCCAGCAGCACCCCTGACAGAATGCCTCAGGAAACACGGTCATAAATCTTCTCCAGATCCACAAAACAAATGTAAACTGAATAATCAAACTCTTATGACCCCCATGGCAAACTCACAAGAGTAAAGATCTGGTCCACTGTTACATGACCCAGTAGAAAGTCACATTGCTCCTCCTGATCCCTTGATATTTGGAACACACTCTCTGGTCCCCTTTTTTATAAATGGGAAGCACCACCTCAGTCTGCAACTCTGAGAATGTTGTCCTTGTCCTCCACGTGACAATAAAAAGACGTGTGAACCAGAGAGCCCCACAATGTCCAGAGCCTTCATCGTCTCAGAGTGAATCTCATCCACCCCTGGAACTCTACCACCAGGGAGCTTTTTAACTACCTCAGCTTCTGTGTTCCATCTAAGAATCTGCTACAGCTACAAAACACTGATGAAGTTTTTTATACACAAATGCTAACGAACAATTTGGGATGGAGGCTTTCTGCAAGCAGAAGTGATTTTCAAGGACATGGACACTCATCTGTGGGACTTCACCACCTGTGGACAAGAAATAATAACCTTCAACACTCACTAACTCTGACCCATGACCAGGGACTTTATCTTATTCTGTGGTTAAGGTATTTTAATTAAAAATCAGATTAATTTTGTTCATAGTACTTCTGTATTTTTTCTCTTTTCTATTTAAGCCTCACTAACTCCTTTTTAACTTAACTTCTCTCATCCTACCCAATATTTGGTGTATTTCAATGATTCATCAGTTCAGTCACATTTTTCCAGGGAATTATTAATTCATAACTTATTCTATGATTTGTAAATATTTATAAATAAATCCATTTTATATCTAAAATACAGTTGACTTCCAGATCATTCTGTGGAATTTTATCTTCACTTTGCTGAGAACTCCAAGTGACAAGCATAAACTTTAAACTAATCTTAACTCCCAATGCCATTCTTATTGTTTATGGTTTATGGTCTTTGTTTAATGCTACAATTGGTTCTACTTTGAGTGGGTTCATTGTTGGATTTTTGTGTATGCTTGGGTAAATTCTATATTTCTGTTGTAGCTGTTTGTGTGTGTAAAATGTGTGCTGCCTGAAGCCACTTCGTTATCCCATTGAATGTTTCATTAGAAGCAGCTTTTGAAGCTTTAAAACAAGACTAGACCAAAGACGTGTTTGTGGTGAATTTTATTTCAACCAGAGTCAGAAAACCAGTTTTAAACTGAAGAAATGTGCTGAAACGTCTTTTAAAGTTACATTTTTGCTCAATCTGATATGTGACTTTGTGGGAATGACTGCTGATGATGATGTGATAATGTTGAATAAATGGAAATAAATGAGGAAAATATTGGCAGTTGTTTTAGCTGTTCTCTTCTGCAGGGGTTGTCATAAGATTTGGCAATTGTCTTACACCAGATGCACTTTTTGACACAACCTGGACATAAACCTGCAGCCTCAGGAGTACAAGGCCGCAGCACCGGGAAAACATTTGCAAAACGGGGAGTATTTGACACTTAGGAATTCTGTGATTCAGAAATTAGAATTAATTTTTAGGTCTTTGATCTAATAAAATGCAGCTCTGACAAAAAAAAAAATGCATAATTATTAACTGTATGTTCCCTTATTTTTCAGGTTTTTGTGTCTGCACTTGGTGCTTTTTTTCCAGAAAAATAAATAAATAACATCTGTGTGCACAGGTGGCCTTCCACATCCAGCCATACAAGGGACGGACGGAACAGAGCATGCATGACAACATCAGATATATTATTGATAAGTAAGATCTTTTTTATCTTTTTTTGTGCTGCATTGGTTTCCTTTCCCTGCCTGAAAGCTCTGAAGTTTGCTGTCTCTGACAGTGGAATTTTGGATCAACTGAAGGCTTTTTAGAGTTTTCTCACCCAGTTAATAAAGAATTACATTAGTCCCGCCTAGCAGTGATAAATACATGGACAAGTTTTTCTGCATCATTTTGGGACAAGATGCTTTTAATTAGAGCCTGCCATTAAAAACACATAGGAAGCAGTGTTTGACTTACAGTTAACCATAGAATTATGAAAATAATAAGATCTCTGAAATGGTGTTCTTGTGGACCACTGATTTTTTTACCCTTTAGCTCACCAGTCCAGTCAGAATTAAACTTATTCTCCAAGCTGAGGTTGTTCAAAAAGCTAGCTACAGCAGGTTTGATATTACCGGTTTGTAACATTCAACAAAACCCCAGTTGAAAATGTCCATGTTTCCTTTAACAGTCAGAGATCCTGAGATCATTTCCCATGTTGGCTGTGTTTACTGTGTTCTGGCTAATTGCAGATATATCTTTAACATCTCTGACTAGGTTTATACATCAATAAACTTTTAACTTTTGGCACAAATTTAGCCTTATATTAGCCTACTTGTTTATGATAACTTATTTATGCACATCAATTCATAAGTAAAAGTCAGCAAAACTTTCTGTCAAAAAGAAAAAGTATTTAATACCTTTCACAATTTAAAGGCAGAAGTAGTGGTGTGGCCGTCAGTGCCGCGATCTTCTAACCTAGCACCCAGTGTAAAACAATTGCCAAATCTTCTCTGAGAGTTTGCTTGCTGTGGCAACCCCTGCAGAAGGGAGCACTAAAAGAAAAACAACCACCTTTGACAAATTAAAGACTGTGGTAAATATAAACCATTTCATCCATCCATCAATTTTCTTTACCTGCTTTTTCCTTTCTGGGAGGCAGTGTCTGTCCTGCAGTCACTGTATGAGAGGCGGGGTACACTCTGGACAGGTCACAGGTCCATCATAGGGACGCATAGAGACACATGAGACAACTATTTTCGGTAACACCTAGGGACAATTTGGAGTTATCAATTAACCTAACATGGATGTTTTTGGTCTGTGGGAGGAAACTGGAGTACCCAGAGAAAATTAAGATGTGCACAGGGAGAATATGTAAGCTCCACCTAGAAAGAGCAAGTGGCAAACCTACAGCTTTCTTACTGGGAGACAACAGCTCTGACCACTGTGCTGCCATGCTGCCCTGTTTTGGTAACAGAATAGCCAATGGCAGAGAAACAAAAATCATGTGCATTTTGTTTGTACTCAGAATGTGTTGGGGATCAGTCTCAGCTATTATCACATCAAATTTTAGGTCAATATCTGCCTGGGTTTCCCTGGACCTGTTGCCCCACAATGTGACTAAAAGCTCCAGCATACTCCATAAGAAGTCACAAAGTCGGTTCGCGGTCACGTGGCTGCAAGCCGTTCGTTTTCACACACACCTTTTATCGTCCACGAGACATTCGAATCAAAACTTCTAGGAAGCTCCTCCCTCTTCCTGAAGCATTAAAACAGGTTACTTCCTGTCGGCTTCTCAACTCTCCCGTCCTTGGACAGAATTATGCTTCCCTTACTGTGACTAGATGTGTTTATTAAACAGACTGAGACAGTACACGCTGTTTGGCATTTGCTAATTTGACGATGCACAAAAACGAGTAAACGAAGGGAATGTGTCCCTGTGCTGCCCGGCCAAGGCACACTTCCAAGGCCACCACAGCCACAAAGAGCTGCAGTGTCTCTGCGCGGCCTTTTTAAGTTCAGAGGTTTATAAGTTTTGCTGGAACAGTTGTAAAGATGGCTGTATTTTCTAACAGCCTGGATCAGCTGCTTCTCAGCAGAGCAGAAGAAGCAAAATGACTCCATTAAAGCTCACCAGCCTTTCTGCATGAACATGCCCACAACAATTTCTGACTAATCACACAACACTTTGTGCAAGCCCCTGTGTGAAAAGTTTGGCCAGGGCCTTGTGTCAGGAAGGGGCGGACAAAGCTACTTTGCAAACAAAAATGACGCAATTTTTGTCATGTGACCACCTGACTGAGAGCTGACTATGTGACTTCTCATGGAGTATGGAAAGGCCTCAAGGATATGCGGTAGAAAATGGATGGTTCTGTAAAACTGAGTTCTAGCCATTTTAGTGTTCGCTAAGAGAGACACAAACACATTTTGACAGGGGCAAAATCCTATCCTTTCAGCAGGTCATAATCAAACAGAAGAAAACAAGGTTTTGATGGGCTGAAGAGAAGCATTTATGTACTGGGGATGATTGAATGGGGAAAAAAACTTGATGATTAAAACTTATCTGTCAACTGTTTTTGAGAGAGTTGAAACATTAAAGTGGTGTTTTTATATTGTGTGTCACAGGGATGTGTTTGTGGAATAACTGTGCTGAAAAAACAAAGAAATAAAAACATTTTAAAGGACCATAAGCACTAATGTGAGCAGGATGAGCAAATTTCCAGTCATGTTATTTCAGCAACTCGCACCACTGTAGCCATGTAATCATATACAAACTGTGCTGCTCACCCTGAAGCCCGGCTCTAAGTGGGCTGCAGGTCCTAATCCATGGTTTTTTTTCTTTTTGTAGATTAAATTCATTTTGTCATGTTATTCCTTGTGTTTTTTTTTAGATACTTCCTTGTTTTATTTTGAAATTCCTTGTGTTTAGTTTGTTTTGTGTTCCTGTGTCATCACCCATTTCCTTTCAGTCATTCTTGTAGTTTTGTTTTCTTTATATTTTCCTACTGCCCCATTATCTTTTGTTTTGTTATTAAATTTCTTCAGGTTAGGCTCCCTGTGTAACGAGTTTCTGACACTGCGACTGTTGCAGACAGGCTGATGCCTCAGAATTGTGAGAAAATAGGTGGGGTTTCTGTTGTAGTCTCACTGAATTCTGAGGCCCAGATTCACTAACAGTTGTCACATCACTCTTTTATGTTGTTGTTGAGGGCATAATTTTAGATTTTGCACATATGTCTAATTCACAAATGTCTCCCTACATGTCATTTGTGGCTCCATCTTGGCTGCCGATGTGGCTCCCTGCCTACATTTAAATGAGGTATCATGTAGCACTCAGAAGAAAACCCTGCCATATATATAGAAATGTGCCAGGATAAAAAGTACCTGATTTTTCAGACTAGCAGTGTTTACAACATGGAGTTAACAATAAATATTTACTGCATCTTAGTAGGTTGTGAAATACAAATGTGTTTTGAGACAATACTTACAAATATCAAGAAGCTAAGTTCAGTTATCCGCTGCATTTTTTTCAGCTGACCTGAAGCAAATAGCCCTGGTGAATCTAGGCCTGAGTGTTTGCAACCAGCAAGCCATTCTGCTACTTTGTGCAGACAGTTTTTGGAAATCACAGGCTTTTTTTCATGCTCACAGCTTGAAAACTGTATTCTTGTTGCCCACCTCAACCCACTTTTTACCCACGTTTATGATTTATTCTACTGGAGTACAGTTTAGAGATGAAGACTGGCAGATTTGGACCAGTCTTTTTAATAACCGATAAATACTGAGTCAGCATTGATAATATTGTTTTCCTGTTTACAGTTTCTTCCGTAATTTATTTTATTTTTTGCAATTCAACTACTTCAGCACACACTTTGCTATTTTTACCATTCAAGTATCAAAGCATTCAGCTTGTGCTATGACTAATGGTTTTTATATCTTTTATATTTTTGAAAATGTTTAACTATTTAAAATACAAAAATCCATAAAAATATTCTTTAATTCCTTAAAAATGTCACATACTTCCTCTCTTTGTTTTTATATGCTACTTTAACTTTCAGCTACCATTATGCCACCTTTAGCAATTGTGGTGTTGAGCTTGTGCTTTGCTGCTTTTAGTTGCAATTTTGCCAATATTAGCACCTGTTTTAGCTACTGTCTTGCTAACTTTAACATCTGTTTAGTTCATTTTTACTACTGTTTTGCTGACTGTAGTTTCTGATTCATTGTTCTTAGCTTCTAGCTACCTTGTGGCTGCTTTTAGCTTTTAACTCATGTTCTGCTGTTTTTATCATGCATTTGGCTTATTTCCACTTCTGTTCTGCTTATTTTAGTCTCTATTCTATGTTTAACTTTTAACAACTCAGTTTCAGCTTCTTCAGCACAGTCATTTTGCATTTTGCACTCAAACTGCATTTTTGCAGAAAATGCAATTTTTCTCGTTAGTTATCATTACTGTTGTTAGATCTGGATATTTGAGGATATACTCTCCTGTACAGGCATCAGAATTCAGCCCTAGCTCTCTAGAATTACAGAAACTAAATTGAGAAGGGTTTGAGATGCCTGCAATAACTCTACAACTACTTTGAGAGAATTTATTTCACATATTTCTGTTTATGTTTAAGTTCAAGTGATGATGAAACTGAAATCATGCAACGAAACTGAGAAGTCCTGCAAATGTTGCAAGACATTTTGTAGACTCTGTCTCAAATGCTGCTCACCAACTAGTCTCTACTAGTTGCAGCCCACTCAGATACTGACTTTTTCACTTGATTTCAAATGTTTTCATGGTTTAAATATATTTTCTTTTTCTTGTGTTTTTCTCAGATATGGAAAACATGATGCCTTCTACAGATTCAGGAGAAGTACAGGCCGAGTTCTGCCTATGTTTTATGTCTATGACTCCTACCTTACACCACCCGAGTCCTGGGCTGAACTCCTGACAGCTAAAGGCTCCCAGAGCATTAGAGGCACACCTTATGATGGGGTTTTTGTTGCCCTCATTGTCGAGGAGCGCCACAAACATGACATCCTGGCTAGTGGATTTGATGGGATATACACTTACTTTGCATCCAATGGCTTTTCCTTTGGTTCATCGCACCAGAACTGGAAAGCCATCAAGACTTTCTGCGATACAAACAACTTGCTGTTTATCCCCAGTGTCGGACCAGGGTATGTAGACACCGCTGTGCGCCCGTGGAACAACCACAACACCCGAAACCGAGTCAACGGACGTTACTATGAGACATCCTTGCAGGCAGCTCTGTCTGTCAGACCAGAGATCGTCACCATTACATCCTTCAATCAGTGGCATGAAGGCACTCAGATAGAACGGGCTGTACCCAAGAAAACTTTGACTCGTTTGTATCTGGACTACCAGCCGAACCAACCGGACCACTATTTGCAGCTCACACGGCAATGGGCTGAGAACTTCAACAAGGAGAAAGACAAGTGGCTGATGTGAACATGGTTCCAGCTGCTGGAAGATGCTCTGTGCAAAACTAGGAATTACATTAGTCAGGTCTCTTTGTTGGAAGATAGCACCTTTTATGCTCATTATGTTTTCTCCAACTCCGAAAATGTCCTTAAAAAGATCTCTGACCCTGTGTTTTTTGTACACGATAATTCTATTGCTGACAAATTAGAGCTTCACAGTAATAAAGACGTCATTGGTTCCTGATGAGTATTCGTTGTAAAATCAAAAAGTGCAGTTGTGAAGAGAACTGCTGGGTTAATATTGTTTTCTTGTTTGTTTGTTTTTTTTTTCAATTTTACTACAAAATGACTGTTCTTTACTGTATTTTCCTTATGAACAATTAAAATGTGTAAAAAAATGTGTGTTTACTCTTGGAGAATCATTTTTTTACTATGTGTAAAAGTCTATTAGTGGATTTACTAATAGACTGGGAGGTCATGCCACACAGGACATTTCTCACACTGAGAAGTGATTAAGCTCAGCTCACAGACTTTATGGACTGTGAATGGATTAGGTGAACTTTGATCTCCTTGGTCCATACAGCTGTCTGGACATAGTTACCTATCAGCCAATCAGAAAGTCAGCCTCTAAATTACCATGATCATATTCTGTTTACTTAAAGATACGAGCAGATTAAGTTGTGAAAGTTTACTCCAGTAGTTTTTCCAGATATATTGATTTACAATTCTGAAATGCAGGTACTTAGTCTATGTAAGTGAAACACCTGGCTAAAGCCACTGAAAACCACGTGGAAGCTTGAGTTAAGTGATTGCCCTACAGTAGGCTGACTGTAGTCTGCGTAGGCAAACAAATATGGCAGTATTTGATAAGCACAGAATCTTGGAGATGACATTTAGGTGGAAATAAAAGAATGAATCTGCTACTAATCGTAAAGGAAAAGAGAAAGATTGAGTCAGGCAACAGTCAATAAATATTGGTGATTAACCAGGGCAGTGGAGCGCCATAAAAACAAGGCTCAGGATTCAAACATGCACAGCTTTTGCAAAACTTCTTAAAAACACTTAGCAGTCAAAAATCAATCACAAATTTTGCTTACAAATTTTTAATTTAAAGACACATTACGCACTGATGTAACAAAATAATTCGCAGATTTTGTTTATTACTTTATAAATTGTTTTTGACTGGTCTTCATGACATTGTAATGGATAGTTTTAAGCTAAAATACAATTTTAAAGCTTTAACCTTTCTTGATCTGTCCATTTTTTATCCAACCAGTAGGCTTTCGTGTAATCATTTAACGCAGTCTTTAGCTAGCTCAAAAGACTTTGACGTTCTATCAAGGTTTTGTTTTTTTTTGGCATGTTGACTGCCTTTTTACTCAGTTGCTGGTCAGTTTTTCTATGTGACCATGATAGCATTTGGTGCTCTGTTGTTAGGAAAAAAGAGAGAAACATTAACAAGTGAAGGACAAAAAAAAACAACAATAATGGTATTTTTTGGAAGGACTGCATATCACCCACTGCCTTTCATGCTAGTTTTAGTCTAAGATCATCTTATGTTGAGAAATGACAGAGTTATAGGTGTTTTGGTCAAAGTTTGAAAATAACGTGAAGCACAACCACATGCTCGAAGTATAAGTTGGGAATGACTCTCAGCTACTACCACAAATTTTAGCTCAATCTGTAAAATTTACTGAGTTCAAGCCATTTTTGTTTTGGCTATAATGTCGATTAGTCATTCCAAAATTTGACCCCCTTCCAATGGGCTCACCACCTATAGGAGGGGCCAAAGGGGTCGGGTGCAATGTGGGATGGGTAGTGGCCGAAGGCGGGGACCTTGGCGGTCTGATCCTCGGCTACAGAAGCTGGCTCTAGGGACGTGGAATGTCACCTCTCTGGTGAGGAAGGAGCCTGAGCTGGTGTGTGAGATTGAGAGGTTCCGGCTAGAAATAGTC
>NC_051434.1:25294511-25300869 GCF_001649575.2 Kryptolebias marmoratus
GTACCGATCTGTCGTGGTGAAGAGAGAGCTGAGCCAAAAAGCGAAGCTCTCGATTTACCGGTCGATCTACGTTCCTACCCTCATCTATGGTCACGAGCTTTGGGTAGTGACCGAAAGAACGAGATCGCGAATACAAGCGGCTGAAATGAGTTTTGCACACACTTTTGTACAATTTTGTACAATGCATACCTTTTTTTAACTGTGGTTTAAATGTAGCTTCTCAACATACAAAGTGTGAGTGTATTCAAGTTTACAATCCCAAGTATCATGTTTGCTGAAAGTCATGTGAGTTAATTTTAAAAAATGAGATCTGTCAGACAAACTGGGATGTGTTTAAAACTGCCGCCACGTTGGAATACTTCTTTGTCAGCACACAGGACAATGTTGTGTATGTGACTGGTTTCATTAGTGCTTGTGTCGACAAAATTGTGCCCACTATACAAGTTAGAAAGTTAGCCCTGGATTAGCAGTCAGGTACAACCCAAGCTGTGTGCTCTGACTTATGCATTTAAATCACACAATCAGACAAAGTACCAAAGCAGCGCAATACGGACTGAGGAAAACCATCAGTGGCCAAGAAGCAGTATGGAGAGAAAGTGGATGTCTTTTACTCTATTCCTGGGCGGATGTGGCAAGGCTTGCAGCACATCACAGACTAGAGAACGATCATCAGCTCCATAGACAGCCTGTCTGATGACCTCAACACTTTCTACACTTTCCCTTTGAGACTTGTTACAATAAAAGTAGAAGCACACACACACAGACACAACTGGACCAACCAACCCCCCATATCTCCACCAACAGCCTCATCAAGCCAGGTATCCAAACTCTGAGGAGGAAGATCCACCCTGCAAGGTGACAGGACCAGACAATATCCATGGGTGGGCTTTCAGAGCATGTGCCAACAAGCTGGTTGATGTTCTTACCTCCATCTTCAATCTTTTCTTCAGTCCACGCAACATTCCCTCATGCATTAAGACATCAATAATGGTCTTCATTCCCAAAAGCACTTTGAATCGCCTTGTTGCGGAAAAGTGCTATATAAATAAATTTCACTTCACTTCACTTCAAAAAGAACCCAACAACCTGAAAGCAGCAATTTCAGGCTAGTAGTAATCCAATCAATGTGACGTGTTTCAAGAAAGTGATGCTGGCCCACATCCTGAGGAGCATACCAGACCCCCTGGATCCCCTGGACCCCCTGTAGTATGCCTTCTGGCCCAACAGGTCCACTTCAGACACTATTGCTGCTGCCCTCCATTACCTCCATTACTCCCTTTCCCACCTGGAGATTAAGGACTGCTATATCAGGGTACTCTTTGTGAATTACAGTTCCACTACAACACAGTCATCCCCCCAAAACTCACCCATAATCCGTCCACATTCAGCTTGCACCCCACCCTCTGTTACTGGCCAGACTGACTAGCAGGCCCCAGTCAGTCAGGATTGGTAACAAGACCTTAGCCAGCATAATCACAAACACCAGAACCCCACAGGGATGTGTTCTCAGCCCCATCCTCTACACCCTGTTCACCCCACAACTGTGCTGTCTCCCATGAGGACATCATCCTGAAGTTTGTGGAAGATACTGCAGTGATAGAACATGTCACTGGGGGAGACGAAGCAGCCTACAGGAGGGAGGTGGCCTGGCCTGAAGGAGGGTGTCATGGTGTGAGGATAATAACCCCACCCTCAACACAAACATTACAAAGGAGTTAAAAGTGGACATGAGAAAGAAGAGAAGCCCTTATCCACCACTGTTCATGCAAGAGCTCAAAGATGAGTGGCTTCAAATACCTAGGCATCCACATCAGCAGGGACAGCTGGTATCAGTGGGCTAGTAGGGCTAAGCCCTCCCTGATGTTTACAATAAAAATGTTAAAATACCTAATAAACACAAATTAAAAATGTTGTATCATATTTTGTGAAATTTACAACAAAACCGATGCCAAACAGTCTTGAGAAAACCCCAGAGTCTTTCCAAAAGGGCTAACTTTTTACAGCCCTGATCATTTAATGTCTTTCTCTGTACAGAATGATTGACAGGCGTCTTGTCCCATCCCATCGGTTTGCTGCTCATTTGGGCTGATTTAGTTCAGCCCAGGGTCAGCCCAAGGCCTCAGGCTTTAGCCAATGAGGGTGGACATACAAGACGTACTCGAGCGTGAATGTACGTCGGCGTGGTTTATCATGGACTGAGTAGTTACTATGGCAAGCAAGATGAACATAAATGAGGTGAATTATTTAATTCTCACCCGTTTTCCTTAATGTCTTTTTATGGGAAAACCAGAAGTGAAGAGGTTGGGGGCGGATAGGCCAAAGTATATTCAAAAAAAGGAAAAGTGACAAAACTGAAGTTTTTCTGTGACCTGGTTTCAGTGAAAGGACTGGCTAACAGCAAGTGTAGCTAACGGATCTTTAACAAGGTGGGTATTACCCTTTTTACATCCCAGAGTGAGCTTCTCTTTAAATAAGGTAGGATTCATTTTAAAAAAAGAAGCACTTTCCAATATTGCATGTGTTGTTTGATTTGATTTTATCAGTGTGATCAGTAATTGTGTTAAGGAGTGTGGTGCAGTGTTATGCAAAGATGTTTGACTGAGAAAAATCATCTGAAATAATTATAGTTGAAACTTTTAATGCAGGGGAATGAAGTATTGGACAACTGACAGAGGCTCTGTGTAAGCTTGGTTTTTGGTGGTGGTTTGTTTTAAAGTTGTCTTTGTGCTGAAAAAGGACAATGTCAATTTATAGTTTTCTTTATTTCAAATAGGTGCTTCTGTTGTTGGAATCCAAACTGCAGCATCTTATTACATATCTGTTAGCCCACCCTACAAATATCACCATCAGCCACCCCTGTATATCAGTGAGGACCTCACTCTGAATACCACACATCTGGTCAAGAGGGCTCAGTAGAAGTTGTACTTTCTGAGTTTGCTCTGAAAGTACAACACAGAGGTAAGAATACTCTTCTACAGTATAGAACTAAAAAACCAACCTGCAACCTGAAGTGTGAAATAAACTTCAGTGGAGTTTGAAAACAAAATATGTGTTTATGTCTGGTTGAAAGATGTGTGTGCCCTGTTGTCTTTTTTTCCCTTTTGGGGGGGCTTTAGATTTTATTGTAATTTATAGGGGGGCCCAGAAGAAAATCTTTTGGAATCACTGCTGTAGAGCATCTACCACTGCAGAGTCCACAAAAAAGGCTGCTTCCATCCTCAAGGACCCCATCTACCCCCAGCATGAACAGTTCTCACATCTAACCTCAGGCCAGAGGTACAGAAGTGTGAAAAGCAAGACTTCTAGATTCAAGAACTCCTTCGTTCCAAGTGCCATTAGACTACTAAACAGCTGAATGGTGTCTAAGAACATACTCATGTGTTGTTACTTGATTGCAAATTTCACGTTATGACTGCATTTTGTATTACAATCATTATCTTACATATATTTTAACTTTTTTCTCTATTTTCTATTGCTATTATTTCATTTTATTTATTTGTAAATATTTCTGGACAGCTGATTGGAGACTTTAGTTTGGCATTCATTGTGGACAGCAAAGAAAGAATTTCATTGCTCAAGGAAACATGTTTCCAGCTGTGCACATGACAATAAACACTTTAAATCAACATTCATTTTTTAAATTTCAGAATATTTCACAGTGAAATCATCAGATTTAGTTTCTGCATAAATCATGTTTTTTATGAGTCTTAGAAAGAACCGTGATATCTACTTGATTAGAGGACATCTGTGAGTGAAAGCCTCAGTATGCAAACACTTATCCCAAACAATACCAAGGACCCTTTCATAATAAAATGAATTTTTACACAGAACAGTTACTGAAAGATGATGGTAGGTCATAGGTCATAAAGGAAGGAGTTCCTTTCTGCTACAGTAACTTTCTAAGAGTTTCAATGAAATTTGTCCAGTGGTTCATAAGATATTTTTCTAACAGACAAAAAAAACCACACACAGACATGGGTAAAACCATCTCAATATTGTTGCCACTGCTGCCACTTGTAACAGTTACTGAGGCCACAATCACAGTAGTGACTTCAACAGTCAGATGTGGAGGAGTGTTCAAGCTTCAGTAGCATGTTTGATCAGATGATCACATTCACCAGAGAGTATCCTGGAAATATTAAAGAGCAACTGTCCCCATCATCTCTCTGCTGCTGGGAACTGAAGCCAACAAGAAGTATTTTATGGAAGCTGCCATGTTGTTATTTCCAAACCAGCGTCTGCACCAAAGACGGTATATTAATAAATTTATATCATAAATATGATCATTTCTCTCAGGTGTCAGCTCTTGTTGATTCACGTAATTCTTCCCTTGCTGATGTACATTTAAATATTTATTTTTCTGATGAATTTAGCTGTAATTAGTTATTTCATGCTTAAAGGTAGGGCCATGTAGCAGCATGACTGTGCTAGAGAGAAAGCAGGAATAAAGGCTCCACCTTGCTAGTATGCAGACACTGGTTCTAAAAATACATGGCAACTTCCATAATACGGTTCCTGCCCGCTTCAAATACCAACAGCGAGTGAAGAGGAACAGTTGGTCCTGTACTTTAATGTCTATGGTCTGTGCACTTCAGATGTGGGCCTTTCAGTCCTGTCTAGTTCCTCACACACAATCATGGTTGTAGCTGGCATCAATGGCAAGATGATTATAGTCTAAAATTTTAACATGGCAGGCGATGTTAGCGGGTGATATTCATTCCTTCTTGGAATGTTAGGTCTTTAGTTACCTTTTTTTCCAGAGGTCTGCAGTCACAAACATCTTGATGCAAGAGCTCCCTCTGCTGGAATTGGAAGAAAGGTGTCTGAAAACAGCTCACAGTGTTCCCACATGCCTTTCATATTGAATTTTCAGATTTTTTCACAATCTTTGAGTCATTTCTGATATTAAATAGCCTGTTAATTATTTACTATTTTACCAAGTTTGTACCATGGTGCATTTTATTACCTGCGTGTCTATGTAAAATTATTAATGCCCACTGAAAAGAAAGGCAGATGATCACATAGTTGCCTGTGTGTGTGTTTAACCATCTCATGAACCACTGGATGAATTTTAATGCAACTTTAAGTAAACAGTCATTGGATGCACATCTACAATTGATTAACTCTTGGAATCAACCCAATTCAAGAAGACCACCGGACCCTGGCTAACACAGAAATGACTATAACTTAGTCAATTTGACCTATACTGAGTTTAAATGAATGGATAATAATCCAGACCTGGAAAATACTAAAATCAAATTTTATGTTTTTCCATACTTTTGAAGTCTATGTAGGAACTGTGAGCTTGGTTCTCTGCAAGTCTTTAAACCTGTTTCTGTGACATGCTGTATAAACGTCTCATTGACACAGGCCTTCTCTTCATTCAGTGCTCTTATAATATTATATTATATATATATATATATATATATATATATATATATATATATATATATATATATATATATATATATATATCTGTGTTGGACTATGAAAGCATTTCATTGACTCATTAAGTCATTGTGAAGTTTTCATGCAGACTTAGAGGCATTCTGCCAGAGAAACATGTATGTGTTTAAATTTAAACTGTTATTTTCATCATAGAGATCATTTTAGGTTTGAGGCTGGATTAAAAGGTTAATAAACAGCAGGTGGATCAGTTGTATCCATACAAGGATAAGACCGGAAGCTACACACTAGAGAAAGATTAATACATAAAGCTTTGTTCATGGCGATATAAAAGAAGCAACCTCATCACAAATACAGAATCTAAAAATTACCAGAATATTTAAAGCCTTCTACACACAACTATGCAATAGCTGAACTGTATCTGATCAAAATCCTAAGCAATCTGAAATCAGTCATTTTTTAAAGACTGAACACTTCTCTAATTCTTCTTCTTTATCTTTTGGCTGTTCCCTTTTCAGGGGTCTCCACAGCAAGTCATCCTCCTCCATCTAGCTCTGTCTTCTGTGTCCTCAGTCCTCGCTCCAACTACCTCCATGTCCTCTCTAACTGCATCCATATGTCTCCTCTTTTGTCTTTTTCCTGCCAGCTGCATCTCTAACATCCTTCTACCAACATACCCACTGTCCCTCCTCTGCACATGTCCAAACCATCTCAGTCTGACCTCAAACTTTATCTCCCAGTCATTCAACCTGTGCTGTACCTCTGATGACCTCATTCCTAATCCTGTCCATCCTTGTCCCTCCCAAGGAGAACCTCAACATCTTCAGTTCTGCCACTTCCAGTTCTGTCTCCTGTCCTTTTGTCAGTCCCACTGTCTCCAAACCATACAACATAGCTGCTCTCACCTCTGTCTTGTAAACCTTTCCTTTGACCTTTGCTGCCAGCCTTTTGT
>NC_051434.1:25301431-25322213 GCF_001649575.2 Kryptolebias marmoratus
TCCATGTCCTGCTGTCCTCATCCATGTCCTGCTGTCCTCATACATGTCCTGCTGTCCTCATACATGTCCTGCTGTCCTCATCCATGTCCTGTACCAGTCTAACATACTTCTCTGCCACTCCAGATTTCCTCATACAACAGCACAGCTCCTCCCTCAGCTTCCTGTTGTTTGCTTTTTCTAAACCCACAAAGACACAATGAAGTTCTTTCTGACCCTCTCTGTACTTCTCCATCACTATCCTCAAAGCAAATTTGGTGTCTGTGGTTCTTTCTTGGCATAAAACCATACTGCTGCTCACAAATAGTCACCTCTTGACTAAGTCTATCTTCCACAACTCTCTCCCAGATCTTCATTTTGTGGCTCATCAACTTAATTCCTCTGTATTTGCTACAACTCTGTACATCATCTTTGTTCTCAAAGATTGGCACCATGACACTCCTCCTCCATTCCTCAGACATTTTCTCACTCTCCAAAATGCCATTGAATAGTCGAGTCAAAAACCTCACTGCCATCTCTCCTAGACATTTCCATACCTCCACTGGTATGTCATCAAGTCCAGTTACCTTCCCGTTCTTCATCAACGTCAAAGCTTTCCAGACTTCATCCTAACTAACCTTTTCCACTTCCACAGTTTCTATGACCTCTACTATTAATTCCCTTTCATTCTCTTCATTCATTAACTCCACAAAGTGCTCCTTCCATCTTTCCATCACACTCTCCTCTCTTGTTAGAACATTACCATTTCTATCTTCAGCAAGCATAACCTGTTGCACATCCTTTCCAGCCTGGTCCCTCTGTCTTGACAGCCAATACAAGTCCTTCTCTCCCTCCTTAGTGTCCAGACTCTCGTACAACTCATCATAAACCTTCTGTTTTGCCTTTTCTATCTCCCTCTTTGCCCTATGTTGCATCTCCCTATATTCCTGTCTACTCTCTTCAGTCCTCTCACTGTCCCATTTCTTCCTGGCTAACCTCTTCCTCTGGATAACTTCCTGCACTTCATTATTCCACCACAAGGTTTCTTTATCATCTTTTCTCTGTCCAGATGAAACACCAAGTACCTTCCTATCTGTCTCTCTAATCACTGTGGCTGTAGTAGTCCTGTCATGCGGAAGTTCTTTCTTACCACCCAGAGCCTTTAACAGCTCCTTTCTGAACTCCTCACAACATTCTTCCTTCCTCGACTTCTATCATTTGGTCCTCTGCCTTTACACTTTTCCTCTTCATCACAACAGTCATCCTACACACCACCATCTGATGCTCTCCCCTGCCACAACCTTACAGTCCACAATCTCCCTCAGGTTACCTCTTCCTTTGCCTACCCTCCATCCTACACTCTTGACTTTCCTCTTCCCCCTCTGTCTCCTGGCACAATTCCCTCCTCGTGATCTTCGACTAACAGTAGCACAATTTCTGCCGGCATCCTGTTTGTCAACAGCATCGGTGGCGGTCGTCGTTAACCCGGGCCTCGACCAATCTGGTATGGTGTCGTTTGTCTCAGCTCACATGTTCGTTTTGTCAAGTGTTTTACGACAGATGCCCTTCCTGACACAACCCTCACCATTTACCCGGGCTAGGGACCAGCATGAGAGATCCACTGGCTTGTGCTCCCTTATGGCTGGTTTAATCGAACCTTCTCCACTCAACCCCAATAAAGTAACAATTAAAATCTGTAATTAAATCAGAAATCAGTATAAATAACCCACCCTTCAAAGTTAAATGAGGAGATAATAAAAATCACAAAAAAAAAACCTTTTAAACTCTACAAATTAAAATCTGAATTCATCAGTAACACTACCTATAACTAAATGGGAACATGATCTGAACTTCTCTTCCAGTCTTGGCTTCTGGACTCAAATCTGTAAGAACATTTTCTCTATGACTGGAAGTACAAAAGTACATTTAATACAGTACAATATGTCCACAGGGCTCCTATTACTCAAAGAAAAAACATCTGACACGGACATCTGTACACAATGCACATTAGGTATCACCAATGATTATTTCCATGCCACATGGACCTGAAAACCAGCTCACTTTTTCTGGTTGGCAGTAACTAAAGCATTTTCTACCATTTTGAGCTGTTGAATCCCTCTGTCTGCAACGCTATGTCCTTTTAGGTAATACTGAACTCAAAATCCTCTCAACTAAACATAAGAACCTACTCCTCAATACTCGATCACTGTCAGTTTTGGCGAGTAGGTTTAACCCAAAATGTAGACTGGCACGAGCTCAAAGGAAAACCAAAACTAGTTTATTTTAAAGGAATTAAAAACAAAATGCTGACGTGACAACAGAAACTAGACAGCACAAACTTACTAGTGTCAGGAAACACAGAGATCACAAGGGACATGAGGAAAAACGGGCAGTGCATGTAGCAAAAAGGAACCAGTAAGTTTGTGAAGAACATGAATGGGTTTTAAAGACAGTGGACACAGGTGACTGATTACAAAATTGAGACAAGTGTAGATGGGTGTGGCAGGCAAACTGGTGAAGCTGATGACAGGTGAGTAAAGACAGGGACACAAAGAGCACAGAGAGCAACAACTGTACAAGAACAACGTGAAACTAAACACAGGAATAACGAGAGATAAACCAGAAACATAAAACAATAACCCTAATATGAAAGAAACTCAAAAAATAACCAAAAGCCTAACAATTTTAAGTGTAACAAGAGGATGTAAGAAAAAAGGGTAAAACATTTTCAGATCACTTTGCTTCAGTTTTAACTTCTTGTTAAAAGGAGGGCACCAGATCTTGTTTCTCTCCTTATCGACTTGCATCAGCTTAAATCATAACTAGACCTAACATTGCTTTTCTCACCACCAGATAAGAAGCTGGGTGCCCTGCTGGGGATGGGGGTATGCCTTTCCTGGAGACCATGCCGTGCAGCTGGACTGCCCCTGATCAGCCAGGAAGAATGGCAAAAACTGAGGGTCAGCTGAGAACCAGTTGAGGTCAACAGCTTGTCCTAAAGGTCACCCAGGAGGGTTAGGGTGTCTGAAGCTGTCAGCTGATGGAGTCAGGAGTTGGAGAAGGACGCATCATCTAAGGGCGATTTGTGACTGGACTTAAACTAAGACTGTAGTTTCAGCTGAAGGATTCACAGGACTTGTGGAACAACGTGGACAGATGAGACCAAAAGTACAGATGTTTACCCATAATACACAGGGCCATGTTTAGAAACATACCTACTGTCAGCACGGTGGTGGAAGGCTGATGGTTTGGGCGGTTTGAAGTCTTTAAGTCGACCATGAACCTCTTTGTAGACCAAAGGATTCTGGAGTCAAAAGGCTTTTCAGTGACTCCCTGACTCCCTGACTGACGCAGGAGCCCCCACAGAAACTTTTATTGTATGAAAAAATGAGATTCAACAGTTTCAGAAACAATTTACTGTGACAGCACTGTCTGAGTGATGATAAATTAAAGGATGGTTTTGAGGGCTGTGACATTGGCTAACATGACAAAGGTTGTAATAAGGAGAGAGCACCCTGATCGATAATATTTTTGTTGAAATAGAGAATATATCTACCTGATTTCACAATTGTAGATATGAAAAATAATATCATTTGGAACAAATAAATATTTCAAAGCTGGTATAAAGAAAGTCAACAAAAGAAATCATGAGTTTTAAAAAGGAATTAAGAAATCAGGATTGGTAAGACATTTATGTTGTTAATGTTAATGATTCATATTATGAATTTTTAGGTATGTTTTTGTTGTACAATTAATATTGTCCTCAAATAGAACTTAGACTAAAAGTTGAAAACATAAACATAAGGAAACCTTGGATAACAAATGGTTTGGAAAAAGCCTGTAATAATAAAAAATGTATAGAGAATTTACAGTGTCTATAACAAGTATTCACTCCGTTTGATGTTATTATTGCCATCACAAATCTGTTGTGGTTTATGTAAATTGGCCTTCAATACAAAAAAAATCAAAAGAACCTTTAAAGTTAAAGTGAAATCACATTTCTGCAGAGTAATGTTAATTAAATAGAAATATGTAATTTAAAACAAGTTCTTGCACAAAAATTAACCCCCTCTAAAGTGGTTGTCCTAGTTCAACCCAGAGAACAAAGATTTTTAAAATATATACTTTTCAGTCAGGGGATGGATACAAAAGAACTTCCAAGGCCCTAAACATCCCCAGGAGTTCTGTTAGGCTGTATTCACACCTGACAGTCCGGTAGACTCCATTTTCAGCTGCTGCGGTTCACATTCACACTGCACTGAGTCAGTCCAAACCGCCTGAAGGTGGCGCTGCACCAAGAACTACTGAAGTGCTTCTGTTTTAGCTGTACTCGTTAGCTTCTAGCATGTCCAGTTACTGTCAAATATGACCAACACAACAGTGACTAAAGTACTCCATTTATTGATCAATAGTTGCCATATTACAAAGTCGTTAAGGGAGGGTCGGTTAAACAACATTACTAACAACAAATGAAAAGACATGAGTAAATAAAAACAATCCATTTTAAAGGAAGCTCCACAAAATGTGTCATGTGATGTGATCTGACATTCTCCACCTACAACAGACCCTGTCGCTTCAGATCCTCGTAGGTCTTCTTGTTCACCACATTTCCAATAGAGTCTTCATACTCCTCCTGAAACCACACAGGTACAGGCTTCAAATCTGGGAACATGAAGTCCAGAACTGGTTTGTTTGGATTTCTACTCACCTCTGTGTCAGGCTGCCACCGCTCCAAAGCCTTCTGGGATTTCAGCTTTGCCCACACTGGAATTAACAAACAAATCACTTCATAAAACTGGCCCCCAAAACATTAACATTACGTTTTATTGACAAAAACCTGGAGAAAGGACTTACAAGAGACTGCATCCTCGATCTGTGTGACATTAGCAAAGTGAGCCGTGTTAGGGATTCCTAAGCACCGCATTCCATGAGCGTGTCTCCACTCCTGCAAAAACAATTTAAAACATGATTGATTTTCTAATTTACTTTCCTTTTCACAGGAAGTCCATAATAAAAACAATCCTGTACCGCAAAGTGCCTCTGGAAGGCTTTGGGCCCTCTGTAGGTGTAGTTTCCACAGATCTCACAGTTGTAGTTGATGTTCAGACCGTGGAGTTTGTAGAGCCAGTAAGGGATTGGCTGGAGGACAAAAACGCAAACTTCAGATTGGTCAGATAATCACATGAAGTAAAATAAATTAAATGTGTGGTCTGAATAAAAGTGAGGACAAAGAATCAAGTAAAAGTGTTTCAGTTCCCTATAATTCCCCCTAAAAGAAAAGGTTGTGGCACATTGACAGATTATTTTGCTGCTTCCCAGCAGGTGGTGATGAGGACATCCTTCTGACACTTTAACCATGAAAACTCACTGAGCTGCAACTGTGGACAACTCAAAACTGCAGGAAAGAAGGAAAAGTTTGTTTCATTTTTAGTGAATTCTGAGTGTTTGCCACCAAGCAACCAGAGGCGTGCAGCTGCACTTTGCACATCCAGTTTTCAAAGAAAAGTTGGTCTACTACTACTACTGTGCAAAACCAGTTTACAGAAGTGTTTTAATAACTAATACTTCAGTCTTCAAAAGTTTTCTCTGCTTGTTAAAAAACGTACCAAACATCAACATCAGAATACAACAAACGTTTTATTTACAGGCCAAGCATCACCTGCCACCTTCCATGCCAGAAACTGAAACTCAGATCATCTTATGTTGACAACTGATGGAGCTGTAGCCCTTTAGTTCAACCTTGAAAATGACAATATGTGGAAAACTGTGACATCACGCACAAGCTGTTAAACCTTAGTGTGAATGAGTCTCAGCTACTACCACATCAAACTTTAGCTCAATATCTGTAAAATAGCTATTTTTGTGTTTGTTCAGGTGATACCTCACTGGGCTGCAACTGTTGGAGACTAGTTGGTGAGCAGCATTCACCAGGGAAATGTTTGTGGGGAGATTCAGTTTCCTTCTATGAGTCAGAGGCTCACAGTCTTGTTGCTTGAATTTTGAACATGTTTCAAAAATGAGTGTGACAAAATTTCTTTCAAATATTCACAGAGTCATCACAAAACCTCTGAAGAGCTCCATAGCTGTATTTGGACACATGTAAGGTGTGACACCACACAGACGATAAAAATCTGCCTATCTTCATTTCTAAAGTGTACTACAGTAAAATTAATCTTAAATAAGGGGGCGGCTGTCAGGGTGGGTACGATGTGGGCAGAGGTGGGCAGCAAAATCATGTGGACGGCCTGGAATACAGTTTTACAAGCTGTGCAAACAGAAATACGATGTCATTTTAAAAACTAGCAGAGCAAAGCAGCCACATGGCTTGCCTGACACAAACACAAGCAGTTGCAGCCTGGTGAGATACTAACTTAAGCTTCATTAGCTGCAGCAGCCATATTTTAACTAGATTAAACTCAAAAGTTAATTAATTTAGAGTTTTATTCAAATCTGTGCAGTGGTTTATGAGATATTTTACTAATGGACAGAGTTGAATCCAACAGTTTTAAATAAAGATCTCACACAATCCGTTAGTGATGACTCAACTACTATCACACCAAATTTTTAGCTTAATATCTGTACCACTAACAGAGTTAAAGCAATTTTGGTGTTTCCTATGGTCAATCAGCTGTGGCGGGCATCTTAAATTGGACTGACTACAAAAGGTAATCAGTTGTACATCCAATTACTACTTTCTGAGAGTTTCATTCAAATCTGTCCAGTGGTTTATGAGATACTTTTCCAACAGACAGACAGCAGCTTTTTGGTGACAGAAAAGACATTTATGAGTTTCTTTACAAATGTAACTTGTAACCCTTTGTTTGAAGTGTGCCCCTGAGGTAGCCCTGCCACCTCAGCCTTTGTTACAGAAAGAAATATTCCCTGGTGCAGCCTCACCTTTCCATCCCATCCCAGCGGCAAATTCTTGGGGTTGTAGATGATTTCGTTGTCTTCGTCTTCACTCTCACTCTCACTGAGCTGCTCTTCCTCCTCCTCCTCGCGCTCTTCGCCTGTTCTTGCCTGTTTCCTCTGCACATTCTCATGAGTCAGCTGCCTTTGCTCCTAGATCCAGCCACAAAATCCCCATTAAGACCATCACACTCCAGCCCACATTGACTAAACCAGACTGTATCCTTCTAACAGCAGCATGAACCTGGAGATCAGACTCACCCCCAGAATCTCCACGTATTCATACACCTGAGCTTCCAGGAAGCCAATTTCCTTGTTCCGCTCCGTGTCTCTGCACGAGTTAGGAATGAACATGTTATAGATTATAAAACATGCACTGTAGTAGGACACCATCAACCTTAGGGTGAATTTTATAATGCACACTTACTTTTTAGGGCCTTTGGCTTTGGGATTCTTGGCAAACAGAGATGGGTCGAGTGATTCCAGGGATTTACCTTTAGTGCTGAACAGTCTCTGAGCTCGCTCCTCCAGAGTCCTGAGCACAGAAACACACAGGTCAACAAGTTCATTCTTCTACACAACATTATGCAATCATATGATCAACAGAGGGTCAGCGTTACAGAAAAACAAACGTGTTAACAAAATATCTTCTTAACTACTGAATGGGTTTTAATGAAACTTTCAGAAAGTAATCATTGGATATACATCTACAAGGGATTAACCTCTAGTGTCAACACTATTCAAGATGGCTGCCACAACTAACTGACCTTCGAAAATCCATAGATGGCTATAACTCTGTCACTTTTCAGATGGGCTAAAATTTGATGTGGTAGCAGCTCAGTCAACAACTCATACTTCAAGCGCAAACAGATCATGCGAGATACTGAAAAATTGCATGAGATTGCGTGTAATATAATTTGTTTGACAAAAACAGTTATAACCCCATCATTTCTCATCATGAGATGATCTTAGTTTAAAACTATGGCATAAAGAATAGCGGGTGATATGCATTCCT
Source organism: Kryptolebias marmoratus (assembly GCF_001649575.2). Classification (NCBI taxonomy): domain Eukaryota; kingdom Metazoa; phylum Chordata; class Actinopteri; order Cyprinodontiformes; family Rivulidae; genus Kryptolebias; species Kryptolebias marmoratus. The sequence goes on from NC_051434.1 coordinate 25,309,332, forward strand.
TCAAGGAAGGTTAGGCTTTTAATTACATTTTTGCAGTGGCAGGGGATGATTTAGAAACAGTTGTTATGCTAAAGCAAGATAATGAAAGCAGTAAAATTTATAATACATCAATTATTCTTGGCTGACTCAGCTCCTCTTGGTCTGAGTGGACTTAAAAGTCAACGCAGCTGGTTGCTGTTTGGGCAAACGCATCAAAAATACCTGCTGCAGACTCAGAGAAGATTCTTGTCGGGTTCAGCTACTTTGCCCCCAAAAAACTTTGCCTGACTAATTTTAAATTTAGTCTGAAAGCTGAACACACACTTTGTTGCTACAGTAAAGACTTATAGGCCAATTCAGCCAATGTTTTTTTTTAAGTCGGAGACCTTTTTTCACAGTGAATTGATCAGTAGTCGACTCAGCAAGATGGAATTCTGTGAGTAGTCAGTTCACTTACAGCTCTCTCAGCACCAATAGTGCTGTGGTGATCACAGAAATTATTCAAATAATCAAAGGCCTAGTATCCCTTAAAGGAGGGCCGCTGTCCTGGAAGTCTTAGGTTTTTCTGCTCCAACACACCTGATTCAAATGATTTAATGACCTCTTCACCAAAATCATCAAGTTTTCCTCAAGCATGTCCACAAGTCATTTATTTAAAGCAAGAACACATCTAAAACATGCAGGAAAGCAGCATGGAGGAACAGAGTTTGACACGCGTGCCTTAAAGGAATGCATGTCGCCCGGGGTCATCTCATGGACATAATAGACACTTCTTAGGCCCAGTATTCATCAAGGGACAGCTGGAGGGAAGAGTTTTTCCCATGATGTTCAAGGCATGTCAGGCTTTTCTTCATATACAATTGGTGGTCTTTGAAAACTATTCCCATTTTCCACATTTTTTGAAAGAATACTAATAATACTAATACTAATAATACTAATACTAATAATATAATGTATACTGCAGTTTGTTTTGGTATTGCTGGTTGTTTATTAACCTTTTAGGCCTTACATCATTTATAACAAATGGTTTTACTCTGCTATATTTAAAGGTGAACTGAAATGAAATCTCAAAATATTGGCATTTCATGAATGTTACTTCCACATAACATTCCAGGAACCCATTTTTCTGACTTAAAATAAACTGTTTTTAGCATTTAAGTCAATTTCTGAAGTGGGTGATTTGGGGAGCAGAGTTGGCGTCCTGGGTTCATGACGTGCGCTGTGCCCCGGTCGGCCTCTAAAAGAGAGCTGGAGAACAAAGAACACCGCTACTGTCCAGTTGTTTACTAGTGGAAATGGAAGAAGAAGCCTTTTTGAACACAAAGAAATGCCAGAAGACTTTGCGGGAGTAATGGATATACAACCAGACCAGTATGAATCTGAACTGACAGCTGGATCTCCAGAAGCAGATGAAAACTCTTCAGATTTGGATTCTGATGATCACCAGGCCTGTCATGGCCGACAAAACAACGTGCATAATTACAGAGTTGGGAATGTGGAACGGTGAGAACCGATTGCCCCCAGATCACTGTCATGACATCAGTACACAACACTGGAAACCAATATAAAGACAGCAGGAGAGAGCTAACGTTGCTAACTCGAAGCTAACCGGCTGCTAACTTGTTAAAAACGTGAGCGCGCTTAAGAGTAGCATCTATAAACTCTCACACCAGATTAAACTAATCAACAGCAATTTCAGACTATGACATTTGTTTAATCACACATGGATTGTCTATATGTTTTCATCATTAACAAACTGCTCTGAATCACAAACTGATCTCAGACCTTTTTATGACAGCGTTCATGTCACGTTTGAAGTAAAACTTCCTGATTCTCGTCTCTTCTGTGGCAATGTCTTCCTCTTCATTTGGCTTTCTTTTAAGATTAAAAATAGTTGGCAAAAAGCCCTGTTTTTTTTGGCATGAAGCCAGTCCACTGCATTAACGTGGGCCAGAGCGGTGCTTCTCTTATAAGTGATCCAAACCAGAGTTCTGATAGTAATTCCCACATCGGAGCTTATGGATCCAAATCTGAGGAAGGTTTTTATCTTTCGGGAAGCCAAAAAATGAAACTCCAGTGGTATCTTCTGGCTAGTTTGAACAATTCATTCTGATGCACTGAACCATGTTGTACCGGTATTCATCCACTCACTGATGAATGGCTGAATGCTTGTGAACCTCAGTGGCTCTGAGGTGGTCACGCATCAGGATGGTCACAGAAAAAGCCGAAAACACCCAAGTGGTTTCTTCAGTGTCCAGTAGTAAGTATTCAGTATTTCATGTCTGTTCACACAAAAATACAAGTGTGGCGTTTTAACATTTTCTGTCATGCAAATTGTTTAAAAAATATATAGTTTAGGAGCTTCTAATTGTTCTGTCCATGTAGACAAAATGCTGAATAATAATCGTTTTGGGCATACATAAAACTGTTCCTATGAGGATGGGCCTGAGATTATCTCATGTTGAGAAATGGGAGTGTTATAGCCATTTTAGCTCTTTATCTTTAGGATGGTTGGGCTTAGTTCAAGCCATTTTTTTGTTTCAGGTCACTGTGTGGGGTCATTTTAAATGTGGTTGACTTTCTGAGAGTTTAATTAAAATCCATCCAGTGGTTCATGAGATATTTTGCTAAAACTACAGGCAAACCAACACAGACAGACACAAGCAAAACATGCTGCTTTGTCTTCAAAAGCGGGTGATACCAATCACTAGAATCACAATATAGTTGCTTCAATACTGTTAGTTTTTCCTGCATTCTTACCCTCCACACTTTAGTCCCAAAGCCATAAGAGCAGACTTCAATCTGTCCAGACCCAAAGAGGCCAACTCCTGCACAACAAACAACATAAAACAGATGAGTGGAAGTCTGAAAGAGCAGCCTTTAAATTAAACTCAAACAAGTAGGAGTGGTTTTATTATTTACCTCCCAAGAAGAAAAAGCTGAGAGGTCCAGATGAGCTCCAGCATGTGTCAAAGCACTGCTCGTTTCTTTCTACAACATCATCAGGCAACATGTTAGAGATCAGCTGAAAAACCAGCAGCAGACATCTGTGTCACATAAGCAGGACTTACAGGCCATCCTGGAAAGGTCCCATTCTCCCATTTTTTCTCAAAGTCAGAAAGCACTTTGCCATAAAGATCGTTCTGGTCCAGCAGCGGTTTGACCCGGTCTGTGTAGTCCTGCAAGTATTCCAGCAGCATCTCCAGGTACCTGCAGAACGCCCACATTATTCAGGTTGAAAATATGTATATCAGCCTTGTTGCTTTAGATGTGACAAACAAGATGGACCTACTTTTTGTATTCAGCATTTTTTCTATCCTTGGAGATGTCAAACAGTTGGTCAAATGAAGTCAGGTAAGTGATGTAGTCCAGTTTCTGTAAGTGCACACACAAGAGTTGGAAAGGGCTACATCTTATACATGTGGAAGAATAAGGCAGATTTTAGAGAATTCTAACCTCAGCTCCCTTTAGGTTGATGTATTTCAGGTAGCAGTCATGGAGATCAAGGTAGCGTCCATATCCCTCCTCATCAGTAAAATCCACCATGTCTGAGGAACAAACACAGATGTTAGGACACCATTTTAGAAGTTCATTAGTTTCACCATGGTTCACCCAGCACTGATACAAACTGGAGTTCACTGTAGAAATATTACTGAAAATTACTCAGCAATGTTTAGAGGAAACAAAGATTAATATGTAGTGTTTATATATATATATATATATATATATATATATATATATATATATATATATATATATATATGCCTGTCACAATAACAAATTTTGTTGGACAATTAATTGTCTCAGAAATTATTGCGATAAACGATAATACTGTTTGGAGATAGTTTTAAACTAATGTAATGATAATAACATAATAGTGCAAGTACGTCCTCTCAAAGGTTAATAAACTTAAATTTCAAAAGAACACTTAACACTGGAACTAGAACACAAAATAAACAAAACCAAAAACGTACATAAAATGGACTCTTAGCCTCCGTTAATAAAAAATGAACTTGAATTAAAACTAAATACAAAAAAAAAAAAGAACTAAATTCAACCCAAACAGTAGATTATTGAGTCTGTACACCATATTGCCCTTCAAAAAATAATAATCATTAGTTTTATAAAGAGAAGACAGACAAAACTGCCAGTTTTATAAACAAAAAGTGCAAACTAACATATTGGTTGTTATACGCAACTGACTGACAGCTCGCAGTCACAGATGGGCAGGGGGGAGTATCCTTCTATGCTCCATACAGCCAAAGGAACCCCCACACTGGTTCTGTTATATTGCTAAATAAAATTTAAACTGTAGGAATGGTATAAATAAATTAAATAAATTAATTAAATAAATTAAAAATTTAAATTTTGGGGGTTTTAAATTGTGATTTTTTAACACTGTGGTGCACCTTAAAACCAGTCCTTCATTCTCTTTTCTACTGAGCTCTTTGCTCCCTTTTAACTATTACAATCAAGTACAAATGGGAATATCAACACATCATCGGGAACCTTGCATGCCATTTTCAACAAGTTAAAAAAAATGAATATCTAAAGCACATTTCTCTTCCTGTGCACTGGAGATGGGCCTTTGTCTGCACATTCTGCTGAATATCTTTAGTGTCTGTGCCTGAGAAGAGACTGAAGATCTTCAGCAAAACCTTACATATCTTTGAAATGTAGAATCAGAATCAATCAGCTTTTGGTGCCTTTTATATCACCAGGGGTCCCAACTTATGTAATCACATCTTTCATGATAAACTTAGACTCCAGTTTTCGTGAATTACTCTTCACTCCCCTATTTGTACATGACATTCGAAGGAATGATTGAACAACTCAAACTCACTCTGAGCCTCCTCACTGGGGTTGTCTTTGGCCTTCATCAACTCTTCAAACTCGGCAGACATGGGAATGGAAATCTATGGGAAATGCAAAGCAAAAATAAAGCAGACAGCTTCAAATGCACAATGCATGCAGTCTAATCTGACAATTTATGATGAGGTTTCATACCTCATTTGGGTGTTTTCGATGAAACTCCTTTATTTGTTTCAGTCTGTTGTAGAACTCTGCAAACTCATTTGGTCCTGAGATGGCAGCGAGTTCATCTCTTCTCATGCTGATGAAGAAAGATTTCATTTCATTCTATAAATTAGATTTTGAAGCCAAAAGGCGTTGCACGCACCAAGATGCTATGTAGAAAAGTCTGAACAAAAACAAAAGCAATATACTAACAAGCCATAAAACCCCCAATAAAACACATGACCAGTGCCAATGACAATAGGTGGGTCTTTAATATACAGGGTGGGCCAAGTCTCGAAAAATGATTGACCTAGAAGCACTTCTTAAATAGAACAGTACATTATTCTACAAACTCTAAAGGAATGGTGTTCAGATTTTAAAACAATAAAAAGCACCTGTTTGGTCAACCTTAGTGTTTTAGATTGTATGATTAGGGCTGGGCGATAATTCGATAACGATATCTATCGCAATAGACACGTTCGATAGCGATAGAAAACAGTGTCGATAGAACGTTCGAAAACTTCACTAATCTCTGAGCCAAAACTGCAAGGCATTCTGGGGGATGTAGGCAGAGGAAAAGCAGCCGCTTTTCAACCAATCATGGCCCAGCCAAAAAAAGTTTGGAGACATGCGCAGTAGTTTTTTCCTTTTTCGCCATCGTGCTCCGCAACAGCTTGAAAAAAGTAACAGCGTGAAGGGAAGGAAAAAATGAGTGAAACCTCTCGTGAGAAAATTGTCGATAAGCGAGGAAAAGTCACGTCACCAGTTTGGCAGTATTTCGGATATTTCAATTCCGACAAGAGTCAGTCAAATGTTGTCTGCAAACTATGCGAGGTTGTCGTTGGTAGCAAGACTGGCAATACGACAAATTTATTTTATTACCTCAGCTGCTCTCATCCGTTGGAGTACAGCAGCGTCAAACAGCCACAGTCATCGAACGTACACTCATGTACATTCATTTCTTACAAACTATTATGCACATTTTGTTTAATTAGGCATTTAATGTCTATTTTTGCACATTGACAAGTTATTTATTTGACAGTTTATTATAGTTGCGTTGACTTCATTTTAAAGAGTAAAGGTTAAGTTTAAAATGAAAGTATTTAAATTCAGCATTTTTTTCTCCTGGTCTTTATTTCAAATCTGTAAAACAAATTAAATCAATAATTATCGAAATCGATCGATATGAAACTCTTATATCGTGATAGAGTTTTCATCTATATTGCCCAGCCCCATGTATGATGATATAGAAGTTCCTCTGGTAAGGGCGTTGGGTGTTAGATGTCATTTAGACTCAGCACACATGGTTCAAGTTCGGGTTGTGTAATTAAATCCTCTCTTCCGTTTCCAGATATACTTAAACAAATAAGCTACTGTGTCCCACGATATGTATTCCCCACAACCCCACTGAGGGGGACCACCATTTATCAAAACAGGAGAAGAGATTATACAGTCTACCTAAATGCAGCCAGTAATTTTTAAATTTATATCACAAGTAGTTGTTTATCGCTGTGGCAAATTAAAGGCAGCCTGGACTCAGCACAAGTTAGTTTTTGCTGCCGTATGCAATGTGATGAGAAATGAAGATGAAGACTTTATCCTAGCTAAAAGTCTAAGCAGAATAAAAAAAAAAACCTTGACAACTGAGCTGACCTGTTTCAAACTAAAAAAAAATGTGCTGAGCATAAACAGACCATGTATATGCCAATGGTGCAAAGGCTGCTGAATGTATCTGTTCACTTGATCAGCACATTCAGTCAGCCGAAAGCCACAGGACACGCTTCTCTGTCTCAATCATGGCTCCAATCTTTACACCAAGCATACGAACAAATGCTTGCTCCCTCCGTCGAGGGAAGTCCATGAAGTCTTGCTCTCTTAAAGGAGCCATCACTTTTTATTTCATCCAGCCCATTTGGCAACCAGCTGTTAAGCTGTGTTTTGCACTGCCAATTTTTGAACATTTTATTTTGTGCTCATGGCTTGCAAAACTGTATTGTTTTTATTGTTACTGTATTGAAGCAGCTGGCCCAGTGGGTAAGGTTTTTGTCCTTTGGAGGGATGGGGGTTCAATCCCCAACCCCTGCAGTGTGTCGAAGTGTCATTAGGCAGAACACTTTATCCTCACTGATATGCTTATTGGTGTATTTATAAGAAATATGAATTACTGGGTTCAGCTTGAGGAGAATGAATTTCCTCCATCATAGGAGGGTATAAAAGCAAATTCAGCTCATCCAGTAGCAATGAAAGTGTTACTATAGTCACATCCTCAGGTTTGTACTTCTAGTTACACTAAGAATGTGATAGCAGCTGCCTGTCTTAAAATCTGTGTTCAATTTAGACACCATTTTGGCTGCAAACACATACTGTCAGGGTTTCGCTTGCAGGAATTCAGATTTTTCCTTCATCTTTATTGGATAACACATTCTCTATATGGGTCAGGTTAGGTATAAAAACCTGGAGAGATTTGAATGTTGACTTTAAATATTCTTTCCCTAAAGAACATTTTTTTCCTTAACATCATGTCTGTAGCTCATCCCCAGGATTCCTGGCTCTTCCTAACCCCTCTGATTTTTAAGTGTTTCTGCAACCTGTCCCTTGGGGTGGCCATTTTCAATTTAGGTGACTTTAAAAGTTAAACAGTTCTAGATGTCAACCCAATGATTGCTTTCTGGAAGTGCTTTATTAGCCATTTTGCTACTTATTACTACTATGTTATAACTCTGCCTTCACCAGCAGGCGATAAAACAAAACAGACACACAAAAAAAAAACTAACTACAAAATAATCTGAATTTTTAAAAGCAAATGGTGAAACAAAAAATTAAGCTGTGCAGATGCTGTGGTTAATAACAAAGCCTCTTCAAAAACATCTGTAGTTTGAGCAAAACCACCTAAAATTTGAAAAACATTAAAGTAAATTTTGTTACAACTCACTTCAAACAAGCAAATACACCAACACTCACCCATCTTTGTCTTCGTAGGAGTCTCTGAGATTTGCACTCACTTCCATATATCTCTGTCAAGACACAGATCATCACTACCAACATTTACATTGTTTTAATGAAACCTAAAATCAGACATGCCATCTTTTCTTTTTACTCAACACAAAGAAAATATCTAACCAGTCGTCTGACTACCGACTCTTTAATTTCCAACATCTCACTACTTTTACTAGTCACCTGCTGTAAACCAGGATTTTAGACGGAAACACGATTACAAAAAACTAACTGCAAATGGTAAAATTTTAAACCGCGAGGCCCTTTATTGTAGTTATGTACGGTAATTGTTTTCAAAATTAATATTATTATAATATTATTAAAAAATGAAATAAACTTAAAGAACGGAGCCAAGGTAAAATTAAGGCTAAAGGTACTCCTACAAGTGTGAATACGGTTTATGGTCAGCGCGGAATATTATTAACTCAAACATAAAAAATCTCCAATAATTAACCGTACAGCACAGATCAAACTTGATACTCACATCCAACATGGCTCTTATTCGATGATCAGAATTAATTTGCTCCCGCAGCTGAAACAAGAGACAGAAAAAAGTTAGTTTAAACGTTTCTTGCATTTGTGAGTGGATAAAACACGATTAGCTTAATGCTAACGCTAGGCTACGGCGACACAGCTTACCGTGGACTTCTTATGTAACATTTCTTTCGTTTTGGCGTCCATTAGCCTCTCTTTCTCTTCGTGATAGCGACGCTGTTGTTCTAAAATAGTCTCCATCGTTTAGAGATATACCGTTCGTTTAATAAAGACCGTGTATGATTTAAATGAACTAGCATAAACTGACAAAAAGTGTTAGCCCCGCCGTAGCTGCTGCGTCTGCTTTCAACTGCGCATGTTCCTGAGTTACAGTCATTCAGACTAGGACAGAAACATCAACTAAAGAAAGGTTCCGACGTACACAAAACAAATGATAAAAGATACAATACAGTATTTGCTTCAGGCCGGCCCATTTGGTCTGCATTCATTCATTCATTCATTCATTCATTCATTTAAAAAAAATAATTCTTTCTGAGATTTTACAATAACAAAAAAAATCTTTAATCTAAAGTCCAATTTTTAATCTTTTTGACAGCACACAAACAACTTAAAGGTTTTAGCTCAAATCAGCCTTCAATTGTTTTTGTTTTTAATAATTATCTTTGATACCAAATTATTCAGAAACATTCAGGCATTTTCATACAGACTAGGTCTTTCTAATGTATAATATATTTTAGCACAATATTCACTCATTGATCAATCCTAACTGCCCAATTTAAAATGAGGCTTTATGGTGCTGCTTGGATCTGGTTCTTCAGTATCATTAACAGCAAACTGGGCTGGTGGCTCTTGCTGAGGGGCTACAGGACCATGAATGTCTCTCATTAAAGGGGTGTGGAAACAAACTCTCTGCAAAGCACCTATTTCTATCACAGACTTGTTACATGCTTTAACACCATAATTCATTGATTTCATTGCTAAACTTGAACAATGGTTTGCAGGCAGAGCTGTTTTTTAATTTAACACACCAGCTTACTTTTCTCATTGTCTGCATCTTCCCTATCAAACTGAAGGCATTTATTTTAAAAAAATCACTCAGTTTGGCGAATTTGACAGCATCACCTTTTGGGGCTTCCTGGTTTTTTATTTTTGCATTTTGGCACAACCTCTTTTTAAAATATCTATTTCCTCAGGTATCTGTTGGAGGCACAGCTCAGTCACTGCAGGCTGCAGGTAGCACTGCCCCTCCCCTGAGTGATGGGCTGGTGGTGGTCAGATGGCAAAAAGCAGATGCACAGTGAGAGTCAACTGTGTGAGTATACAAGCTGCATGAATGGGCAGCCCAGTTTTCTTGGTTTTAATCATTAACAAATATTAAGATAAGTTGATATTAAAAAAAGAAAAAAAGAAAAATCAATTAACTTCAGATCACTCAGATATATTAGCTGAAAAAAGCATTTTTCCCTGATCACCAAAGCAATACTAAGGTTGTGAATTTGGTCACTGTTGGAGTTTGTTTAATACCAGCCCTCCTGGTCATTTGGCCACTCCAGAACTTAACAATTAAACAGCATTGTTTTGTGGTAATATACTTTGAAAGGAGGGTTTTGGGGGGTGTTTTACTTTACATTTTTAGCATTTTAGTTCATTTGGAAAAACAGATTTCACAAACAACTCAGCTGCTGCATTGCTAATCTCTGTTGATCGTCATTTAAATTGCTAAATAAATATTTTTCAAATAAGGTGAACTAGCAGAACACTTGGTTATTCACTATTTGTACGTTCTATGTAGTCCATCAGATCATCAAAACCTACAACAGCTTGTTCAGCCCATACCTGGTCTTTTTCTGCTCAGACCTTTTTGTAGTGATCAAACTGAAGTCTTGATTTTCTTTCAAAAGAAAAAAGATTTAAGTAGATTTAGCATGTATAAATCATAGTATGTCTATGATTTATACATGCTAAATTTACTTAAATCTTTTTTGTCTTTGCCATGACTGTGTTTGGAGAACATATAGGTGAAGTCATTTACATATTCATTGTAACCATTTGTTAAGCATTGAGTCAAAACCATTATAGTCAGTGGGAAAAGTATAAACTGATTAAATTAATGTAGAAATGATAACTTAGGTCCAAATAAGTTTTACCATCTAAGTATATTAGAACAGGAGTTTAATAGTAGAAAGAATAAAAAATAATTAAAAAAAGAAAAAAAAAACCATTTGACTATCACTTGAGTTGAGACCAGTATCTTATTGGGCCACAACTGTTAGAGACTTGGTGACACAAATTGGGAAAAAAAGGCAAATCTTGAGTTGTGGCATCACTGAATACTGAGTGTTTGCGATCAAGGAGCCAAGCAGTTGCATTTGCACAGACAATTTTTGTGAGCATGTCTTGCAAAACTGTTTTGTAGACTGTGCACCTTGTTTTGTTGCTCACATCGTACCTGCCTTGGTCCACTTTGTACCCACGTTTTTAAACACCCCCACATTTATGATTCAGTCTACTGGAGTACAACTTTTGAGGATTGGGACCAATTTTTGAATAATTATTATTTATTTCCCTAACAGGGCACTTTACTCTCAGACTGCAGGTTTACTTGTGGTTCCTAGAGTTTCTAAAAGTAGAACAGGAGGCAGAGCTTTCACTTCTCAGGCTCCTCTTTGGTGGAACCAGCTTCCAGTTTCTGTCTGTGAAGCTGACACCCTGTCTACTGTTAAAACTAAGATGAAGTCTTTCTTTTATGATAAATCCTACAGTTAGGGTTGTCTTGGGTTTCCTGATCTATTCTTTAGTTATTCTGTTATAGGTTTAGACTGACTGCTTCTGTCTTTATTTGTTCTACTCTGTTTGTTTTTGTAAATATTTCTACCATACATTAACATGTGTTATTCTTAGTTTTTCTTTCCATAGAAACTGCACCTGGACCAGTCATTCTGTGTTTGTCTGTGTCTTTCCTCTCTATCCCCAGCCAGCCGCTACAGATGGCCATTCATCCTGAGCCTGATTCTGGTTCTGTCAGAGGTTTCTTTTTGTTAAAAGGGAATCAGTCCTCCGCACGGTGGCCAAGGTGCTTGTCAGGGTAGAGAACTGTGTTGAAGGGAACATTCAATGCAGTCTGCTGCCACTAACAACTATTTCTATTTTGATTATTCTATCAGCAATTTTTTTTTATTAATTTAAAGGACATATTTCGTTCCAAAAATTCAGAATGAACACTTTTATTTGTGTTCATTTTATTTGTAACAGTCAATGTAAATTCACTGTAACTTTTTATTTGACTGTTAATTTTAATTTACATTAAAATTTACTGTAAATGTAAATTCTGGCATTTACAGTATATCACAAAATTAAATGTAAACACAAACTTGCAAATAAATTACAAAATATTAGTTTAAAGTTCTAACTTCAGCATGACGAATAAAATAGTGTTTTTCTATATTTAAAAATATTCAGCATGTTATAAGGATACTGTTGGTAAAAACTGCAGCAATCTGTGGTGAGAAATCCTGCAGAAATTCAGTCACTTGGTTTTATCTCCATAAAGAGAAGAGAAACAAACAATAAATAATGGTGACTGCAACTCTGACAAATGTTCTTCTAACTTAAACACACTTTTCATATATATGAATTGTACTTTTATTAGTAGGTATAATAAAATAATTTTTGTCGTACTTAAAAGTTTTTTTTAAATTTAGCTGTTAACATTTTCAGAAAATTAAATGTGTTTAAAACTGACAAGTGTTGTGCCGAGATGTGTTCCCCTGTTAAGATGTTTCTCCTGCTACAAAGGAAAATAATCCAGATAAATTCTTTATTCATTTACTTAAACTGTTGTTATTTAGAACAACAGAGGTTAAGAGGAAACAGAATGCTCTTAAAACAACAAAAACTCATAGAGCTAAGAAACCTCCCTTTTATTGACAACTAGCTTGAAAACCTCCCATACTTCGGACTCTTTTGGAACTGTTAAAAGCTGTAAAACAATCTCAGCACGGATGCAGCCGCAGACTGTTTTCCTGCCATGCTAGTTTCAAAGTGAAACTGGTGCTGTGACAGAGCCTTGCACCTGCGGCTGAAGTGAGGGATGGAGGTAAACAATGTCGCCGGGAATGCTCCGTTCACTTGCACTCAGACATCTGAAAACTTTCCGTGTAAACACAGGTACAGACTACATTATGCAATGACTTATATGGATAGACATGACACGCCGCTTTAAAGGCTCGGGCCGAGATGCGGCGAAAGCGGCGCCATCTTGCTACAGTATACTTAGAGGCGCAGGGCTATATAAACAATGCTGAGGACTAACGAAATATTTTTTTTTAGTGGGTAAGATGAGCCCAATAGTGCATGTACTTTATCATACAATGTCACAAATACTCAGTTATTGTAATT
>NC_051434.1:25324024-25349643 GCF_001649575.2 Kryptolebias marmoratus
TGATGCTCGTCTTCTGCAGTAAAGTTAGACTCAGGCACTAATCTCCTTGTTAAACAGCCTTGTTATTAAAAGAAAAACACTTACTGATTAAATGTAACGCCGTCCGGACATTTTCCGTGAAGATTTGTGCAGAAAAATGCAGCATAAAAAGAAGGCATTCCTGTATAGATAAGCGCAAAAGCAGAGCTGTATTACTATCGTAAGATGGCGGCGTTTTTAGCTCATCCAAAGTCACGTGATGTCATGTCTATCCATATAAGTCATTGACATTATGTATTTGAATTTATCTGTCTAAAACTGGGGTGGCACTGACTGGGCCAGTCAGATTACAGGGGTGGAGCATGCCACCCCGGGCCACCATGCTGTCCCCGTCTATGACTAGAACGCTGATACGTTGGGTATGACGTCATTCCCAAATCCGCGTTCCGAAGTTCCGGGGTAAGTAGAACGCAGCAGCAATTCAAGTTTGTTCCGTGCTTTTATTTTGCCAGGTTATACCGGAAATTCGGCCTGTGTAACGGTTGCTGTCATGACAGTCGCGTTTCGGCTGCCTTGGCACATTCTCTAGCAGCAGCAGCAGTTAGTCAGAGCAAAGGGACACCGAGCAGCGGACAGCCAGTGTTGGGGATTTACGGACTGTAATACGGTGGGCATTGTGGGCCTTTTTGTCTGCCGCTGTTCGTCCAGCCTGTTTGGGAAGGTGAGCTGTCCGTTTTCCTCTTTGACAACAGTGGCCTCCTTAGATAGACTGGAGGTGTATTACGTTATCTTCTGGAAGGGGGCGGCGGTGGTTGTCGTTAGGGAGAAGAAGGGGGGGGGGCATCCATTCTGCCTTTTGTGCTGGGTCTGATCTGGCAGAGGTCAGCGCGAGCCGCCCGCCAATGCAGTGGTACAGCATTGTACACATGTGCAGTTTAGCTAAACCATCTTCTGATATTTAATTCCGCTGCTGCCTTGTTGGCAACTCTCCGTTCTCTCCAACAAAGCAAGCAGTGGACCGGGGCGGTGAGAGCTCGTGCTGTGGGCTCATCCTCCGCGAGCTGTTTGCCGTGGACTCCGTTCAAAGTGGGAGGACATTTAAATCCACTCATCTTCTGTGTGCGAGGACGCTCCTGCTCATGCTCCGGCTCAGTCTTTATCTGGGAACATGCTGACTGGTGAAGGAGCTGAAAACTGACATTTTAAAGTTCAAATGATCAGAACAAAACCTAAAACTGGCAAAACGAAAGCTAAAATCAGCCAATCAGCAGCTAAAAGCTAAGACAGGCAAAACAGTAGCTAAAAGATAAAAATGAAGTATGCCAAAGTAGACTTTAAAGAGCACAACGTTTTTTGATCTCCATTCAGTTCATAGAATGTCAACATTGTAAAAAAGGTCAAATATTTCAAAAAGTAGAAAAGATACAGAAACCCAAACTCCCAGCCTCAGTGTCCTGAATGAGCTGAAGGGATGGCTGAAGTAGCTGAAAGGATGCTGAAATACTAACAGTCCAAAAGTCATACAGAAGAAACGGTAATCAGAAACTGTGTGTTAGCTGAAAGCCAAGCTAAACATCTTTAAATATGTCTGGTGCTGTAGATGGGATGTCTCTGTCAAGCTTTGTATTTTAGGTTGTTTGTCTGTTTAATTTTCAGAGATCCGAATTTCCAGTAATCTTTTTTTTTTTTTCAACTTCGGCTTTAATGTGTTTGTCTTCATGTGACAAAACAGAACTTGTATATGTACATACGTGCCTATGTTAAATCAGACCCTGAGAAAATTCTGTGTTTGCAAAGATTGCATTGCTGTGGCAGCCATCTTGAATTGGATTGACTGAATGTTAATGAGTTGCAGATGTACATTCAATGATTACCTTTTGAAGGTTTTATTTGGATCCGTTCAGTGGTTCATGGCATGTTTTACTAACAGTATAAACAAATTTGCGCACAGTCAGTGGCGAACACTGGAGATGCACCAATACCAATATTCAGTATTTGTACAGCTTTGACCTGCCAATACAGATTTAATTTTTTTTTTTTTTTTTGCGATACAGATTTCTCTCAAAGAGCTATAATCATAACAGAATACAAGATATCCATTTTTATTTGGTTACCCACTTTTCTGTGTAAGGTTGCAGAGCAGGTGCCTGTCTTCAGCAGTCATTGTGCGAGAGGTGAGGTCCCTGTGATGGACTGGGGACCTGTCCATCACAGGGACACATGAAGACGAACGAGACAAACAATCACTCACACCTAGTGACAATTTAGAGATACCAGTTAACCTAACATGCATCTTTTTGATCTGTAGGAGGAAACTGGAGTACCCAGAGAAAACCCACACATGCACAGGAACACCATGTAAACCCCCACACAAAGGCCACAGCTGAGGTTTAAACCTGTGACCTTCTTGCTGTGAGGCGCCACATCTACCCACCGCTCTGCTGTGCTGCCCTCACTGCAAAGTATAGTTTTAAAATCTCAGATTTATTGAAAAGTTGCCATTCAGTCGTATCAAAGTGTTTGATGGTGCTGCAGTTTAGTCTGTGGGATTCAGTTTGTGGAGGGGAGCTTTAAAGGCTTCAATATTAAAGATGACGAAACAGCTGAGTGACAGACTGACAGAAAGCTTTCACACCGCTGCTCAACACAGTGTTCTCTAACAGTAGTGTCAGAGGCTGCAGAAACATGAGAGATTCACCTGGAAAGGTAAAATGATGAGGTCATTAAAATGCTCCTATACTACAGTCAGAGAAATAAATGTCATCTTCAGGCTGTAAACAGGCAGCTGGTGTTTAGGGAAGTTCTTTGGGGTTTGAATGTCATTTCTTGTCAGAATTTCTGTGGGTAATCTGAAAGCTTGGTAGTGTCTGCTTCAATGTTTTATGAAATATTTCCCCCCTAATTTCTGGTTAAATTGAACATTTCCTTGGCTGTTCACAATAAAATGTTTACAGTTAAACAAACAAAGAAACAAAAAACAGGTTACTGAACTTTCTTTTTCCATCAAATCTCCAGATTTTTAGTCAGAGGGATTTGTGCTAATAAAACTCAACATAAAGTGATGACAATATGTCTGATTGTAAGTCAGATTATACCCCCCTCAATGTTTTTATTTTCTATCCACACAACTGTAAAAGTACCACTATGCAGATATTTTCCCAGCAACATCCCTTTTAAAATAATTATCAGCTATATCCAAAGTAATATTTAAAAAAGCAACCTAATGTTATCTGTTACATTATTAAGTTCCTTTATTTGACTCAAACTATCATCCTTTCTGCTGTTAACAATCAATAACCAAACATTAAGAACTGAGGACATGACAGCTGGACAACAGGAGATCCACAGGAAAAAGATTTTATTGTTTTAGTAAAACTAAAACAAAATGTTTGCCTGTGTCTCTTTCCTGTCCTCTCAAAGCCCAGCCAGTTGAAGCAGGTAGCTGCCCGTCCTGAGCCTGGTTCTGCTGGAGGTTTCTTCCTGTTAAAAGGAAGTTTTTCCTTTCCACTGTGGCCAATGTGCTGCTCAGGATGGGAGACTGACAAAGTGAAGATTCAATGTAATCTGCTGGCTTCCTTAGAAAGATAACTTTTACTAGTTGGCTCTTTAGAATGTATGTGAATGTTTTGAACAGTTCCCTGAGATGACGACTGTTGTGAATTGGCAGCATATAAATAAACTGAATTAAATAGTATTGCTAAAAGGAACAACGGTCTCTGATGGACCTCAGATGGAAGTGTTCCCGACTCAAAAAGCTGCTAACAGATTCTAACCTGAACAATCTGAGCCCTAATTCATTCCTCTGTCTGCTGAGCTCCAGCTCACACGATGAACAGAAGATACAAAAGGCTGTTTCCATTTAATAATCCCCCTCAACTTTTTTGTCTTCCTCTGATTTTACCTATCAACACCTGTGGGCAAGACCATGGTTTTGTGGTTAGCACCCGGGTTGGGCCTAAGCAGTGGAAAAACTGAGATTGTCCCTCCTCAGTGAATTATTTGAGGAAAGTATACTTTTAAGAAATATAAACAAATAGAAAGCACAGCCGCCATTTATACAATGCACTTATGCCTCTCAATAATTATGCCCCCCTCCCCCCATCAGTCTAACAAGTGGTTTGATCCATTGGTTCCTAACATGTCAGTGGCATGTGTACCAGTGAGTGGTGTTCTACTAAGAACTGAGTTTGATTCCCCGACACGATTATTATTATTCTACTCAAACCAAATCTGTCTTTTTCTAGACGGCATCAGTAATATTTCTATAATATTAAAGGGTTCTGTGAGTAGTAGGAACAATAGAACTTTCTGATCATTTCAAAATCTAATATTTTGTGTTGGTGCATCACAATAAATCATTGTGTCTGTGGCATATTTTTGTTTGATTTAATGAAGTTATATTAGTTGTATATCTTCTGGTATTTATTTAGATCTTTATATTCTTGTAAATCTGCCACAGATCAGTGACCTCCAGAAAAGTCTGAATCCTAATCAAACTCAAACTCTCTTCAGCATGTATCTGATGTACATTGACACTTACTCACCATTATTCATTCTGTAGAGTGAACACATTAAAAACCTTTATGGGATGTTGTAGTTAGGCTAATTCAAATTTTTGTTTTAGACGTTTCTATGACAAGACCAAAAGTCGGTAGGTTCCCGTTCTCCTGGTGGTCGTGTTGTAAATTTATCCTTTTGTACTTAATGATGAGTATGTTACATGTCAGTTTGAGTGACTTGTTTATTTTGTTTTATATTTTTATAAAACAGACAATAAGTGTAAATTATAAGTTATAAGTGATCCAGAAGTGGAAGCAAGCGCCATACTTAAAATGAAAAAATAGTTCCAGTGGAGAAATACTTTTGGTGCCTTTCTGTGACCCGTCTGGCTGGCAAACACAGTGTGTGTATGTATGTATGTTTATATATATATATATTATAAGTTTTGATCAAAGACCTTATTGCTCAGTTTGTGTTGAGATAACTCTCAGCTGCTTTTACACCTTACTCAATATCTGTAAAGTTGACTGAGTTATAGCCACTTTTGTGTTTTCTAGAGTCAGTTAGCTTTGGCAGCCATCTTGAGTTGGGTTGTCTCCAAAATGTATTCAGTTATAGATGTACATCTGTTGATTATTCTCTGAGCGTTTCATTCATGAGATATGTTGCTAACAGGCAAAAACCTTTCAGCAGGCGAGAATAACCAGCTGCAGGTTTGTATTTCTATGGGCAAATATTTTTGGAAATAAAGTTAAATTTTTTTAAAATGGGTGGCACGGCGGGCAGTGGTTAGAGCTGTCACCTCACAGCAAAAAGGTCACAGGTTCGCTTCCTGCCTGAGGACTTTTTGTGTCACAAAGTCATAGCACACTGTTCTCAGTCGAGCTAAGCTTTTTGTTATATGGTTAAGATATCACAAAATAAGCAGAACTAGTTGCAAAAAAAAATGTACAGAAGAAACTCCAAGCAAGAACAATAGTGTTGATTATTTCCTGACTCAGCAGCAACAATAAAAACTGAACATATTATCCTGAGGGTAGGGTGGAAGGAGGGGGTTTTGTGTGCTGATGAACAATCAGAGCAGATCATTGAGTTGCTTTTCCTGACTTTAGTCAAATAAGAGGAAATGAGGCGGAGAGAAGACATAATGGTTTTCAGCTGGAGTCAGAGGGGAGCGGGTGGGTCTGGATCAGTTGTTTTAGTTGTTATCACTCCCTGCCAAAGGCCTAAAGGCCAAAGGTTTTTGTTTGTGTTTGTTTTCTGTCTGTTACTAAATTATTTCATGAACCACTGGACAGATCTTATTGAGACATGCAGAAAGTAACTATTAGATGTACATCTGCTCGGAAAAACTGAGCTATCTAAATTGAATTACTGTAAATTGTAGAAAAACTGGGCTGCGTAAAATGTGTTATTATAAATGCTTGGAAACTGTGCTGCTTAAAAAATGGCCATAAATGTGGCAAAAGCAGCGTTGCATAAAATGAACTATAAATTGTAGAAAAGCTACACTGAATAAAAAGAGTTAGTTTGAGGGTAACGGGTGATAATTATCACCCGCTGCTGAAATGTGAAGGCAGACCAATATCATTTTGCCTGTGTGGATGTGTGTCTGTCTCTCTGTTAGCAAAATATGTTGTGAATCGCAAGATCAGTTTTAATGAAACACTCAGGAAGTAATCACTGGATGGTCATCTGCAGCTGATTAACTTTTGGAATCATCCCAATTCAAGATGGCTGTCACATCTAATCACTATTATCAAACTTAAAGAGTAGCTATAAGTCAGTAAATCTTACAGATATTAAGCTAAGATTTGCTGTGATAGTAGCTGAGAGTCATTGACAGCACATACTCTGAGCACTGACACATCACAGATGTGTGATAACTTTGCGTGAGAATGCACATAGTCATTCACAAGGTTTGACCAGAACGGCCATAACTTCATCATTTCTTAGAGTGATCTCTATATAAAACTCTGGCGTGAAAGCTGCTGGGCGATATGCATTCCTTTAAGGAATGCTTGATCTTTTAATGTATTAGGCAAAAATATTTTTGTGCTTCTGTCTTTTTCACCAGGCTTAGTCACATCTTTTTAGGTAAACTGAAAATCTCAAAATTTTCCTTTCATATTTATTTTATATTAAACTAGTGAAAGGTTTACAGTGTTTTCTGCATTTAATGATTTCCAAAAGAAGTCTGAAAGCCCAGGTTTGAGACATCAGGATGAAATCCTCTCAGATCAGTTGGTTGGGTTTATGTGATGATGGAAAGAGATAAACACAAGAAAAGGTGCAGCATTTCCTTTTTATCTGTGCATTTTTATACTCTGCGGGTGTAATTGTGTGAATGTATGTGCACTTCAGATTCAGCATGTCCAGTGAGGTTCAGCCGAGGCCGGACGACAGCCCCAACACCAGCGGGGGAAGCTCGGACACTGAGCAGAGGGAGGCTGCTCCTCCAGAGCAGCCTGGCCCTGAGCAGCGGGACCAGTCCCAACCCAAAAAGAAGGAGGCCAAAATCTCCAGCAAGACCGCTGCCAAGCTCTCCACCAGCGCCAAGAGGTAGATCTGCTGCACTCTCCTTTCCTCTGTTTCCTGCTGGCTGTGCCTGCAGCGCTCCAACGGGTCTGTTCAGTTGCTCGAGTGGTCATCTGTTGGTTTCTCTTTGCTCTTTCTGCTATAGATAGTTCTCAAACAGCCACTGTGGTTTTAAAAGAACAAAACTCTCGAGGACTTTTCCTGAGGACAAAGGAATGAAAGCTTTGCCCAGTTATCTGGCATTCAGGAAAGAAACTAGATAACAGATTAATTAAAAGAAAAGCAAGAAAAGAACTAAAAAATCTTACTTTCATCTCAGAATTAGCTGAGTAATTTGTCTCATCTTTTTATGGCTTCATATGATAAAAGGCAACTAAAGAACTTAGTGAAAATTCTTGATGAGTCCTGTGACTAAAAACTCCAGGAAGCTTTTTGATGGAAACTTGTTTCTGGAGAATTTGTGGCACATTGTTGAAATGAATAAAAACTCAAATTCAATATTTAATTAAAGGCTCATTGTTCCTTAAAGAAATCCACACAAACCTCATCTTTCATGCAAGAGTTTGAAACTAAATAGAGCCACAGCCACTTTGGTTAAATACTGAAAATATTGTTACATCCAAATATCGGAGTTGTGAATCACTCTCAGCTACTACCACACCATTCTAGTTCCTTATCTGTAAAACTGTCTGAGTTATAGCTGTAGACGTACACCCAATGATTACTGTCTGAAGGAAGCAATTACTTTATGTACATTTACAGCTGATTAATTTTAGGAGTCAGCCTAATTTAAGTTGGCCACCATGGTTAATCAACCTTAGCCAACACAAAAATGGCTATTACTCAGACAACTTGACAAATAAACTTGGTGTGTGTGGTAGTAGCTGAGAGTCATTCACAATACATACTCTGAGCTCCAGATGATCACACATGATCTTCGTTTCAAACGTTGACATACAAGGTGGTGGGCGATATGCATTACATCAAGGAATGCTAGTTTCATTCAATTTGTTTAAAATGACCAGTTCGGCTATAATTCCCCTCCTCAAGATGATTCAACAGGCTCCCTGTGGAGTCCACAGTGCTGGCCTGCAGCTGGTGCCAGCAGGAATGTTCTCAGCTCAGGTGGAGAACTGGGCCACACCTTACTGAGGAGAACACTTCCACAGTCTGGAAAATTTAGCTCCAGTGATAGGAGGCTGAATACTGGAGGTTGCTTACTATGTTCGGATATCACAACAAAGGATTCTATTAGCTTAAACCACCATATGATGTGTAAGACACCGATTTAAGAAAAAGGTAGACATGCTTCTTTGTGCACATGTTCCACATCTTCCTCATGTTTGTCTCTCTTAAGGCACAGAGATCAGCAGAAAACAGTAAGAGAAACCAAACATTATCAATCTGCATGAAATGTGTATATTGAGAAATGACAAAAGAACCAAGAGCTTCACCTCAGATTCTGCAGTCATTAAGGGTTAAGGGTTAAAGGCCGTGACGGAACAATTAGAAAATAACTGAACAAGTATAGTTTGTTTGGATGCGTTGCAGGAGAAAGCCTCTTCTCTCTAAAAAGGAAAAAAAATGGCAGCATGACTTAAGTTTGTAAAGTTTCATCTGAAGGAACCACAAGACAAGAACTGTCTTTTGAACACATTTGACCAGAACAAAAATGTTTACCCATAATGCACAGAGTCATGTTTGGAGATACCCAAACACAGCAAATCAGCACAAACACCTCATACCAGCTGTCAGCATGGTAGTGGAGGGCTGATGATTTGGGCACTTTGCAGTCATTGAGTCGACCATGAACTCCTCTGTAGACCGAAGAATTCTAAAGTCAGATGTGAGGACATCTGTCTGACAGCTGGAGCTTGGACCAAACTGGGTCATGATGATCCCAAACACAGCCAATAATCTACAACAGAACAGCTCGAAACAAAAAGAATCAAGATGCTGCAATGGTTCAGGTTAAGGTTCTGGTCTAATTTTGAATCTTAACCTGATTGAAATGCTGTAGTGGGTCCTTAGGAGAGCTGAGCAGAAACCCGTGTCTGCAAACCTCAATGAACTGAAGCAACTCTGGAAAGAAGAATGGGCTAAAATTCCTCCTCATCCATGTAAGAGACTTATAAAGGTTCTACAGAAACCCACTACTGAGAGTTCTGGCTGCTAAAGGAGCTTGATCAGGTGCTAGAACCAGTTTTTCACTTGATGTTAGATTTTAATCATTTAAAAACCTTCTAATGACCAGATCAGTTTTATTTGGTCCTGATACATAAAACAAAAAAATAGGACTTATCTTATGACTGCAGGGCATCAACTATATGTTACATAAACAGTATACAGAGTCACCAAACTTTTTCCATTTTTCTACAAATGGAAATGTAGTTTTACCAAATGATTATTATTTTATATTACAGAATATTTGAACCCAGGTATGAAGAACATAAACTAATTCGAAAGACTGGATACTGTTTATTTTTTATTGTCCGCCCCTGAACGGAAAGCAATAATAATTTTTCCTATGTCTGTGTGTATATGTACTTTTGAAATCATTCCTATTTAACACCTAATTGATGTTAGTCTACACAAAAACTGTCTTTTCTCAGTGAATCTTACAGATATTGAGCTAACATTTGCTGTAGTAGTAACTGAGAGTCATTCACAGCACACACACTGAGCTCTAAGAGATATTTCAATATTGCATGAGGTTGAGCATAATATTTTCAAGATTTGATCAAAGCGGCTACAACTTAATTAATTCTCAACAGAAGGTGAGCGTAGTTTAAAACTCTGGCATGAAGGCGGCGGGCGATATGCATTCCTTTAAGGATTCCTGGGCCTCTAACCTTAAAGAACTGTTGGCTCATGCTGACTATCCTTTGCAGTTGGTTTTATTGGTGTTTAAAGAATAGAATGTCACCACAGTACAAACATTTACTGTAAATTTACTGATTTTTCTGCAGAAAATGGTTCAAAAATTAACAAAAACAAAAAAATATCAGAAAATTTGAGTCTGGAAAAATGTGGAATTCCAAAATGAAAACTGTGTAGGAACCCTGGAATTTACTCTTGAATCTATTCTGCTCCAAGTGACTATTTGTAAAACTACAAACTGTAGCAGTATCTTTTTCATCAGGAGTGTCAGATAAGTATAGCATAAATACAGTAAAGCCTTCTTATCATCAGTACATAAAACCAAATGAGAACACGAAAGGTTGCAGCCTTATTGGAAAGTTGACAGGAGCGGTGTAATTTAGTTGCTTTTCTGCACCGGTTTGTGTAATAAATCATCAGCTGCCATATAAGAGAAGCTAATGTTTGGCATCATAAAATCTGAGCGTGCAGAGACGTGCAGGGTGTAGTCATTTGGAATCAGAACTGTTTGAAAGATTATCATACAAAATGAGCTGTGGAACATTAGAGAGAGCAAGTGTTTAGGGCGACTGCACGTGTATGTGAATCTCACTTTCACTGCACCATTCTCTAACACGTCCTTAGCTTGCATGGCATAAATGTGCCACCTCAGGAAATACTGCAGATAAAATTACACAGCATGCACTCAAGCTGAGAATGACTCCATCACTGTGGAGATTGTATTACAGGCTGCTTTGCAAATATTTCTTATTCCTTCCTTCCCACACCGAGTCATGTGCATTCACTGGGGAGAGTTCAAAGAAAAGATTACTTTTAGATAATCTACACATAACATGTATCATGCCCCACTTATTTTAACAGGTTCTAGTTGACTTTCTAGTTCCCATTCACTTTTTTTGCAGGACCTATTATTCACCTCTAAACAAGGTTACAAACAAATTTATATATATCTTTTTATTTTTCCACCAACTTTTCAACCTAAATGGAAGAGTGCACCCACACAAAAGGCATACATCAAAACAAGCGGCTTGGTCACAAGATGTGTGCTATTACCTTTATTGGTGTTTTGAGTTACCATGGTGAGGTAATTAGCCAAAAACAACCCCACAAAACCTCCTGGGATTGCATGGAGAATACTTCAGATCCTGTCCATATAGTACACTTTGTACACTGTCCAAACAGAATAAGGAAAAAAAATATTGTCATCCCTTATGTCGCTAGAGTATCTGAGAAACTAGGAAGGATTTTCTTCAAACACAGCATCCTGAAACATCTTAGAGGCTGGTTCACCCTAAGGACAAAACACCCAAACTGAAACTGAGCGGAGTGGAGTCTGCAGTTCAGTGCAACGATGAATGATCACAATTCTATATTGGAGAAACCAAACAGCTTCTCCACAGACTCATGGCTCAGCACAGGAGAGCAGCTCTTCAGGGCTGGACTCAGTTGTTCACCTACACCTCAAGGATAAGGGACAAATGTTCAGATTTTAGACTGAGAAGACAGATGATTTAAAAGTGGGGTGAAGGAAGCCATTTACGTCAAACGAGAGAAACCAACTTCAAACAGAGGAGGAGGTCTCAGATTCCAGCTTTCAAAAATCTACAATGACCATTATTGTTTTTTAAGGCCCTGTGTTTGCACTTTAGCTTTTTTTTCCCTGACACTTTAACCCCAGTGCGGTTAAAGCCCTGCTGCACCATCAGCTCCAAGACCTCGTGGAATACTTTGTCATTCCACAAAGTTCCATCCAGCTCCTGAAGTTTTCATCTGCGAACAAGCACGGGAATGAGTGCACCTTGTTGTTTGACCAGGGCACGGGTTCCATTTTCTTTGTTGC
Source organism: Kryptolebias marmoratus (assembly GCF_001649575.2). Lineage (NCBI taxonomy): Eukaryota > Metazoa > Chordata > Actinopteri > Cyprinodontiformes > Rivulidae > Kryptolebias > Kryptolebias marmoratus. The sequence goes on from NC_051434.1 coordinate 25,335,762, forward strand.
CATATTTCTGACTGTAAACAGGTGCTCTTTCACACAACCAACCAAAAGCAAGTAGGTAAGGAAATGGCAGTATGGAGCAGTCGTTGGAAGTATGACTCATCTGTGACATGGACCCACAGACCAGTGAACCAACCAATGACTTGCAGTCTGGTGATGTCAGACCTGCAGCATGAGTCAGCCCACATGGAACCCCAAGTCCTTAGGTTTCAAACATCAAGCTGGAAGTCGGCCGGATGGCCCAATTCAAAAACTCAAAACCCAGACTGGAATCTGGGCTGGGCTGAGCTGGGCTGAGCTGGGCTGGGCCTGACAATGCAAAAGGGTCATTAGAAGAACCTGTCAGTAGTCGTACTGCCATCTTCTGATTAAACTGTACAATTTTTAAGGAGTATTTTTTGATACCTAACTAGAATGGCAAGGTGGCGCCTGTGTGTGGCTTTGCCTTTCCCCCCCTCCCCCAGCTGTTCACCTGAGTGTTTCCTGCAAAGTTTCAGACGAAAAAAGCGGAAAAGGGGATCCAGAGCTGGCGTCCAGGTTCGCTTAAGACGGTACTGTAGTCTCTCCGCTGAGAAGTGGGGAGTCTCTCGCTGTCTTCTGACTCTACCTGTATCATCCAGTTCGGAGTCTGACACGTCACCTGTAGTTTACCATCGTCTGCATATTATTCAACGAAATGACCATGCTCACCATTGGCGATCTACTCGTTGTAAACTTTCCACTGATGTGCGCAGTTTAATCTACGTGCCACTATCAGATGACGCAAGTGTTGCAGAGCTGTCATCGCTGCGGAAAGCCCTCTTCAACACGCGCTCCATCAGCGACAAGTCTTTTGGCTCGAATGAACTGATTCCCTTGACTTTGTTTTTAACTGAAATGTGGCAGCAAAGCTTGGATTTTATTCATCTGCGGGAACTCTGCCCAGGTAACTTTTCTGTGCTTGCCACACCCAGGGAAGCACGCTGAGGTGGTGGATTAGCAGCCGTGTTCAAGGATCGCTTTTCCTGCAGACTTGTTAAACCAGCCTCATTCTGTGCTTTTGAACTACAAATAAGCAAAGTGGGCTCTTTGAATATATTTTATTGTATCTTAATCTACCGTCCTCCAGGTTCAGCCAGTGTGTTTTTACCTGAATTTACTGAGCTTTTGTCGACTATCATTAAGCTAGAGAACATTTTAATATTAGGTGATTTTAATTTACATGTTGATGATGTCTCCAGTAAGGCAGCTGCTGATCTTATCTTCATCACAGACACATTTCATTTTATTCAATATGTGTGTTCCTACTCATAAAACAGTCATATATTGGACCTGGTTTTTCTCCTTTGACCTCAATGTTAAAGATGTTTGTGTGGAGGATATATTTTTAAGTGATCACAATTGTATATTTTTCAATGTGTCTTTTAGTCCTAATCCAGCTCCTCCTAATTTTCTGATCCAAAGGCGTATCTTAAATGAGCACACTCCTGAAGCTTTTACAATCGCTGACTGCAATCGTTTTTTAAATTATTTTATTGATAAAGTTTCCGGCATCAGGGCCTGTATCTCTCCATCACCTTTACACTGTCTGGTCCCTTGTCCTCTGTCCTCTGATACTTGGTCCTTTTTCACCCCGTGTCAATTCAAGACATCAAAGAACTTTTGGGTCAAATGAAACTGTCTTCCAGCCCCCTTGATGTCCTCCCCTCATCTCTTTTTAAAGATATTTTAAACTGTATTGGTCCTAGTGTTGTAAGACAGATTAATTTGTCTCTTTGTTCTGGCTCTGTACCCTGCTGTTTCAAAACTGCTGTTGTGTGTCCTCTGTTAAAAAAACATAATTTTTGACAAGATTTTAGCAGAACAATTAAGTAGCTTCTTAAGTAAACTACTCTGTGCTAGTTTTATTGGACCTAACTTCAGCTTTTGACACTGTGGATCACATTGTTCGTATTAGCAGATTGAAAGATTTGTTTGGTATTTCTGGCTTTGTTTTAAACTAGTTCATTTCTTATTTATCTGAAAGGTCTTTCACTATTTTTATGAATCAGGCTTACTCTGTTGTTGCACCGCTGAAGGTATGGAGTAGTTTTTCAGCACCTCTTAAGTTTCCTAATTTTATAGATGTTACAAAGATAGAAACATGCTATTTTTGAGATTTGTTTTATATATTGATTAAAGGAAAGGTTTTGGACAGAGGTACTCGAGATTATTGTAATTCCATCAAGGGTGATATTTTGAGTCTACAGTGTCTCCTTGAGTTTTTAGAACCAAAACAATGACCTCAGTTTTATCGAAGTTCAATAAGAGAAAAATTGAGGACATCTAGTTCTTTATGTGTTTAAGGCAGACCTGGAGTTTGAACAGCAGATGAGTCATCTGGTCCCAGATAAGTAAAGCTGTGCATTGTCAGCATAACAATAGTAGTGTATGTTGTATTTTCTGATGATCACAATCACATTTATTTTGCCAAATGTGCAGGGATCTGTACACAAGACCGTTTGCTGGGTATAGTACTGGAGAAGGAAAACGTATTAAAAAGGAAGATTGCAGTGGGGAAAAAAAACAACTTTTGTGTCTGCCGGTTTTTGTTCTGACAGCACAGAACCTCCGGCCAGATTGCAGTTCTTTAAAAAGGTTATGTGCCAGGTGACTTGAGTCCTGTGCTATAGTCCAAGCCTACTCATGACTCTGGAACTGTGCAGCTCCATCAAAAGCTGTTGATTTTTATTCCCCAGCTTGATGATGCAGTTAGGTTGATGTTTGGTGTCTGCATTGGACCCAGGATAAAAAACTGAAATAAAGGAGGTCGGGAGGCTGTTGATGGTGGCTCTGAAGAACTGGGCATACACATAAGTGAAGCTGTTTAGCTTTTTAAGCATGCATCCTCCTGTGAGCCTACTTACTGGCCTTGTTTCAGTGTTCTACCCATTTCAGGTCCTTCGTGATGAGATACCCAGGAACACAGCAGAGTTGAATTACAAGAAATGACAGTTGACATCATTCAGACGTCAATAGGAGTAAAATGAAGAAAAACAGAAAACAAGACAGATCTTTTGCCACGTTCAGAGACCATATCAGAAATAAAACTGAACCAGATTAAGAATAAGAAAGTATTATTTTTTTTTTTTATCCCTGCTTCACAGTGGGGAAACATGGCTCTGGAACAACTTTATTGAGATGTGGTGCTGCAGTGAAATTCAAAATTACCTTATTTTTTTCCTAAAAATTGTACAGTTTCTTAGTTTAAGCATTTGGTATGTTTACTATGTTCTATTGTGAATAAAATATTGTTTTATGGGATTTGCAAATCAATGCATTCTCTTATCTTGTACACAATGTCCCAACATTTTCAGTAACATGGTTGTATATTTGAATTTTCTTAAATTAAAGTCAAATGTGCTGTAGCACCCAAACTTATTGCTGTACTGTTGTTCTGACTTGTGATTGTAGTTAACATGAACAAAGGGTTAATAGATCTGAACAATGATGACATGTGGGTGATATCACAGAGTACATTATTTTTGACTTGGTAAGAAGGGATTGTGTTTTTTATCTTTTATTTCACTCCTGCAGATTGCAGTAAAAAGATTCTTTCCTTGTTTTGTTGTTCCATTTGTTGTTCTGTGAAAGTGTAACAATGTACAATCTCTAGAGTAGAAAACTAATATCTAAAGTGAACTTTGAAATGAAATTGTTCTGACTTTTCTAGGAGCTGCTGTCACCTCTCATACATAGAACATGATACAATACTCAGATCATCAGATCATGTCTGTGTGAATCAGGAAGAATATACTGTTCAAAATTAAACCTTACTCTCAACACCGCAAGCCGGTCTGGAGCAAAAGGAAAGGAACAACTGGAGGAGAGAATATTAAAACAACTACTTGTGGCAGTTTCTTTTTTTTTCTTTTCTTTTATAGAAATATATTAAGAACTAATGTTGATGAAACAAGCAAAACATCTTCTAATGTGACTAAGTTCAGTTCATTCCTCAGGCACTTGTTTTTTCTTTTAAAGATGAGAATATCAGTTTGATGCCTGGCATTCCTTGAAGGACACTACGATCATCTTATGATGAGAAATGTTGGAGTTACAACCGTTTTTGTCAAATATTGAAAATGTTCTTATGCACAATCTTGTGTGACTTTACAGATCTTGTGAGATCTATTTGATTTCAGACTATATGTTTAGGAAGACCCTCAACTACTACCACAACAAATTATAGCTCAATATCTGTAAACTGACAGAGTTATTGACATTTTTGTGTTCTCTAATGATGATTATCTGTGTTGAAATGGCGTGACTTTAAAAGTCAATGAGCTGCAGATGTTCATCCATTGATTACTTTCTGTAAGTTTTATCAAAATCTGTCAAATGGTACAGGAGTTATTTTTCTAACAGACAGACAGGGTTGATGTCAACAGCTTTTGCAAACATTTTAAAGGGGACCTATTATGCAAAATTCAATGTTTGCATGTTTTTGTACTTCCATTTGGGTATCTACTGCTTCTAGAAACAATCAAAGCACAAAAAAACACCCAGCTGTTTTTGGCAATAAGTAAATGTTTTCTGGTTTCTGCCAAACGACCTGTTTCAAAAACCTTGGAATTGTTGCATCACAATTCTTGTTACCTAGCAACCCCAAACTGAGCCCAGACCCTCACCTAGCAACCCAAGTGGAGCTCCACCCACTTCATTACAAGAAGACTGTCACGTTTGTTCTGGTTTTACTGCTGAACAATGTCTGCTGGAAAAGGAAAATGTTCTGTTGTCGGCTGCAACATAGAACATGTGTCCATGCATGTTCTCCCAGTGACGGAGAACAGAGCTGCGTGGCTTCATTTGATTTTTGAAGGCAATGTTCTCGCTAGTTTGTGAAAATAATTTTAGGAAGGAGTCCTGTGTCTCACGTTACATTACCCACTATATCTGCACATTTACTGTCAGAATTGTAGTAAACTGAAATTGATAGTCTATATTAACTGCAGTGTGAGGAAAAAGGTTGCATTTGTTGAAAATAAAATAACGCTCTGTGTGCTAAATTATTGTGCTGATGTCAGCTGCTCGACTTCACATCATGACGCTGTGCCTCACTCAAGCTGAGCAGAGCTGGAAGTATAGCAGAATCAGAGTTTTAAATAATAACAGAATAAATGTGCATCAGATTAGCGTTTAATCAGTGTTTAAACAGCGTTTAATCTTTCACTGAGTTTTTATGTTTTTTTTATGCGTGTTAGTGGGGTGTTGGGGGCGTGGCCAACAGCAGCTTAATTGCATAAAAGTAACGTAGTCCTAAAACCGCTCATTCTGAAATGAGCTCAAAACAGGCAGAACTGATCAAGTGAAATCTCAATATCTGAGACTGATATTGTGTATTAAATGTAATGAACATGTTTTGCACAGCCCACAGACCTATCCTGACTTGTCTCCTTAAGGCAAAAGTATTCTGTAATGGGTTGTGCTCAGAGTATGTGTTGGATATAACTACTACCACACCAAATTTTAGCTCTGTGAAAGTCAGTTTTGTTTTCTAGGATTGCTTAGCTGTGGTGGCCATCTTGAATTGGGTTGACTCCAGAAATTATTCAGTTGTAAATATATATTAAGTGATTTAGTTTTGAGAGTTTCATTAAAATGGTTTAATAGTTCATGAGATATTTCTCAAATCAACAGTCAATCAAACATACACAGGTGTACATACAGACACGAGCAAAAAAGCATTATCGCCCACCCCCAAAGGCAAAAGGTCAATAAGAAAAATGGCAAGCAGACAATCCATTTGGGAAGTAAACATAAGTTAGTTTTACAGACAACCGTTTTACTCACTAGATCAGGGGTCGGCAACCCAAAATGTTGAAAGAGCCATATTGGACCAAATAAACAAAAAACAAATATGTCTGGAGTCACAAAAAATTAAAAGCCTTATATAAGCCTTATAATGAAGGCAACACATGCTGTATGTATCTATATTAGCTATATTAGCCTATCTGATAGGCTAATAAAGCTAATATAGCTGCTTCGGAGTAGGGCCAGCCGGGCCGGCCCTGCTTCGTGGGCGGGGCTAGCTTAGCTCCTGTTCACTCATTGGTCGTGGGTGTGACCAGATGCAAGCATAAAGAGCGAAGGTCGGAATATAAACAACAGCGTTAGCTTACCCTGCAACGTTTCTGCCATCTGTCCCCCAGCTGAAGGCCTGTAAAGCCTGAAATCTCCGGCTGATAACAGCTGTCCTACTCCACGCAACAATCGCAGCATCCAGAGCATTTCTTCCACTGCGCCTCTCTTCCTGAAGTCTCAGGAGAATCCCCATAAGTTTAAAAAACAGCAACAACACAGGGCCAACGTTGTCCATAGCGCTTTCGTTGTTTACACAACTTGAGCTAAGTTTCGGCAGTCTTGATAGTACAAATGCATTATTACTACAAAGGATAGGTGCAGTCTTAAAAAGTCATGTTGTCAAATCCACAACATTTTTCATCATACTGTTCCTACGGTTTTAATGTGTTTAAAACAGATAGCAGAACACCATCTCAGGTAGTCCGGTTTTCAAACAAACATTTGCAACAAGCTACGAGAGTTAGCATGTTAGCAGATGATAAACAGCAGACTGCAGGCTCGCTAAGGAGGCTAATAACCAGCTAATATTGGCCATTTCTGTGCATCTTGCAGAACTGATAAAGGAAGATCATAGCTTTTTCCTTCTTATTTTTTGACAAGGGAAACACACCTCATTTCTGTGTTACACAATACAGCAGTCAGCCAAACATAAAACAGTCTCTTAAAGAGGAAACTTCATCTCCCAGTGGACTGCACACAACTGCCTTCAGTCATTAAACAAGCTGCTCATGGTAAATTTTGTCCATAATGTCCTTGACAATCTGTTGAAAAATGAATTGCTCTTTTTAAAACAACCTGCTGACTCTCCTGTTTAAAATTAAAAATTTATCTCAATACTTCTGAATAAAGAAATTTAGCCTTGATCCCAAATATTATTGTAAATAAAAATGTTATAAATAAAATTGATCACAAATTGGTTTAAAGTCTGTCCTGAGTTCAGGAAAAAGCTTACAGATCAGATTTTAAACAGGGTCAACATGTCAGACTCCTTATTCAAATTTATGTATTAAATTAAAATAACTATAAATATATTTTACATTAAGTATTATTATATCATTATACCTATAATATAGTCATTATTAGGCAACGTTTGATATTTTAGCAGCAGTAGTAATAGCACTTGCATTACTGTTTTTAAATAAAAGCAAATTTTCTTAAAATTTTTCTTTTAACACAGAAATATCGTAAAACTGATATTTTCAATCAACATTTTACTGTCAAAACTCGCCAGTCTTAACTTGCTATAATGAAATATTGTACAAAAACCAAGTGGGGGAGAAAATGGAGAATAACTTCAATCTTTCAAACATCGCCTGACTTGTGCACATATATACACAAATTCTGACATGTAATAAATCCTTAATGAGAGGGAAATGTGATCCCTCTACAGTGGATTGGTTAAACTCTTTTTATGTACACATCTTGCTGAAATGCTGCAGCCTGAGGAAATTACTGCATTGTCAACTTTCAAGTGAGGCGTGGCGCGGCATGAGAAGCAAACTCCTGCAGTTGAGACTGAGCGAGTGCCAGATAAGGTTTTTGCTATAAAAAATAGTGCCGCCACAGACAGGTGAGGAGGATCATGGAGAAGGACTTTTGATCGGCCTTGATGGGATTCTGGCAAACTGTTCGGCGACTCAGAAAAGGAAAGCGGGTCCTGTCTCAGGCTGTGCTTAGTTTGGGTGGGGAACTGCTGACCCAGACTGGGGATATTGTCAGATGGTGGAAGGAGCATTTTGAGGATGTCCTGATTCTGGCCACCATGTCCACCTTTGAGGAGGCAAAGTCTGAAGACCTGGGGTAAAAACAAGCTCATTGCATTGGCAGAAGTGGCTGAGGTAGTTAAAAAGCTCCCTGGTGGTAGAGTTCCAGGGGTGGATGAGATTCACCCTGAGACGATGAAGGCTCTGGACATTGTGGGGCTCTCTGGTTCACACGTCTTTTTATTGTCACGTGGAGGACAAGGACAACATTCTCAGAGTTGCAGACTGAGGTGGTGCTTCCCATTTATAAAAAAGGGGACCAGAGAGTGTGTTCCAAATATCAAGGGATCAGGAGGAGCAATGTGACTTTCTACTGGGTCATGTAACAGTGGACCAGATCTTTACTCTTGTGAGTTTGCCATGGGGGTCATAAGAGTTTGATTATTCAGTCTACATTTGTTTTGTGGATCTGGAGAAGATTTATGACCGTGTTTCCTGAGGCATTCTGTCAGGGGTGCTGCTGGAGTATGGGGTGCCTGGGTCACTTTTAAGAGCTATCCAGTCCCTGTATAACCAAAGCAAGAACTGTGTCCACATCTTTGACACAAAGTGGAGCTTGTGCTCAGTGCAGTTTGGACATAATCTACTAAGGCTGTCCTTTGTCTCTGATCCTGTTCATGGTGGTCATGGACAGGATCTCAAAGCACAGGCATGTAGAGGAGGGTGTCTGGTTTGGGAACCTTAGTGTCTCGTCTCTGCTTTTTGCAAATGATGCAGTTTGTTGGCATCTTCAAATGTTGGCCTTCATTGTGCACTGGGACAGTTTGCAGCCGAGTGTGAAGTGGCTACTCCACTCTACTCTGCTTGGCTCTACAAAGAATGCATCGCGTTGACACCGGCCAGTTTGGTCGGTAGCAGAGGAACGCCTCCTCGTGTTGCGGGGGGCGGGGGCGGGGCCGCAGCCGGGGGGGGATGCACTACCGAATTTTAGCGCGAGTTGTGTAAACAACGAAAGCGCTATGGACAGCGTTGGCCCTGTGTTGTTGCTGTTTTTTAAACTTATGGGGATTTTCCTGAGACTTCAGGAAGAGAGGCGCAGTGGAAGAAATGCTCTGGATGCTGCGATTGTTGCGTGGAGTAGGACAGCTGTTATCAGCCGGAGATTTCAGGCTTTACAGGCCTTCAGCTGGGGGACAGATGGCAGAAACGTTGCAGGGTAAGCTAACGCTGTTGTTTATATTCCTACATTCGCTCTTTATGCTTGCATCTGGTCACACCCACGACCAATGAGTGAACAGGAGCTAAGCTTGCGCCGCCCATGAAGCAGGGCCGGCCCGGCTGGCCCGACTCCGAAGCAGGGACCAAAGAAGCAGGGCTGATCTCGAAAAAATGCAGATGTAAACATGCGCAAAGCAAGCCGAGTAGAGTGGAGCCGGGACCTTTAGGGCCCGTGTAAAAGGGGCATAAGTCTGAGGCCATGGTCCTCAACTGGAAAAAGGAATGCATGCATGTATTAAACACATATTTTTATACATGTATGCACACATACATGTCCCCCAGACCCCTTCTTCCTCTCTGTACTTGATCAAAGCACTTTTGTCCCACCTTTTTAACTGGATCATGCTTAGACATTGCTTTAATTCTTTAATTAATCCATATATATATATTATCACTTACTGTCAAAACGCAGTGATAATGTTTTTGTCTGTGTGTTTGTTAGCAAAATATCTCATGAACCATTTTATACATTTCTGTACAATAGCAAAAAATAAACAGATAGTAATTCACAATAAAGTACAGCTCTTGTGCTCTAGACATATGTAAGTATGATAGATTTTATGAAACTTTCAGAAATTAAGCATTCAATTCAAGATGGCTGTCATAACTAATTGACTTTAAAACACAGATTAGGCAGTAAATATTGAACTAAGATTTGATGTGGTCGCGTTCAGAGTACATGATGAGGATGACTCTTAGCTACTAACACATCTCATGACATAACATTATCTACAAGGTTTGATTAATACGGCAGCAAGTTTGTCACTTTCCTCATAAAAAGATCCTTGTTTACATCTCTGGCTTGAAAGGGAGTTGGCAATATGCATTGTTTTGAGAAATGTTAGTTTTTTAATGAGATGTGTGTGAGACTGTGATAGTAAGACATTTCCTGGTCCTGTTTCAGAATCCAGAAGGAGCTGGCAGAGATAACTTTGGACCCACCGCCTAACTGCAGGTAAGAGGCTGAAACAGGCTGTTTGCTCCGACACCTTAGGCAGATTGTTGTGAGCCAGACATTTCTCTGCTGTTTGTTCTGGATGAAGCTGAATGAATGAGCTTGGTGAGCTGTCTGAAGCTGGAAGCTGACTCAGGGTTGAACAGTATCCTGTAATTGACCTGTCTGTCTGCGTGCCACCTGCTGCAGTAACTGTGTTAGTTTTGCTCCCTAAGGATGGCAGCGGCACACTGCTGCAGCTCCAATACTTTGAATGCTTTCTTTTCCTGCAGAGTTTGAGCAGTGACAGGCTGGCTGCTCCGGAAAGTCAAGACCTAAATCTCAGCTTCCACTTTGCTTTTTCGTTCTTGTGGAAGCACAAGTTTTTCTTTGTTGGATGTGTAGGGAGCAATCAAGATTGTGGATGTAATGCTTTACAGCTAACTTGTTGGTGAACACCAGGCATTTCCCAGAAATCTCACAAACCAGGCAACGCCGTTACCCTGCAATAAGCACACAACATATGGGTGCAGTTTTGCTATTTAGTGTCCATTTCAGCCTCATATTGTATAAATTACCTGCTTCTGACAGCAAAAGAGTGATAATGTGTAAGGTATAGTACATTGTAAGAAAATTCTCACTGGATCTACATGCATATGTAGAACTCATTATCGCCCATTGCTGAAAGAGAAGGCAGAGCAATCATGTTTTTGTCTGTGTGTGTGTGTGTGTTTGTTCAAAATATCTCATAAATCACTAAACAGATTTTATTGAATGCTTCACAAAATATTTATTGGATTGACATCTAGAACTGATTAACCTTTGGAGTCAAGAAGGCTGTCATGGTCAGCTGACCTTAGAAAACACACACATGACTATATTTCAGTCTGTGGTACAGATATTAGGTGTGGTGGTAGCTGTGAGTCATTCACAACACATATTTTGAACATGACATTTTGCAATACATAAGATCGTGCATAATGTAATGTAATAATCAGGGTTTCACCAAAATGACTACAACAGAATTATTTCTCAATATAAGATGATCTTGGTCTAAAACTCCAACATGGAAAGTGGCGGGTGATAAGCATTCCTTTCAAGGAATGCTGAGCCTTTAAGTCAGTAGGTGTTTGTGGGTGTTAGGCATAACTTCACAGAATCTCACAAACATAAACTTAACGTAAAAACAACAATATTTCTAATGGCATCATTTAATTATGTTAGGCTAACATATTGTGGTGTACATTGCAGGAATAATCTCCATAAAATATTTGCCTAATTTTCTTTTCTCTCTTTTTTTGAGCTGTCTGAGCAGTTTGAGCATCTTTGTGTAAACACTGAACATGAAGAAATCGTGCAGGCCTGCAGCCACAGAGTTGTACTTCTAGTTTTGTTCATGTCTTGTCTTACTGACTGCTAAGGCATGATGTGTTCTGCATGCTGGGCTGTTTATTGTCAGATCTAGCGGTGATGTCACCTGTGTTGTAGATACTAGGTGCCAGTGAGGCTAAGGGCTGGCACTTACAACTATTCTTATTTTATTAATCTATCAACTAATTTATTGATTAATTATTAATCTCAATGACTAATTTTCCTTCAGAAATCATATTTCACATCCACAATTTTATTTGAGTTTAGTTTATTTTGAACAGTCAGCTTTAGTTTTTATGATTTACCACAAAGTAAAATACAAACAAAAAATTGCATATTCAAATACAAAATATAGGTTTAAAGTGCATTCATTTAGCTATTGCCATTATCTTCTAGGTGTGAGGGTTATAATCTTTATAATCTTTGTGTTGATGCTGACATGAGTGATTCTGCATTCATTTATAAATGTCACAATTCATTCATTTTTTAATATTAATGGCCTTCAGAAGGTAAAACTGAAATGCAGCACCCAGACAGTTTATGGTGCACGAACAACAGAGATATGACAGAGAACTACAATCAGCACCTTCTACATTGAAAGTCTAAGTGTGGAAGTACTTTGGCTTCTATGAGGTTAAAGGGAAAAATGACATTGACAAGAGCCACAATATGTATAAGTTAAGTTGTGTACATGTTTCAGCCCAGAGGAGGAAACACTGCTGTTGATAGCCACCGCTGCTAAAGGTAGTATCTCACTGTATGACTATTTGGTGAGCAGCATTTGTGAAGGAGTCTCCAGAATGTCTCAAAACATTTGCGGGGGTTCTCCATTTCCTCATGAGGCTCGCAGTCTTTTTGCTTGAGTTTTAAACAAGTTACATAAGTTTCTCCAACAAACTTTCAGATGTTACTGGAAATGCCAGTGACGACTCTCTTAAGAGTGCTGTATTACCACCTGCAGAAGAACTCTATGACTTAAAGTATGTCCAGATCTAAAAACCATGTTGAAGGTGAATTATTATTTTTCAGGTCCAAATCTGTCTGTCTTCATTTCTTAAGTGTGCTCTGGTAGATTAAATCAGTGATTCCCAACCCTGGTCCTCGAGGAACACTATCCTGCATGTTTTAGTTGTTTCCCTGCTTTGACGCACCTGATTTGAATGAGGGAGTCATTGACAGGCTTCTGCAGACAGAAAGGACCTGCTGAAAAGCAGGGACACAATAAAAACGTGCAGGATAGTTTTCCTCGAGGACCAGGGTTGGGAACCGCTGGATTAAATCATAAACGTGAGAAAACTGCCGATCATTGCTGCTGCTTTTACCTGGTATCTGGGCTGTGATTTTTGGTGACTAATTGGCTTATGACTAGTGACTTGTTGGCCTAGTCAGTAGTTGGTGATTATTTGGCTTACTCACAGGCTGTTTCCCTGCAGGATGTTTGCTGATAAACTGACCCCCTCCCATTTATCAGACAAGAGTGCAGCTACATGTTCCCACTGGAAAAACTGATCTGTAAACATCAATTGCAGAGCAGTGGGCATCACACAGGCACTTCAACCTCTATCAATCAATCCAACATAATTTATAAGGATCTTTCATACACAAAGTGTAACACAAGGTGCTTTCAACTGAGAAAAAACAAAACATAAAAAGGAAAGCAACAAACAAGCAAAGAGAAACAAAAAATACACACAAGAGGAGTTCCTGGATGCAGCAGAGGAGTACAGATGTGTATTTGTGAGCTCTCAGTGGTAGGCCCGAGCATCTGCCTTTATCTTGATTTAGTTCAGACAGAAATGTTTTTTGTAAATAATCAAAAAAAAATTTATTGGTATCCAAACAGAAATGGGATTTTAGGAGCTCCTGAATGTTATTTTACAAAACAGGGTTCCAGAGTGAAAAATCTTGAAACCCCACCCTTGTGTTTTCGTGTGGGCACCCTAAACACAACTTTTTGAAAACAATGACGTCATAGATCCACCTCTATCCTTAACTATGAGTTCAAGCATGACAGGCACATCAACAGTAACAACAAATGCTTGCATTTGGTTTGCAGACGCTAGTTTCTCAACTACACTAAAACCTTAATATCCTGTGTTATTTATTGAACGAACAAGGCTGAGAAACAATAACAGGCTTAAACAGAACAGAGCAAAATCCCTTGTTATTAAACCAAATAATGTAAGGCCAAAAAGGTTTTTATAACTTTAATGAACAGTTAATGCTACCAAAAAAAAAAACTCTGCAGAAAAAAAAACCCTACAATCTACAATAAGTACATAAAATATTTTTACCTCTCCCTGGGCTGCCACCTTATCGTGGTGGAGGGGTTTGAGTGTCCCAATGATCCTAGGAGCTATGCTGTCAGGGGCTTCATGCCCCTAGTAGGGTCACCCAAGGCAGACAGGTCCTAGGTGAGGGGCCAGACAAAGTGCAGCCCAAAGACCCCTTATGATGAACATAAATATTGGACACAGTGTTCCCTCGCCCGGACGCGGGT
>NC_051434.1:25352333-25362281 GCF_001649575.2 Kryptolebias marmoratus
CTATGGTCACGAGCTTTGGGTAGTGACCGAAAGAACGAGATCGCGAATACAAGCGGCTGAAATGAGTTTCCTCCGCAGGGTGTCCTGGCTCTCCCTTAGAGATGGGGTGAGAAGCTCGGTCATCCGGGAGGGACTCAGAGTAGAGCCGCTGCTCCTCCACGTCGAGAGGAGCCAGTTGAGGTGGCTCGGGCATCTGGTTAGGATAAATAATTTAGCCTGATATGCTTTGAACAACGTGAGGAAAACCTTTCCCTCTATACCTCACTGGATACTGTCTGAAATTGTCCCTGTTGTTCTATGTGGACTGAAGGTGGATTTTACTCCTTGAAAAGTGAAGAAATCTGCTCTCGCTGACGTAGTTGCGAGACGAAAATTACGTCATTTTTTTTCTCGCATGAGCTGCGAGAGCCTGTTCTCGACACAAGGTCTGGGCAGAACTTTTTTTTTTTATCCAAGAGGTTTGCATCAACTATTTTGTGATTAGCTAGAAATGTGAAGTGGAGGGCACGCTGTTCTTTGAGCTGTCAGTATGGTTGCAGTCACGCTGTGAGTGTTTAGCTGCTGGGAGTTAACATTAACTTCTGGGATCTTTACTGGGCAGAGGCCAGCATGCTGTGTGGGTGCTGCTGAACAGAAGACGGGACTCAACGGTTGTCAAAGTAAGCTTAATAGTGATAAAAAAGATTAATTAGAAGTTTTGACCACAATGGTTATAATTTTAGTCATTTTTCAATATAAGATGTTCTTAGGTTAAAACTCTGGCATGAAAAGCAGTGGGCCATGAGCATGCCTTCACTGAATGCTAGGCCTTTAATTTTTAAAAGGAGATCACTTGGCTTCCTGTGAGCAAAATGTGAGGAAATATTTGAATCATTACGGTTAATCATTGTTGTCAGCCGTCTTTAGAGCAAATAATAGAAAGTGACAGGTGTGCCAGAAGGGTATGTAAATAGCCCCCACGCTCGACACAATGTATTAGTGCAGTGCTCGGCTGGCCTTTACCAGCTCTGTTTGGGTGTGTTTTAGATAATTACCATATCCTTTCATGAATTCTGGCAGCCTTTTTATCAAAAGAAAAGAAAAAAATCCCCACCGGCCAAGTGGAAACTGTGTGTGGATTCCAACAGTGGGGAGTTTATCGTGCTTCTCTCCTCTTAATCCTGGTGAGACCGTTCAGTCTTCAGAGCAAAGAATTCTTAGTGATTGTCAGTGAGAGTAATAAGGAGCCATTTACATTTTCTGATGTTGATTGTGAAGGGGTCGCACATACACACATCAATGCTGTGATTGCAATTGCTTCTTTTGATGAGGGTACAAAAAATGTTGAATCTGCTTTAGTTACCTTACCAGCTCACTAATTTTGATAACATATTCACAGACACTTCAGTCTCAAGCTTGATAACAGTTACATTCAAAATGGTGTGCTCTGCTGACTCAAGTGATGGTGTAGCACAAATGGTCCGTATCAGGCGCTCTAATAAAATGAAAACAGTGAGCAGCACAAACAGTTGTTGTTGTTGATATACTCACACATGCACTGAAAAACTATTGACTTCAGCTGTCCGTAGAGCACATGCGTGCTTTTACACCTATGCTGGGTGTTTCCAAAAATTTCCACTCTCAGACCTGGCTTTAAAAAGTTTTGGTGTCAAAGAATCCAAGCGCTGTTGTTTTTTGCTTGAACAGCTGAAAGACAATGGCAATGTTACATTTTTACGCAAAAATGGTGTTGTATAAAGGGCCTCAGAAAAATTAAATGAAGAAAAAAAATATTGCTGTAGATAAACACATCTGTTTTGATAGCTGTAAGGTTCTTGTTTTCTTTCAAAAATGGCAAAAAGTTTGTTATTGCCCGTCACCAGAGGTGAAAGGTGGATTATGTTTATGCCTGTGTGTTTGTTTGTTTGATTGTCTCTACATAAACCACTAGGCAGATTTTAATTAAACCCTCAGAAAATAATCACGAGATATACATCCACACTGGTTAACTTATGGAGTCAGTCTTATTTAAGATGGCTGCTACAGCTAAGCAACCTTGGCAAACAAAAATGACTGTAACTCAGCCAGTTTTACTAATATTGAGCTGAAATTAGTAGTAGCAGCTGAGACTCATCCCAAATACATACTCTAAGTGCTACATATCGTGCACTTAGACATCCTGGCTCGTTCCTGTCTGTCTGTTAGAGAAAATACATTTATTTTCTTTATGTCAAGAAATAAATGTCATTGTCTTACAGTTTGTCTAACTGCTCAACACAGATACATGATAAAGTGTATGCTTTGTATTTACCTTTTATGTTAGATCTGATGTACAGCTGCCTTAAAGAGGAAACATATTAACACATTGTGTATGCTATACTAGGTTTTTAATTTGGAATTAAGACATTTTTCAAGACTGCAGAAAAACCAGCCCAGATAATATTTCAGTTTGAGGTTCACTTGAGGTCCTTCTAGTATGAAAGATATCCTGGTTCATTCCTGTTTGGAAGACATTACACCCCAGGGACCCCAAGGACTTCAGGACTGTATCACTAATCCCCCATATGATGAAGACCATGGAGAGCAGCTCAGACCAGTGGTGAGGCCATACACAGACCCCATTCAGTTTGCCTACCAGCCATAGTCAGGAAAACAAACCCCTTTTTTTCCATTGTGTAACAGGGGCAAGCCTCTCCAGCACAGTGTAGAATGATATTCCTGGTTTGAAACTGTCACCCTAATGACCATCATTTGTGGTGGTTTGCCTTCCCTGGGTTTAGCATTTAGTGTACAGTGGGCCCTGTCCAGGCCAAGAGTTGGGGACGCCATTATCTACCTGATGAATCAATCATACTGTCACCTGGACAAGGTGGTGAGCATGGTGAAAGTCATGTTCTTTGACTTCTTCAGTTCCTTTGATAGCATCTTCCAGCTCTACTGCGTGAGAAGTTAACAGCAATGCAGTTGGAGGCTTCCCTTGTTTATGGGATGTCCAACTACCTGACCTGCAGCCCACAGTTTGTACATCTACAGCATTGTTTGTTACACAGAGTGGTTTGCATCACTTGAGCTCCACAGGGGACAGTCTTCTCTCCCTTTCTCTTCACCCTGTACATCACAGACTTCAAATACTGCACTGAGTCCTACTATCTTCAGAAATTTTCTGATGACTCTGCAATAGTTTGATGCATCACTGGTGGAGAGGAGATGGAGTATAGGACGACAGTGGAAAACTTTGTCATGTGTGAGCAGAACTATCTACATCTACCTTTTCCTGTTCATGACTAATAAACTGGACTGGACTAGGAACTCTGAAGCCGTCTTCAAGAAGGGACAGAGGAGGCTGAGGTCAGTCAACATCTTCAGAATGATGCTGAGGATGTTCTACGTGATTGTGATGGCCGGTGTTATCTTGTTTGCTGTTGTGTGCTGGGGAAGCAGTCTAAAGATTGTAGATGCCAACAGAATAATCAAACTCATTTGTAGGGCCAGTAATGTTGTGGGGGTGGATACAGATTCACTGAATGTGGTGGTAAAAAAGAGGATGTTGTCAAAGCTTAAGACCATCTTAAACAACACCTCCCACCTGCTCTGTGAGGTCTTAGACAAATACAGGAGCTCCTTTAACCAGAGATTGCTACAACGGAGATGCTCCACAGAGAGGCACAGGAAATCATTCCTACCAGTGAGCATCAGATTGTTTAATGCCTCCCTCAACATTCAGACACTCAATAACCCTCTGGTGTGCAATATCACAATGTGAAATAAATCTTCACTAAAAGTTTTTTTTATCTTCCTCATATCTATTTAACTTGATAATTCATCTGGCTTTATCGTTCTTATTGTTTCACATTTTCTACTTGTCTTATTTGTTTTCATATTTCCTGTTTTATGGTGAATCTTGTTCTTTGTATTACTTAAAATGGCTGCAACAATGTTGAATCTCCCCACAGGGATTAATGAAGTTATTCTATTCTATTCTATTCTATTCTATTCTATTCTATTCTATTCCACTCCCCCCAAGATTGAGACTAATAGGCTATGTTTGTATTCCAGCAGTATATCCCCTCAGGACATATCTTCCATAAGTCTGTGCTTTGTGAGAATTGCACCTCTCTCAGCAGCTCTTTCATTTCAAAGAATGGTCTTTTATCAGTTTCATTAAAGCACTCAGTTCTGCTCAGTGTTTGAATGCTTCTGAGAAACAAGATTTGAAGATGGCTGTCAAATGAAAAGTGTGGCCTCAGCTGATTCACAGTAGTTTTAATAATTAGTGGAGAAGAAGAAGTTCATGCTGGAATTTATTGCCTTGTAATTAATTTTTCTTTCTACAGAATCCCATCTCAAAAGATTTAAATTCAACTTATCAAGTTAACATTTAAACAATCCTTTTGATGAATTTCGTCATGTGCAGGTAATAAAAACAATCAAAACACGATAAACTGATTAGATTAGAAAAGGAGCATTGTAAACCAAAATCCAGCAAAATCAGCCATGAAGTCAAAATTCAAATAAAACAATCCTCTTACCTGAGGATTTCAAAAATCACCCCATCCCAAAGGTGCTCTATTGGATTGAGATCTGGTGACTGTGGAGGCCATTCGAATACTGGGAACTCATTGTCGTGTTCAAGAAACCAGTCTGAGATGATTCGCGCTTCATGACATGGTGCGTTATCCTGCTGGAAGTAGCCATACACTGTGGTCATAAAGGGATGGACATGGTCAGCAACAATACTCAGGTAGGCTATGGCGTTGACACCGTGCTCCGGGCCCAATGGGTACTAATGGGCCCAAAGTGTGCCAGGAAAATATCCCCCACCCCCCTGCACCACCACCACCAGTCTGAATTGTTGATACAAGGCAGGATCCATGCTTTAATGTTGTTGACACCAAATTCTGACCCTACCATCCAAATGTTGCAGCAGAAATCGAGACTCATCAGACCAGGCAACGTTTTTCCAATCTTCTATTGTCCAATTTTGGTGAGCCTGTGTGAATTGTAGCCTCAGTTTCCTGTTCTTAGCTGACAGGAGTGGCATCCAGTGTGGTCCTCTGCTGCTGTAGCCCATCTGCCTCAAGGTTTGACGTGTTGTGCAGTCAGAGATGCTGTTCTGCATACCTCGGTTGTAACGGGTGGTTATTTGAGTTACTGCTGCTGTTCTATCAGCTCGAACCTCCTCTGACCTCTGGCATTAACAAGGCATTTGGGCCCACAGAACTGCCGCTCACTGGATATTTTCTCTTTTTCGGACTGTTCTCTGTAAACCCTAGAGATGGTTGTGCATGAACAACCCAGTAGATCAGCAGTTTCTGAAATACTCAGACCAGCCCATCTGGCACCAACAACCATGCCATGTTCAAAGTCACTTAAATCACCTTTCTTCCCCATTCTGATGCTCAGTTTGAACTGCAGCAGATCGTCTTGGCCATGTCTACATGCCTAAATGCATTGAGTTGCTGCCATGTGATTGGCTGATTCAACATTTGCGTTAATGAGCAGTTGGACGGGTGTACCTAATAAAGTGGCCGGTGAGTGTATTTAAAGTACAGGTATGTTCTGGTCTAGTTGGAATGATTACAAAACTTGATTATTTTATCACAGTAGTGGTGGCATTTTGCCCTTAATAATATTTGACCAGGCTTCAATCAGGTCCAGAAAAGGGAGAAGCACCATGAAGGAGCCCCAGATTTTTTTAAAGGTTGTATGGTTCCCTCTCACATTATGTAATATCTTTTCATGTGTACAGTCCACTGTACAATCCAGTATCTTACTGTTGGTGAATTTTCAGTTTTCCTGTTAATCAGAATACATTATTATGCTGCAGTGCTCACGAGTAGATTAAAGTATTTCTTATGGTAGTTTGCGTTAACCGAGCTTGTGTCCCGCAGAATCCGTAGTTTGGGTCCTGTTCAATTTGAATTGGAACTCCATAACATGTGTAGATCACCATCGGTCACTTTACATCTGACATCTGGAGGAAATATTACTGTTAATTTTATATAACCTGTAAGGGGTGTAGTATGTTCTATGAAATATATTAAATTGAATTTGCCTATGTCTTGTAGATATTGACACAGTCTGAGCCTATTCTAATACGAAATGCCAGTCTACCTCCTCATAAACACAGCCCAGGTCTGTTTCCCATTTTCCTTTTGTAGATGTTTTGTCAGAAACAGATAACTTTACATTGAAAATACCATATATAGAAGATACTATTCCTTTTGTTAATCTGGATAGTTTGTTATATAAATGAGTTTCAAGAGTTGTCTCTTTTGGTATATCTGGGAATATTCCTTTAGATTTCTCCTTATTCCAGTCTCGTGTTTGTAGGAATTTGAAGAGGCTATATTTGGGAAGATTCAGTTTTTCCTTTAGTTGTTGGAAGTCAGCAAATGTATTGTTAATGTATAAATTGGCAACCGTTTGGATTTTTCTATCCCTTCACATCTGCAATATTGAGTCAGTGATGTGGTGTGAGAGGTTGGGATTACCTCTCAAAAAAAAAAAGAAAGAAAATATTTGTATCCAAAAGTGTGTGAGATCCTTGCCATGCAGTGAATATCTTCAGTAATATTGGATTGTTTGTGAGTGTGGCTAAACATTTTTTTTGTACCTATAAATGAAACATCCTTTAAAGACTTCATCTCGGGCTGTTCTATTGTGACCCATCTGACCGCACTATTCTCTGCATGTAACCAGATCCAAATTGATCGGTACTGAGAGGCAAGATAATAATTCCTAAAATTTGGTAGGTTAGGATATCCCTTTGAATATGGAGCCTGCAGACAGATAAGTTTGACCCTAGGGTTTTTCTTTTGCCATATGAAAGGAGTTAAGGAGGATGAGTTAAGCTCTTTGAAGAAACTCTTGGGATCATTTATGGAGATACATTAAATATATAAATTAACTTAGGCAAAATATTCATTTTATTAGTATTAATTCTGCCTATGAGAGATCCATCAATCTTTGAAGATTATGTTTAGTTTGTTCCAATAATTTTATATAGTTTTGTTTAAATGTCTGCAGTTGCAAAGAGTCTTGTCTACAGCCTCTAGATAGGGAGAAAGTGTTAGACAAAAATGTCATTTATTAAGACATTAGCTTTGAGAGCATTAAAAAGTGTTTTAACATAGTGAGTGAATTTCTCTCCACTCATTCTTGGATGAAGATTTTGCCACACATCGAATATGCCTGTCTTTCATACCTTGGTTTAATGCTCTTTCCGCCTTTGATAATGAAGTTGTTTTAGGTGATGACCGGTCTATAAGAGAGTGAGGACTCAGTTTTTGTTAAAGTTGTTTGTATGTCAGCTGTCTTTTTGTCATGTGTTTTCTGAGGTCCTCTTTAGTTTCTGGAATAGCTTTGAGATCTTGATGAGCTTGTTGAGTGACGTTTCATTCTCCCCATCCACCATGTTTCTTGTGGTTACCACATGTGCGTGCCGTGAAGTTTGAGCTGTTTTCTTTTCTTTTTTTTATGCCTAAAGTATACTTTATGGCTTCACCTCTTGCTTATAGTTCCAAGTTATGAGAGGTTAAATCAAGATAAAGGCAGATGCTCGGGCCTACCACTGAGAGCTCACAAATACACATCTGTACTCCTCAGCTGCATCCATGAACTCCTCTTGTGTGTGTGTTTTGTTTCTTTTTGCTTGTTTGTTGCTTTCCTTTTTATGTTTTGTTTTTTTCTCAGTTGAAAGCACCTTGTGTTACACTTTGTGTATGAAAGATCCTTATAAATGATGTTGGATTGATTGATAGAGGTTGAAGTGCCTGTGTGATGCCCACTGCTCTGCAATTGCTGTTTACAGTTCAGTTTTCCAGTGGGAACATGTAGCTGCACTCTTGTCTGATAAATGGGAGGGGGTCAGTTTATCAGCAAACATCCTGCAGGGAAACAGCCCATGAGTGGGTGAACCAGCTGTTCAACCAGCAACTCACATTTCATCTGAAAAGCTGCATACAACCATATTCACCGAGATCAGGGAACGAGCCTCAATGTGTGGTGTGAACAGGATTTTCTACAACAAATCGAATGATTAGTTGTTGCCAGATTGTGTGTGATGCACAGACGCTGACATGAAAGCAGCAGGAAACAGTGCTGAGCTGTGCTTTACCTCAACTGTAGTTATCATGGGAGTTCACAGTGATATGCTGTACAGATGCTGTCAGAAAAGGCACATTACAAGGAGAATAAAAGTGTTTCAGTTTTGTTGCTGAATTATCCGAGGTGTCTCACTTAGGTTACAGATGGAGGTACATCTCTGCTGTTGCTGATGCTAAGCTCTGCCTGTCAGCTTTCTTATCTGTGTGAGATTAGAAGGTAGTCCTTATGAAACATTGTGGGCTCCATTCAAGGCCCGGTACGGAGGAACAGGTTTAACAGTGTATAAGTATCACCTGCTCCAAAAAGGCAAAGGTTTTACAGATTGAGCTGAGAGTCATCCTTAACATTTACTTTGAGCGCTAACAGAAGAAGCAACACCTTGAAATATTGTGTGATATTGCACAATAATTAGACTTTGATTTGATGTGTGGAGCCTCGAGCATTATTACATGGTTCTGGTTATGTCGATGTGTTTTTACTTTTTACAGTGTGTGTGTGTGTGTGTGCACGGATGTTTTGAACCACTGCAAAACAAATCTACCCTTGGGTATAAATAAAGTAACCTAACATAATTTAATTTTCAAGGTTTGGAAATCAAATAGCCTTCTTTTATTTAAGTAGACATATATCATACATTTTGTGACAACAGGAGACAAGAGAATGAATTAATTAATTTAATATTCTTTCCACCAAGCCCACTGCGAAATGCCAACCTGATGCATTATTGTCCCCATACCATTGATCCTATATTAAAAGTTTTAACTGTCATAAATCAAGTGCTATAGTAAGTCTAAATAAATGACACTTTCACAGTCACTTGATACTAGCTGCTATATTCATTCTGTTGATGTAGCAGCAATGTGTACAGTGGGCTGTCTCTCTTGGTCCACTTGTTTGTTTCTTGTTATTATTTTACTCCTTTTATGTTGCCCTGATGGCTCTGCTCAACTTATTTTTTGATTGCCAAACACTTTTAGGTTTGCAGCTAGTTAAGATGCACATTTTTAATTTGTGTAAGCAGCCACAGAGCCTTCCTCCACTACTAGCGATTATACCTGGCTATCTTGGCCACCTACCTTTCTCTTTAGAAAGCATCTGAAAGACGGTGGAAGTGAACTGGCATCCTGGTATTCATCAGGACTCACCTGAAATCTCTTGGACTGACTGATGGTCACACCACTACAGAAGTCCTGATATCTCTCCCTGCTCTCTGGCCCCTGTCCAAATCCAGATGTCATCACTGGGCCACCTGTTCCTTCGGACCTACCTGTCTGACTTTGGGTGCAGTCTTACAAAGGCGACGTGAATCATAGAAACTTTTGCCTGCTGGGAATATCTCCTGTTCCTCCAGGAACGGCCATGTTTTGAATGGCCCACTGAACACTAGATCACTGGCTACAAGACTTTTTTGAAGTGCAACTTTTCGTACTGAACTCTCCCTCAGTTTTCTGTGCTGTTGTATGCTGTCCACTTAAATACATAAAGGGTTTTAATACTTAGTTTGCTGATTTACTGGGGCTTCTTATGCTAAGATATAGCTTCATTTTAATCAAAGGGGATTTCAATATATAATGTGTTCTCTGAGTCTGGATCACTAGTAAAAGACCACCATACTTTCCAGACTATAAGGCAAACTTAAAAGCCTTCAATTTTCTCAAAAAACAACAGTACGCGTTATAATCCGCAGTGCCTTATATGTTTTAGTACAACTTTGGTAAACTACAAAGCCGCACTGCTTGCAGCATTTGTAGCCTCGTGCGGGGCTCCTGGTGCGAGGCTCCTGGTGCGGGGCTCCTGGTGCGGGGCTCCTGGTGCGGGGCTCCTGGTGCGGGGCTCCTGGTGCGGGGCTCCTCGTGCAGT
>NC_051434.1:25364358-25373361 GCF_001649575.2 Kryptolebias marmoratus
GCTCCTCGTGCGGGGCTCCTCGTGCAGTGCTCCTGGTGCGGGGCTCCTCGTGCGGGGCTCCTGGTGCGGGGTTCCTGGTGCGGGGTTCCTCGTGCAGTGCTCCTGGTGCGGGGCTCCTGGTGCGGGGCTCCTGGTGCGGGGCTCCGCGCACAGCGCGCGGACATGAACGAGCTGTGTGGGCGTTTATACTTGATGCTTATGTCAGTGCAGTATTCTCCGAAAAGACGGGGCTGTTTTGTTTTGCTTAATGCGCCTTATATCTGGCAAAAGTTCAAAAATGGACCATTCATTGACAGCGCATCTTATAATCCAGTGTGGCCTATAGTGCGGAAAATACGGTACCTTGCTCTTATTGACACTTAATTTTACTCAGTGGTTGTGCGTGATTCTACTCACAAGAAAGGAAATACACTTGACATACACACTGGTTCTGTCTCATGGTCTGGTTGTCTGTATCTTTGAAATCAAAGTCTGAGATATCATATCATTTCTCTGTCATGTTTAACATTGTGGTCTGTAATGTGGGGTTGAACTGTGAGAAACCAATGTGGGGTTACGCACAGTAACCTCACTGGCAGCTAGTCTCTTTTTCTCACCTTTCACCGGCTCTGTCTTCAGTGATGCCAACTATTGTGCTAAACTACATGTTGATCTTTTTAATTCAAAATGCTCTGGCATCCTGGATTTTGTTGCCCCACTCAGAACTAAGTGTGCCAAACCATCCTATCAGCCTTGAATGAATGAGACCACCTACTCTCTCAGACAAGAGTGCCACCATGCAGAGAGAAGGTGGAATCTTACATGACTGCTTATCAAAATATCAGAGTGTTGTGAAAGCTGCAAAATCTACCTTCATGTCCAACATGATTTCTGTGAATAGTCACAAGCCCCGTTCTTTTTAATAATTATAACTCTATTTTTAAACCCTGTGACAGTTTCCATGGAGGCTTCTTCTGTACTTTTAGTTTCTGAAATCTTTTGTTGAAAAAAAAAAACAACACTTCTCCTTTAAGATTTTTTCATTCACAGCCTGTTTTAGATCACTCTGTACCTCCTCAGCAGTTTGAGCCTGTCTTTTCAGGTTTTAAAGGATTTTATTTTTTTAAAGACCTTCGAATTCCCCACAAGATATCCCTTCCCTCTCAACTTTTTAAGGTAACTCTTAGTATTTCACTTTTATTAAACACCTCTTTGTTATAAGGCTGTATACCAACTGCTTTCAGACACCCTGTTCTGCAGCCAATTATCAAAAAGAAAAATCTTGAATTATTTCTAACGATAATACCTAAATAATACCCAAATTATATTTTATGTCCAAAATTTTCAGAAAAGGCTGTTTTTAATCAACTTCAGACCATTTTAGATTAGTTTTAAATCTTGTCCTAGCTCTAAGACGACACTTTTAAGAGTTTTTAACGATCTTCTTTTAACTATTGACTCATGTTGCACTGTTGTTTAAGTTCCTTTAGATTTAACTGCTCCTTTTGATTCAGTCAAACACTGTATTCTTTTGTCAAGACCTGAAGATTTTGGTCTTAAAGGCTCACTTCTATCATGGTTTTAATCTTATCTGTCTGACAGGTCTTTTTCTATATCTGTGGAGAAAATCTTTCTTGGCCACTATTTGTTGGGTCCATTTTGGTCCTATTCTGTTTCCTTTATATATGCTCACATTGGGATCAATATTAAGAAAGTATAGCATTTCCTTTCACTGTTGTGCTGATTACATCCAAATATATTTCCCTTTTAAATTGGATGTTTCTGCCCCACAGCAGCCTCTGTTTGACTGTCTACAAAATGTCAAACACTGGTTCACTCAGAATTGTTTGACCCTGAATGAAAACAAGACTAAAGTTATTGAATTTGGAAATCGTACCCCTCTCAGTGAGTTAATTGATATTCTTGGTCCTCTTGCTCCTCATTGTTACTCTACTGACAGGAATCTCAGTGTTTTTAGACATCCATTCATTTTTTATCAGCTTCTCCTTTCTGGATCGCTGAGAGCTGATACCTATTTCCAGCAGTCACTGTGCGACAGCCGCTGCTGACCCAGGAAGGTCACATGTCCATCACAGGGCCACATAGAGACAAACAAGACAAACAACCATTCAAACTCTCATTCACACCTAGGGACAATTTAGAGTTACCAATTACCCTACAATGCATGTTTTTGTTTTGGTCAGTGGGAGAAAACCAGGGTACCTGGAGTAAACCCATGCGTGCACGGTGATAACATGCAAACTCCATCCAGAAAGGCCCCAGTTTAAGAAGCAATCCTGCAACTTTCTCTAACCACTACGTCACCATGCCACCCATCGTTTTTAGACAGTTCTTTTGAATGTGAGAATCAAGTCTCCACAGGTGTCAAGACCAGGTTTTTTACATTCCTCCAAAAGACCTCAAAACACTTCTCCATGCCTTCATCTTTTCTATATTGGATGACTGCAAAGACCTATATTTTGACTAACTTTTTGACTTTTATAACTCCAAAGGTACACTGAGATCTTCCAAGCAGATGCTTTTAGTTAGGCCTAGGGTTTAATTAAAGTACAGAGGGGATAAGGACCACAGATTCTGAAACAACCTGTCCCTTGATATTTAGAGTCTTTTAAGTCCCGCCTGAAAACTCCCTTTTTTTGTATGGGCTTTTATTTTGAACTGCCGTCTTGCCATAGGGTCTTTATGATGTCTTTTTTTGTCATATGGAATGAGACAAACCCTTTCTTCTTTTTACATACCCAGTCTTAACCTAGCCAAAGAGTCATAAATACCTTAAATTCATGTCACACCTATTTCACACAGTTCATATCATTCTACATTTAAGCACTGAAAACAATATGAGCAGTTATTTTTCTAAAATGCACTAGGGCTTTTCACGACAGAGTGTGAAGCGGCTGGGATGAGAACACACACAGTCGGTTCATAAGGGCACCCCACCTGAATTAAAGATTTTAAAAAAAAATTCAAAATCATTTGCCTCAAAAAGTAGTTCTTCCTAACAATGTAAATTACTCAATTACTTAGCTTGCTGTGTATTTCTTTTTTTGTTCTGTGCGTTTTTCAACTATTTTTTGGCTATTTCAAATTGAATTCAAAATGGTTTTTAGTGATTCGGTGATTCATTCTCTGTTTTTTACTTAATTGCCATTATGGGCAGGAAAGGTCAGTGCCCACTTTTGTCAGATTTATCATATCACCCTGTCAGCAGTGGTCAAAAAGCAGGCAGCTCCAAAAGAGTCTCAATGGAGACACTATTGGAGTCTCCAATGAGATTTATCTGCTCCATAAACACATTCTGCTGGTTTTAGATCATTTTTCAGCCACTAATAAGTCTGGATCCCACATGATCTTCTCAAATGCAGGAATAACGTGGAGCATTGAACTTGCTGTGTCCAACAGTGGAGATTTTCTGTTTAAAAATGTATTTGTGAGACTGAAATTACAAGTCAGATTATCAAATAAATTATCAGTCAGCAGCTTAGAGCAGACTGACGGTACATGAACAGAATACTATAGACAGAGGGGAAATATGCAATAGGACATTTTCTCTAACATGGTAGGCTTATTTTCCATGTCTAACTACACCTAGATTACCCACATGTGAAACCTAATCTAGTTATGTGGCTTCTTAATGTAATGGTTGGGGCTTTAAAACCAAAGTGGGAATATTTTTACATTCACCACTTCTTCAGTTTTTTAGTTTTTAGAATTATTTACCACAATCTTTTTCCCCTTCATTTAACTTAATTTCAGTTATTATTATAGACATATTACTTATAATCAAGTTAGAAATCCAATCCAGAAAACTGTGTACCTCACTGCCTGTTTAATTTTACAGTTAAAATTCAGAGTACTCCTGTTTTGGGTGGGGGTATATTTGGGTGCAGCAGGCGTTTTTTTTCTCTGATATAATTTTAGACAAAACCGTTTTCATGAGACACAACCTTGACCAACAGGGGGGGGAAATGGCAACAACTTTGTTCACATAAAAGCAACGAAATAAGTATTAAACAACCTATATCCTGTCTTTTCACAATGTAAATTTCAAGCAAATTTATAAAATTTGTGTAGTTAATGACTTAAAAAAACAAATATCAGCAACATATGAAATCACACATGCGCACCACAGATGGCTGTAGCCGTTAGCTGTTCTGCACATGCACAAGTACATCAACAAAAATAAAAATGGCTGATAGTAGAGCTCTGTTTATGTTACTTACCCTTTTCAACATGTAGCAGCAACCCAAACTCACTGTAAGTCCAAACAAAAGTTTCTGTTTTGACCATTTTCAATGCAACTGCTTCCATGCTCGAGAGACTGGTGTCTGTGTGTGTAAGCGCCAGCTAGTGGCCTGACATGGAAACTACAAGGGGTCCAATGAGCACAGCAGCATCGTGTAAATGTGTAGCTTTTTTTGAATCAACATCTGAAAATCTTTAACGTTTCCAGTAGATCAGCCTCATGTAAACAGGGCCTAAGTCAGATGTCATGGTTCACAACTGGAAGATGAAGCTTTGCCTCAATCAGAGGACTTCAAGTATCTCAGAGACTTGTTTGTGAATGATAGTAGTATGGAGCGGGAGATGGGTTGACTTATTGGGGCTTCGTCTTCTGTAATGAGGTCATTGCTCCAGTCCATTGTGGCGAAGAAAGTTGAAACCAAAAAGAACGTTAAAAACAAAAACAACTGGACTCCTATTCTGTAGCTGAAGATGTTTCACTTCTCATCCGAGGAGCTTTCTCAATTAAAAAAAATTGGAGAGTGTGGAGTTCCAAGCTTTTAAACTGCATTAGATACACTGTTGTGTAAACTAGATTTACATGCCGAATAAACTCACTCCTCTCACAATGGAGAGTCATTATGGCCTTTGTTTGCCTGTCACGCAAAAGAGATGCTTTTTGCCCGCATGCATAAAAGTGTGAATTAGAGGGAAAATGACTGGGTACCAAGCCTAATGTTCCATTGTTAGTTTTAGGCTACATTTACACGTGACTGATCTCCTGGAAACATTGGAGATTGGAGAACTGCAGTATCCTCCTGCAAAACTGCTCAGTAAAAAACAATGACACATCTTTTCATGTTTCCATGCACTGACCCTGTTCTAACATTAAACCAACAGTTTCAATATAAAATAAAATGAACCCGTTTGTAGGACTGACTGATTGTTCAAAGAGAGTTCAGCCTCTGTGCTGTGACTGTATTAACAGAATTATTACTGCAGCATTGGTAACAAACATGCAGACACGCAACTTAAACACAACCACAACTGCACTCATATTTACCGTCTGTGCACCACTTCCTCTGCTGCACATAAAGACGAAAGTTCATTCATGTCAAATACTCAGAGAGACACACATCTGACTTCCTGCTGCACGCCACAATAACTAGCCTTTTCTTCACCAGGTTTGCTTTCCTCCTGTTACAGTGATTTTAAATGTCAGATTGGCTGAACAAACATCCAGCTGTATATTACGTCTTTCTTTAAGAGTGAAGAGGTGTGTTAATATCATTTGTGTCAGATCAAAGTTGTTTTTAATAAAAACAAGAAGAAAGTAAGAAAGTAAATCTGAAAAGAGAAAATATTTGTTTGTGGTACAAGAAAGACAAAGCTGTAAATGACCTAAATCAGTCTATTCAAAGTACACACTGGTTTAACCATGGTACCACTGCAGGCAACCACACTATAAATAAACATCATGAAGTATGGAAGACATTTCCTCATTGATAGCCTAAAGATCTGGGTTGAAGGTCTTTATTAGAGGCTGGTCTTTGTTTCTAGTTTTTGTTATTAATATGATTGTTATATTTCTACAAATCTTTACTGAAACCTGAAACTGTTTTGGAATTCTTGGACAGTTACTACACACTTAAGGCTTCCTAAACTGTATCAAATTCAAATCACCTTTAAATTTAATAGGCTAGAAACGTTCTTGCTCTTACCTAGGCTTCTTGTGAAAGATGTGCATGAATCCCACATACAGCAGCAGACAGGCTGGAATTGAAGCAAAATCTGCAGCATTGCTTGATTGTAGGAAGTCACTCTAAGGTTGCACGTTCTTGCTAAAATGACAGTTATGATTTCTCAAACAATCCCCCTCCATCTGATGTCCTCCTTTTTGATAGTCTTTCTTTCTTTGGAGCCTCTCTTTGCATAATTTTATAATTAAATTATTATGGATCTTGTCAGCTGCTCTCTCAGCGCAATAGATCATATTTTCTCAACGAGAAGACTGGGCAAAGGAGAGCCCTCTTGCCCCGACGGAACATTTCCAGCTGGATACACCTTGGATTCTTGGGGGAAGTAGAATATTGTGTGTTTTTCTGGAATGTCGGTAGAGGATGTTGAAGATGTGCACATAATTGGTCTTGGCGGTTACCCGGGGTATCATGAAATTCGAAAGATGCTGACAGCTGTTCGAGTTTTTGTAAGGCTGCCTGGCTTGTGTGAAGATATGTGCTGAGTGGTGAACGCTCAGACTCAGTTGATGTCTGAACACAGGAACATACTGGACGTGACTCTTGTGAGTCGCGGGCCAGCTGTGGCCCTTGGAACTAGCTTGCTAAATGGAATCGACCTTGGAGAAGTTACTGACTCGGCCCAGTGGAAGTGGCCATATTAATTTGGCTGTTTGGATTTGACATTGAGATGTACTAATGAGACTCTTAAAGCTAACTTGAAATTAATAGTGTCTTCCTCACGTAAACAAATCCAATATCTGAATCTGGCTCCACTGAGTCGGCCTTGGAAGGCTCTTCTCCCATAAGTTCCCCTCCCCCAGGACACCTGTGGATCTGTGATGGCTCCCCTCCCAAGGCCGGCTTATAAAACTTTCCATCACTATCAGGACTGTAGCTGAGAGGCATCTGGAACAGTATCCATTGGCAGGGTTTCCCCAAGAAAAGAGGCTAAGCCTGGTGGTGGGTGGCCATTCACTGGCTGTTCGCTAACCAACCGTGATTTAGTAAAAACAAAAAAGATTAAAGTTGACAGGAAAGTTGACAATATGGCTATTTATTATGTGATATTGTAAGATAAAAATGGCACTTTTGAAATACTTTTTAAACAAAAATACAATTAAAATAAATACAGATTGTTTGCACCTAATTTGAATCCTAATTTAAGGCACATTTACAAATATATTAAATTAACATAAATGAAAAAGTGCAAACAAGGCACCAACACACATCTCACATCAAGGCCAATGAATAACAACAGAGAACTCTGAAAAACAGACGGCTGCTGTACTGTACTGTGCTTTGTGTGGCACAGGCTGCATGTTGGATCACTACATGGAACAACAAAACAAAGCATATCTAATGCTGACTTTAATAGCATCATTTTACTATTAGCTCGCGTCATATTAATATTTTTACTAAGTACAAAACATACTTACTATATTCAGTCTTGTAAAAGGTAAAATTAGCTAAACTTTATTTCAAACCCAAAATCAACAACTATTTTGCCACTTTTACCTAAAAGCTGAAAGTGGCAGAAAAGTAGCATAAGACAAAATAGAGCAAGCAGCTGAAGAGAATTTTAGGGAACAATGATTTTGAAAGAACTGGAGAGATTTCAATGTATTTGGGGAATTTCATTTTAAATAAAATTAAATATTTTATTTTAAATATAAAAGTTTAAAAAACAAAAGTCATAGCACCTGGATGAGCTGACCATTTTGATCTTTGAAGGGCTAAATTAGCACATGGTATGCAGTAGTAGTATGGCAAAAACATAAAAAACAAACAAAGAGGAGAACAACCGTGTAAATGCTGACTCAACCTTCACAGCTCTGTGAACAGTATGTCATGTAGAAATTAAATGATTTCTTTTTAATGAACCTGAATGAATTGTAGAGAGAAGTCTTAAAATGTCAAACATCTGAAGTGTGATTATTACTGAAACTGACATTGATATGTTGCTTTGCTGCAGGCAGATCAGATTTGTTTCAAAAATCAGATCTTTAGGAAAGACAAACTCATATTTTTTAAGTGAATGCATCGAGTTTGTACATCTAAACCTCAACTATCTACCTGTAGTAGGCATTAATTGATGCCTGCAGAGGAAGCACACACTCCAGTGCATCCGGTGCATTCCTGTGGCAGCCACCTGCTGTTATCCACCTCTGGAAGTGTCTCTATATAAAGTTTTTATTCTTTCGTCAACTTTAATGCGGCCCGAACCGAGCAACTTACCCACTCCGACTCCGAAGCAGGTACCGAAAAAGCAGGCACCAAGTGCAAAAAAATGCAGATGTGAACGCTCACAAAGCGAGCCGAGTAGAGTAGAGTGGAGCCGGGACTGTTAGGGTCCGTCTGAAAGCCCCATAAGTGTCAAGGTAGTTCAACCAGACCGAAACTTGAATGCTGTTAAAACAAGAATCAATAGATCTGTGAAAATCCCCACCAAAGAACTATCCATTTAAGTTCCAAGCCAGTGCATCATTGTTAGAATAGGCATGTTCCCCTCCTCCTACAGGTGGGCTGAACTTACTGCCCAAACTCCTATGTGTGGGTAAACGGTGAAATGTCGGCCCTCAGATAAACAGTTCTGATTTAGGGTTGGGTTACATTGAAGCTCCATTACTGTTTTGGCAGGGAGGTTTTTACAGCCCAGACACACACACACACACACACACACTTTTCACCCTTTACACAGGCAGACTGACTGATTACAGGAGTGAAGACACCTGTGATGCTGATTACAGGACACACCTGAGTTTACCATGTTCCTGTGGACAAACTATTTTCAGTCTGTTCTGGGGGTACCATCCTTTTGGTCAAGAACAGTTTTATTGGTTTGAATTGAAAAGCAAAGACTGATTTTCATTAGTAGTTTTTTAGTATTTAGTACTATCCATCCATCCATTCTCTTCTGCTTATCCGGTGTCGGGTCGCGGGGGCAGCAGCCTAAGCAGGGAGACCCAGACTTCCCTCTCCCCAGCCACTTGGGCCAGCTCCTCCGGGGGAATCCCAAGGCGTTCCCAGGCCAGCCGAGAAACAT
>NC_051434.1:25373882-25394031 GCF_001649575.2 Kryptolebias marmoratus
AGCCTCGGATTTGGAGGCACTGATCCTCATCCCGGCCGTTTCACACTCGGCTGCGAACCGCTCCAGTGAGAGCTGTAGATCACGGTCTGATGAAGCCAGTAGGACCACATCATCTGCAAAAAGCAGAGATGTGATCCTAAGGCCACCAAAACGGTTCCCCTCAACACCTTGGCTGCGCCTAGAAATTCTGTCCATAAATCTCTAAAAAATATCCGTCATAGAGAGTAAAACAATGCAGAAGTGGAAGATATTAAAAGGGGATAACAGAAACTATAAGTCTAGTACTAAATACCGCCAAGGTATTTAGTACTAGTATTTTTTAATTACTTTGCTCAGTTTAAAGTTATTTCAGTGACCTTTTGTGGATTTTTCTTTCTTTAACAAAAGGGTCCAAACAAATTTGTCTTTTGTTGTGTTCAGTCTACATGTACAGTCTCTACAAGATTCCACACTTTTTGATCCTTCAAATCAATTCAAATCAAATTTATTTATATAGCACGTTTTAAAAACAACTGTTGTTGACCAAAGTGCTGCACACATAAACATTCAATACAAACATCATACAAAAATACAATATTATTAAAATTCTCACAATGTATTAAAGCCAGTGAATATAAATGTGTTTTAAGAAGAGATTTAAAAACACCAAGACTAATATGAAGGGGCAGCTGATTCCACAGTTTAGGAGCTACCACTGAAAACGCCCGATCACCTCTGTGGACCAGTCTGGACCTCGGGACAACTAAGCACAAATGGGCACTTAATCTAAGTGATCTAGAGGGCACATAAGGCTGCAGAAGATCAGACAAATATGCAGGTGCCTGCCCATTTAGGGCCTTATAAGTCAACAATAAAATTTTAAAATCAATTCTAAAACAAACAGGGAGCCAGTGAAGAGAAGCAAGCACTGGGGAGATATGTTCACGCTTTTTTGTTCGCGTTAAGAGACGAGCTGCAGCGTTCTGAACCAGCTGTAGTGGTGAGAGGCCGGCCTGGCTGACACCAACATACAAAGAGTTACAATAATCCATTTGGGAGCTAATGAAAGCATGAATCACCTGTTCAGTCATTTAAAGTTAAAAATGTTTTCACTTTAGATAAAAGTCTCAATTTAAAAAGGGACTTTCTAACAACTGAACTAATTTGTTTCTCAAAATTAAGACCGGAATCAAAAATACTCCAAGATTTTTTACGTAAGACTTTACAAACTGCTCGAGGCTACCAAGATCAGCAAGGGATGTGCTACAATTGAGAACAAGTGAGAACTGATGATTGTGCTTCCACTGGAAATAAATCTGAGTATCATCTGCATAGGAATGAAAAGAAATATCAAATATTCTAAAAATGGAACCTAAGGGGGGCATGTAAATGGAAAGCAACAGAGGTCCAAGAATGGATCCTTGAGGTACTCCACATGTGAGGGGAGCTGTGGGGGAAGTAAATTCTCCGATATTTACCGAGAAACTCCTATCTGACAGATAAGACCTGAACCAGTCCATCCCAGAGCCTTTGATACCACATAAATCAAGTCTGGAGAGCAAAATACTGTGGTCAACTATCAAAGGCAGCTGTCAGATCTAAAAGGAGGAGAATAACCGAGTCTCCTACGTCTGTAGCTAATAAAAGATCATTAAATACCTTTAAAAGTGCAGTTTCAGTGCTGTGAAGAGTTTTAAAACCTGATGGAAATTATTCAAGAATGCTGTGTGTTTAAAAAAGACTGCAGCTGAATAAAAACAATCCTTTCTAAAATCTTTGACAAAAAAGGAAGCTTTGAGATGGGCCTAAAATTTGAAAAAACAGAAGAATTAAGGTTGTATTTCTTCAGCAACGGTTGAACAACGGTGTGTTTAAAGCAGACTGGAACAACACCTGAGCTGAGACTGCTGCTAAAAATCTCTAAAATGTCAGAACCAACAGATTTTAAAATGTTCTTTAAAAGGTGAGTTGGAATAACAGGAAGTGCTCTTCATTTTATTAACTATTTTCTCCAGCTGATTATAACACACAAGTTCGAACTGTTGAAAGACAGCAGGACTTGCAATAAAGGTGAAAGGTTCGTGTGAAAGCTGAGGGATTAGTAATCTAAGATTTTGTATTTTATTAATAAAAAACTGTTGGAACTTTCAAGACCTGAAGATGGAGGAGTATTTAGAACGAAATTAATGGTGGAGAAAAGAACCCGTGGATTGTGAGAATTATTCACAGTAATACCAGGAAAAAAAAAGACTTTTTCAGCCTTAACAATGTTTTGATACCTCCACAGGCTCTCTTGGAACATAACAAAAGACACATGTAATTTATCTTTTTTCCATTTTCGTTCAGCTTTCCTACAGTCTTGTCTGTAAACAGAACGAGTAACATCATTTAACCAAGGTTCAGACTTTGGTTTAGGTCTGACGGTCTTAAAAGGAGCATCTACATCTAGAACCATTTGACATTTATGATAAAAATTAAAGGTGATTTCATCAGTAGTTAAACCAACAGGAAACTGAAACCTCGTTAAAAGCAGCAGTAGCCTGTTCAACTGATGATATATTAGGCTAGACTCGCTGATGCTCAGCCAGGTTTCAGTCACACACATAAAGTCCCAGCCACGAGTGGAAACAAGTTCATTCAGAATAATAGTCTTATTAGATAGCGATCTAGCGTTCAACAGGGCCATTCTTGTAGGGACAAACGTTGGAGGAAAAGATGATCGTGGTGCCTAAACCACAGGTCGTAGAATTTCTAAGTTCCTCCCACGACTCCGAAGGCCAGAAAAACAGTGGCGAGCGGGACCACTGCAAACATCAAAGCCCACCAGCGGAATCAGACAGGGTTCAACAGGATCCACGACAGACGATAAACCGATCCGGTCAATGGAGAAAGTGCTTCACCAGCTTCACCAGCTTCACCAGCTTCATCAGCTTCACCAGCCTTCCTGCGCGCTTTCCCCGACGTCTGCAGCGGGGCCTGCGACGGTGTCTCCAGACGGATAGGTGCGGATGACGGAACAGGTGCACAGGGACATCAGCCTGTAGAGGGGGAAGCTTGTTGCTAAACCCATTATGATTAAAATAGGCTAGCTTGGTGACAGGTACACGAAGCTCCAACAGAGACTGAAGTTCATATATCAAAAGCTTCATATCCTTGAATAAATATGAAGCTAAAAATAACATAGATTCGATGTCAAACTATGTTTTAGCCATGTATGCCAATTTAATTGTATTCCGCAATATTTAATTTTCTGAACTTCAGCTTTTTTATTTGTTTAATTTTGGTTTTGATAGACCATTAAAAAAATAAATAAGAATGAAACCAGTTTTTTAAAGCTTATCATTTAAGCATAAGAACAGCTTTCTCCCATATTTCTGTACCTTAAAAATTGAAATCTCATTTGAACCTTTTTTTTCCCAGCAAACTTCAGTAAATCAGACTAGTGATTAGAAATATTATATTCTTGCCAAAGTAAAGAGCAAAAAATCCTCTCAGTAGAGGAAAACCTTTCATGTATGTAAACTGAAGTCCTGGACATCACCCCTCCTGGCCATCTTCAT
The DNA here is from genome assembly GCF_001649575.2 of Kryptolebias marmoratus. Lineage (NCBI taxonomy): Eukaryota > Metazoa > Chordata > Actinopteri > Cyprinodontiformes > Rivulidae > Kryptolebias > Kryptolebias marmoratus. Next base: position 25,377,422 of record NC_051434.1, read on the forward strand.
TCACATCCCTGACTTTACTAACAAAGTGTTGTCTGGGTTTTGGAGCCATCAGCCTTTCATTCTGTCTTATAAATACAAGACATGATGTGATCGAGTTGTAGAGGCAAACTGCCCTTTTCCCATTACTGTACTCTATGTTTTTGACATAAAAAAAAAAAAAATCAAGGGCAAAAAATATTTAAGTCTCTTTCAGTGAAAAGTCTTCACATTGATGCAGATCTGATATCTTATTTTGGGAATCACAACAAATAAGAAATTAGATTTGATGCCTGCCCATGAGCTGTCATTCCCATTTAGGCAGTTATCTGCATCCTGAGTCCTTCAGTTTGATCTTGTTGGCTAATTTAATTGCTTATTACTTTCAGAAATGTCCCTGTAGGAACAGGTTGCAGATTAGGAACCATAAAGATGGATGTGTAAGGATTTTTTTACTCTTATGGAAATGACTCAACAGGGCTGATTCTTCCTTTAAAATAGTGTTGCTAAAAAAAACTACATTTATGTATGAATGGGACATTTAGAAGATTAGTTAAAAATAGTTTGAAGCTGAGTCAGCATTAACACCATTGTTCTTCTGTTTATAGTTTTTTCAATATATTTTTTACGGTCAAACTACTTCTGTATACACAGCACAATTGCCCGTCTTAATTTAATGCTGAGAGTTTTTACATTTAACACTAGAGAAGTCTTTGTGACCACTCTTTTAAGTGTTAAATTAACCCTTTCAAACTTATTGTGTCAGAAAGGGCATCCAGAAAAAAACAACTGACTTATAAGTTAAACAAAATCAATGAGTACTTTTGCAAGGTGCTATACAGATGTGTAACACCAGCTGTTCCCAATCCCAGGGAGCCTGAGTCTTTGTGTTCCCCTGATGGCTGGAACCTGCTCTCTAGTCCCCCTTTGCAAAAATGGGGACCGCCACTCTCTGCCACTCTCCAGGTGTTGTTCCGTTCCTCCATTTGACATTGAAGAGGCGTGTCAACCATGACAGCTGGAGAAAAGTCTGATTAAATCTTGACTACAGTTTGTCAAGTGAGTCAAATATGTTTTTTCAACAGACTTTCTTTTTGCCACTCCCATAAAGCTCAGACTGGTGAAGAACCTGGACAAGTTGTTGGAGCTCAGTCTGTCCCATCTCACCTGCTGAAGCTTGGACCTCCTTCAGAGAGTCACGGGGGTCTTGGTGGCCTGCTCTTGGTGGATTTACACATGTCCCATATTCCCTTCATTTCTTAAAGATAATAGAACTCCTAGTGACGTTTAAGGCCTTGGAGATCTTTTTGTTACTTATTTTTATTTAATTGGTATTACTCTGTAGAAATTTGATCTCACTGTGGCATTGAAGGTTTGTTTTTCCTTTTTTTTGTAAAGAAGGGCAATTTATAATAACCATGACTGATTTATGACGGCCATAACAGCATAAAACATTCAAAGGGGAGATTACTCTTTATAGGAAATGTGGTAATTAATGGGATTTTTTTTTTATTTTTATTTTGTTAACACATTGAGAGTTCTCCAACATCAGGGCAGGGGGTACTGTACACACACTGGTTCAGAGAAATCACTTGTTTCACATATCAACAATACCAAGGTGTCTGTACTCCCTCCTTTAACTGGCTGTCAGATTGTGAGCAGTTTTTCTTTACTTCCTTGTTTGTAAAAAGATCAGTGTTGTAGCCTTGATTCTCTCCTCAGTGAGTCGCTGACATTTACGCAGTGCCCTTGAGTGCAGAGATGGAGTTGAGGTGCTTCTACAGAAATAACAGTGTTGGTGAGCGAGACGTTGAGGTGTCAACAACATCACACACACTCTGAGTAAATACAACGAGAAGCCTGTTCAGTTTGTTTCACACCCACAATAACAAAGGTTTTCCTGGTGTTTTTGGTCACAAAGCCATCTCTAAACACCTTAGAACTTGTAGTTTTTAGTCCTGTAAAACTTATTTTTATTATTATATGAATGCTGATTAGGCATTCAAACTATTTTTTGCTATGTTTGAATTTTTCCATGTTTTTTGCAATCCAACTACTTCTGCATACTTTGTGCTATATTAACTATTCATATATATATATATATATATATATATATTTAACTACTTTGAAAACATTTTCTTTGGAATCTGCTTCAGTTGTTTTTGTCTTCTTATTTTTAACTTTAAGCTGCTTTTTTATTGTCTTTTGCTGCTTTTAGTAAGCCTTTTAGTACTGTTTGCTTCTAGCATGTGTTGCTACTTTTAGCTTTTAGCTAGCCTTATCTACTTTGAACTTGTTGCCTGTGTTTTGCTCCTTGCTTTTTTTAGCTTTTAGCTAGTTTTTTTTTTGCATCTTTTAAGTCTTTCAGCTCTCACACTGCATTTTCACAGAAAATGTCATTTTTTTACTTTTGCGGTTGTTTTGTGCAGGTTCTGCTTTCTCATTTTCTGAAAATAGTTATTAGTTATTAATAGTTCATTTGGCATGCTGTGCAGATCACAAAGTGTTTACATTGTGCAACTGCTTGTAAAAAACTGTTGCTGATAGAATTTTTCATAGGTATTTCCCCATTTAAAATTCAAATAAACAAACCTAAAATGTACATTTAGGAAGCTATGTAATGTACAGTATGTGATGCTTAAAGCCAATGGGAAAGTGGAATTTCTCCTCAGGTGTACAATGCAACAGTTAAATTTATTAGCATCCTAACTGTAAAACTTCATTGTTCTGCTGAGCCTGGAAAACTACCACTTAATAATCTTATTCTATGTTTTCTGTAAGCTGCAGACCATCCATTATGTCCTGTCACTGCATCAATGCACAATCAATCATGTCTGCTTGATTATACAGTTTAGAATGGACAGTTTTTCCATTTTTATCACCTTGGGCCAACAATATACTTGCTTTGACTTCATGTAGGTGAAAAACTCCAACTTTCACATTGTTAGTTCTATACTTGGTACCAGAGGCTTCTAAAAGGCCGAATTAGATTGTGGAGAATTCTAAGATGTAAACAATGACCATGAAGAAAATAAAGGAGATATCAATGTCAGTTTATTTATATACCACATAAAAACAACTGAGTTGACCAGAGTACTTTACAATTCAATATATAAAAAAATGATAAATGAAATACAAAAATACATCATAAAACTATCAGCTATATAGGAACTCAAGCTCTGCTCGAATCAAACGCCAAGGAAAAAAAATGGGTCTTAATCATGGATTTAAAAGACTCAACAGTCTCAGGGTAAACCTTTCCATAGGTTAGGAGCAGAAATTGCAAAGGCCTGATCACCTCTGAATCTTAGTCTGGATCCAGGAACATGCCTGAGTTTATCTAAAGCCAGTGTCTCTTTGGAGTGCAACTATTGAAGACTAGTTGGGGATTTTAAATTGGGAGAAAATATGCCAATTATCAGTTGCAGGCTCACTGAATTCTGAGTGTATGCAACCAGTGAGCCATGCAGCTGCATTTTGTGCAGCCAATTTTAGAAATTCATGGCCTGTTTTAGTGTGCATAGTTTGCAGAACTGTATTCTAGGCCATGCACATTATTTTGTTGCCCATCTCCTCCCACATTGCACCCACCTTGGCAGGTGCTCCCATGTTTAGGATTTCACCTGCTGGAGTACACTTTACAAATCAAGAAGCTAGTCCAAATCAGATTTGGACTAGCTTTTTATACAACTTATCAGTGTAGTTTTTCAACCTAGACATTTCCCAACTTTTTGAACATGTATGAAACTCAAGTAACAGGACCATACGCCTCAGCACTCATTCAAGGAAATTGAGAACCACCATGACATTCTGGAGACTCCTTTATGACTAGTTGCAGCTGAGTGAGATGCCACCTAAACAAAGCTTCAGATTTTAGCTATTAGCTAAACAATTATTATTACCAACAATTCAGCAGTAGCCCTGTCAAAAAGGTGTGAAGGATCATCATTACAGATTGCAAAACTCCCCTAAGAACTCGATCTGCAGAAACGTACAGGGACAAGTGAGTGAACTGTGCTCTTATCGCACTGAATAGCATCTGTGGAAGCTTTGGACCCCGAGCCCCCAGCTGCTGCAGCAGCACGACAGGACTTTTATTGTGCTGCTGCTTTCTGCCTGTATGTTTCTAAGAGTGCCACCAGGAACGACCAGAGCAAAGAGCTTGCCAGTCTTTTTCTTTCCAAATAATCAGACGCACACAGTCCTACATGAATGAGTCTTCTGCCGAGTCTGTGCGATGTCACAGCCTAAAAACACCCACTCACTTCAAACACGAGCCACATTCAGAGGTTCTGTGAGTTTCATCTGCAAAGCAAACACAACAGCCTCAATCTTTTGTAGCCTCCTGTGAATGGTCTTTAATAGTGCTGAGTCAGCGTTCACACAATTGCTTTTCTGCTTATAATTTCTTCTGTACATTTTTTGGATTGTAACTACTTCTGCATACTTTCAGCTGTTTTAACCATGTATATACCAAAACATTCAGCTTGTTCAGGACATTACAGCTATAACTTTTGATTTTTGTATGTTTTATACATTTTTAATGGTTTAATTTTATGTTTTTTCTCATTTAAATGAACAAAGAAGTCTTCTTCAGCCTACTTGCTTCATTTTTAGCTATTTTTTCATTGGTTTAACTTTTTTCCTACTGTTTTGCCAATTTGAGCTTTTAGTGAAAGATATTTTAATTATTTTAGTTACTTTTAGGTTTAGCTACTGTTTTTCTGGTTTTAGCCTTTAGCTGCAGTGTTTCTGGTACTAAAGTTTAGCTATTCTCTTGCTAATTTCAGGTTTTGCTTTGCTAACTTTAGTAAGTCTCTGTGTGTGGGTGTGCGTTTGCAGGTCTGTGTGTGAACTCAGATCACATTTTTACAGTGAACATGGCAACAATAGCAACCAGATTGGCATCCTTGTTGTAGGAGCAAGAGAAGAACGCATCGCAGGTCCCCCAGAAAAGCAGCCAGAGAGAGAGAATACAGCACAGAGAATTGATTATTCGTCATTTTTTTTCTTTGTTTGTTTTAGGAATGTTCTGTTGAATATGTAGACAGCATAAACAAGCAGATGTGCGATGAAACCATACCTGGCTGTTTATAGTCTCCCTGCCAGCCCTACAGAGCACAGCGTTGCATATTGTGGATGTTCTGCAGGTTTGCAGATTAGCCACTCTTGCATGATGATCAGATATGATTGTGAGTACAGTGTCTCTGAGTCCCGGGCTCATATTTCCACAATCCTGCATAGTCAGCAAGGTCTGCCCTTATTGCTGAATGTTCTGACAGCTATTTTCCCACCATCCCTAGCAGTTAGAACATCAGTGATGAATTTGGCAAGTGATGACTTTTCTTGATGAGCCTAGCAGCTACAGTGTAAAAATTAGGGTGTGCAGGTTGTCCTTTCCTGAAGACTTGGGTGTGATCTGTGTTCAGTAGTGTGACTGCCACAATCAGCAGTGTTGTGATCATCAAACACACTATCATGACAAGTTCTGGGCATAAATACCAAGTTATGTTGTTTAACACTTGGGTGTTCACCAGCTCATACTCCTGATACTGTAGGAGATTTTAGTACATCCCAAGGTCATGGCTTGGAGCAGCTGTGCTCAGAGGCCCACTGAGATCGTACTGGGCATACCAATGAAGCACAAATCCAACCAGATGCTTCATCCTTTCTTCCTCCTGATGAGTGTGGAGAAAGACACGGGACAGGAGGAAGATCTGGAACAGATACAAGCTTTTGCTCATAAACCTGGCATGATGGTCGGCCCCAGGGGAATACATGTGAAAATGTTCAATGGTCTCTCCTCTCTACATTCGGATTGGCTGAAAAAATACATGTGGTAAAATCCATATGTCATTTTGCCAACATAATGTGAAGTTATCAGTAGGTTTTTCCCCAGATGCAGTGCTGCTTGTGGGCCTCCTGTTGCATTCAGGCTTACCTGGCATTTTCCAGATGATTTTCCTAAGTTCTGAACCCCAAATACAAAATTAAACATCCAAATCAAATATTGTTGGTTTACTGTTATGATGCTAGTAGCTCTAAACCAATAATTGTTTTACCAACATAGTTGTACTCTTGATAGGCATGATTGACTGTTCTTTATAATGTATTAAAACATTTAAACATTTATCAGTACACATACATACATGTAGTTTGTGTGTCATGCTTTTAGGAAAGAAATCTCCAAGTTTAGATTAAATATAGCATCTGTTTGACTCTTAGAGGCCCTTGTCTCATCAAAAAAAAGGTTGTTTATAATTAATGTTTTATTTTCGTTTTTTATACACTTTGAAAGTCCATCATTAACTTTACAACAACTTTCATATTTTCTACTAATTGACTAAATTTTGCTGATTCGTCAAAATTTCAAGAGGGTTGAGCGACCCTTGAAATTTATTTTAAAAATCTACAAAAAATGACATGGCTCCTTAGACCCAAAGGAACACTGATCCACACTGAGAGCAAAACCTTTCCAAAAAATGTTGGTTTGGACCACCCTGTTCTTTTGTCATGTTTGTTGAAGAGAAAAAAAAGATTTTACTTTGGGGATTTCTGAAAAAGCAATTGTTGTAGAATTATCAAAGAACCAACTAGCTGTCCTTCCAGGAACAGGTGGTTTTGTTTCAGGTGGAAATAGAAACATCTGTCTAACCTAATCTGTAACTGCTGACATTTATGATTGGCAGGGTCATTTCATAATGCACTTTACAATTCAGAGAAGATTGTTTAGACATCCTTTCAACCCATAAATGCTGACTACCTCCTGGGGTCTGTGTACTGAAAGCTTAACTCAAGAATTTGTGAGTCAATAAATGTGCATCAGTAGATGATAGGCTGTCCAGAGCTAACATCATAGCATCAGTGAGCTAAACGTTGAACTGCAGATGTTAACTTTTAAAATATATCTGTGCCAAAAGTAGCTGCCTTTAAATTGCTTTTAGTGATTCATTTCAGGCAGTAATATTGTCAAAATTAAAACTCATGTTGCATATTTTCCTTTCAGTATTTCACATTAACATATTTAACATTCATTATACCCCCCACCCTCTTTTTTATTACTCAACATTTATTTACAGTGATTTACAAGTAAAGCCACAACAAAGCTGCTCAGCCATGGAAACGGAGGAAATTCTTGAACTCATTTGCAAGATCCTTCTATGACTGCAAAAATGTAACCAATAAAGGCCGGCTAAAAAGACCAAAAAATGTTGCTTTTCAAAATTATGAAAAGCAACATTAAGCTGCCCCCAGATAAACTATATTCCTTTATTTAATCAGGTTTGATAAACTATTATTTAAAAAAACAAATGTGCCATTTAGAGCTAAACAACAGAATGACAGTTTTATTACATGTAGCAGTGTTTTTCTTTATTCTTCCAGAGGAACGTGTCGGCATCATTTCTCCACCATCCCACTTCAGTCATTTCTCTGTGTCCAAACACTTGGGACATGGAACAGGTCTACGGCGGCCATGTGCTTTACAACAGCCTCCTATTTCACATAAACAACCTCACTCCTGTTCTCAGCTTAGGTTTCAGTTCTTCACACACGCTCACTGCTTCCTTCTTGCTGTGTAAATGATGAAAGTAAAAGGAATACATGGAACCGACAGGGGCATCTGGCCTAACTCCAGGAGAAAATGGAATTGGATTAGTGCCTTTGTGTGTGTGTGTGTGTGTGTGTGAGATGTGGTGGGGAGCATGGGTGGGGGTGGGTGGCAACAGCAGATCCAACAATGGAGCTCAGCAGCAGCCAGCTGCCCAGCGGTGAAATGCTGATGAACAGTGAGGAAAAAGAGTCGCTGTTGCTGCACCTTCCTGTGTGTGTGTTGTGTACCTGCTTTTTGTTACCTTTCTAGGACCATTTCTGGTGTATTCAGCTACCTTGTCAGAACAGTAGTCCTTATGGGGACCAGAGCCCTGTCCTAATACGGTGGAACGTGATTTGGGTTTAGGCCTAAGGTGAGGGTTAGGCATGTACTTGTCAAGGTTAGGTTTAGAGCAGCGGTCTGTAGCCTGCATCTCTGGGGCCAAATGTGGCCCCTTGTAACTTTGACTAAAAACAACATGTATCTGAATCAGTTCTGTTTTGAAATGAACAGATTTTTTTTTTTTTTTTTGTGGTTTACCTGTCTGCTGTTTTTCCAGCAGCAGAATGGCACAAGTTATTTACAAGGTTTGGCTGTGTAAACTCAGATTTTTAACACAGATTAGTTGACATGTCAATAATTATAAATGCTCTGATTCTAATTTCAGTACCAGAATCAGCTAATTGAGCTCAAATTTTTATTTAAATATATTTAAAATTCAGTGATCAGTTTTGAACTTCAGAACGTTTTGACATACAGTGCAGTAAATTTTCCGATAGACCAGAAAATGTATATTCTTCAACATAATTTAGGTAAATTACTGTCAGTGTGGAAATGAGTTTTGACTCAGTCATCCACAATGACATTTATGCTGGTTCCTGCTGTGTGTGTGATATTTTCTAAGCTTCCAGCAGATTGGGACTTTAAACAGCAGCTTTTTGTGGCTGATTAAAGAACCAAGATTTTCACAAAGAATTGTGTTATTGCAGCTTCTTTTTCTTTATAAGCTTTTGTCAGCAGATTAAATTTCACCATCTTTTCTCCCTCGATGCAGTGCTGGACCTAAAGGGGACAACATCTATGAGTGGAGGTCAACTATCCTGGGCCCCCCAGGCTCCGTGTACGAGGGAGGAGTGTTTTTCCTGGACATTGCCTTCACACCAGACTACCCCTTCAAACCACCGAAGGTGAGTGAAGCCCCTCAGCTATGCAGCACGGCTCCCACCCCTCAATACTTTGATCAGAGTCACCTTTGCTTCAGGGATTAACCTTTTAAGACTTTTTCACTTAAATCATGTTGTTACAGCAGCATGAAGACCTGAAACAGGCTTGATGAGAAATGGTTCAGTTAGATTTTGAGTATATTCTGTAGGATTCCTAAAAACTTATTACTTAGCTGTTATATCTGTTTCAGTATGTAAGCATTAAATGCATTATTAATTCTTTATGAGTTATATGCAATAAAAAATATCAGTTTTGTTTTAGTTAATCTTAATTCAATTTAGGTGCTAGATTTTAATGAATGTTTTTTAGTTCATCTGTCTCACTTCACATTTCATGTAAAAACAAAAAACACCAAGGTTCTTTACATTAAAACTTGAGACCAAATTAATGGATCTCAGCCTAAACGAGTAAACAAACACATAAAAGTTCTTTTTAAAAACTATCCTGTTAAAAACTAAGCTCACATTGTTTTCCTACTGACTTTAGTAAGCACCTCAGAGCTTTTCTTCAAAAAGAAAAAGCCAATTTCTAAATAAAAAAAGAGATGTTGGATTTCTGTGCAGAATGATTTATATTTTAGAGCTGTTTCTGTGATCCTTAAATCATGTTCAAACCTCTGTTATAGAGTATTGTGATGAATTGTTTTTAAATGCAGCACTGAGATCTAACAGGACAAGTATGGACCCAAGTTCACTGTCTGAGGCCAGGAGGATATCATTACTAACTTTCACCAGTGCTGTTTCTGTGCTTTGATGAGCTCTAAACCCTGGCTGAAATTCCTTAGGTTATTTCTGTTCAGATGTTCAAACAATTGATTTGAAACTGTTTTCTCAACAAGGAATGGGAGATTAGATACAGGTCTATAATTGGCCAGAACTCCTGAATCAAGTTATTGCAGCTTCTTTTTCTTTATAAGCTTTTGTCAGCAGATTAAATTTCACCATCTTTTCTCCCTCGATGCAGTGCTGGACCTAAAGGGGACAACATCTATGAGTGGAGGTCAACTATCCTGGGCAACTAGCAACTTTGTTAACAGCCCTTAGGCTGTTAACAAAGTTGCTAAATTGCTGGAAAAACCCATATTGTACTTAGCATTTTTTTACACCATCACAATGGATTTGCCTACTACACTGAGTGAACACTTAGTTCTGAATAATGTGAAGTATTTGCATTCTGCTCAGTGCCAGTACTTAACATCTTTTTTGCTCCTTCTCCCTATATTATATCTTGTTCTAAAGTTATTGTCCAGTGATTTATTTGTTTTTTCACTAGCATTCGTACAGTAATACGGTAACGAAGTATGGATTTTCACAAAAAACAACTTTAAAAACTTGCAGAACAAAAGAAGTGCTGATTGCATGTGTATTTGAGTTGATGCAGCAAGGGTCTGTTATAGGCTGGCTGGCATTAGTCAACACTGTGGCAGTTGAAATTTCAATTTACATTTAGAAACATTTTCATCAAGCCTGTCAGACTGAGGAATGCAACTCAGATGAAGAGTAGGATAATCAGGCAGAGCAAGAGTTTGAGTTGGAAGAACCGTCCCTGTTTGAGCCAGTTTGACTCAGATTATTTCAAAGCCATGTTTGATGCTGCTGTAGAAGGTAAACAGTGTTGACAACAACAATCATCTTCAGAATTTAAATAGATACAAATCTATTTTTATTCCTGTTTCCAGAGCGATGTGATTTGTTTGTTTTTTTGCTTTATCCCACTGGTGTTGACTGGACTGATAGCACAGGGTTTCCCCCAGAAAAGAGGCTAAGCCTGGTGGTAGGTGGCCGATCGCCGGCCGACCGTGATTTAGTAAAAAAAATTATTCAAGTTGACAGGAAAGTTGAAAATATGGCTATTTATTATGTGATATTGTAAGATATTTGTGTCAAATATTTACACAACTACAGTTTTACAAAAAGGCACTTTTGAAATACTTTCTTGAAAAAAATTGTTTGCACCTAATTTAAATCCTAATTTAAGTCACATTTACAAATAAATAAAATTAACATAAATGAAAAAGTGCAAACAAAGCACCAACAGGTCTCACATCAAGGCCAATGAATAACAACAGAGAACTCTGAAAAACAGACAGATGCTGTACTGTACTGTGCTTTGTGTGGCACAGGCTGCATGTTGGATCACTACATGGAACAACAAAACTTATCTAATGCTGAATTTAATAGCATCATTTTACTGTTAAACAAAGATAAATTAGCATGCATCATATTAATATTTTTCACTAAGTACATGCTTTGTGCAGGGACGGGGACAGCGCTATTGCGTCACTGTTGGTGCGCGCACCCTCGCGTGGTGATCAACACGGTGACCTCGCTGTGGGGGTGCTGGTGGAAAATAACGTGTATAAAAAAAATGATGTATTTTACAATAAACAAACGGAGCTTAGCCTGGCGATGGGGTAGGGAAAGCCTGGTGGCCCGCCAGGCTGATAACACACTGGGGGAAACCCTGCAGCAGTGTTATAAGCTGTACTGCAAGAGGTTGGGCTAAAAGTAAAGTTCACATAGGAAGCAGTATGCTGCAGCCACCTCTTCCATGTGTGACAGCAGATCGCTGAGTGTGTAGTTCTGTGTGCTGAGACTTAAAATCTGGCAATTTCAGTCTATCCTGGTTCTCTTCATTAACCACTTCCATTTGCTTATTTTTGCTTATATTTTGCCAGAAATGCATTCAGTGTTGCCACAGTTGGCTCAGTTGTTTTGCTGCATCTGTACAGAATATAAGTAAATGCAAATTCAGTAGAAAACATACCAATACAGAGAAAAAAACATCAAGAAAAAAACAAACAGACTTACTCAGAGTAACTCTGATCAATTGACTTCTGCTTTGTGTGACGTCAACAGAAGATTTGCATGTTTGGTAGAATTTTAACACCATGAAATGACTTTTACAGCAATACTAATAGAACTAGAGAAATTTGTGACTGCTGAGTGGGAAAAGACTGAAGTTTGTTGAAAACAGATTTGTTCAAGTTAAAACAAGCTAAACTCAGTAAAACAGCTAAAAGCTAAAATTAGCAAAATAGTAGCTAAAAATTTAAATCAGCAAAACTGTAACTAAAAGCTAAAATTAGCAAAGCAGCCAGTGGTTTAAGTTGACAACACCATATCTGAAAGCTAAAGTTAGAGAAGGCTTTTAGTGCGTGCACATGGAGGAGGTCATGGTTTGCGGGAGATCTCTGTGGAAATGTGATTATAATATATTTATTTAACATGTAAAGTCTGTCCATTGCAGAACTTTTACATCCCCTGGGTCATATCTGTATAAATGTCAGGTCTTCAGACTTACTATGTTGTAAGGTAATGATAGATGACCAGCTAGCTGAAATAATCATCAAACTTGAGTTGATGATATCAAAGTCAGTTCAGAGGGAAGTGGTGGCTGCTCTAAAACTGCTGGAAGAAAAAGACAGTCGGGGTTCATTTGTTGATTTTGTACCAAGGGGTACTGGGTTGGCACTTACCCCATATCTTCAGACCTATTCAGGTTTGTTTTGAATGTGATCATGTATCTGAAATTGTTTGCCTTTTCTTTCTCTTCGCTCATTGTGTCACATGTTGAAACTTTTCTTTGTTCATAGCTTAGCTGAAGAGGTCACCACTTAGTGTGAGTAGGATATTAGGTTTGCTAGTTTGAATTTTAAGTACCCAAACAATCCAGCCAGACACAGTAAAGTTTTGCACTATCTACTCCATCTTAATGCTCATAAAATTGACTTACAAGAGACCCAATTTATGAGATGAAGATCACACCAGACTGAAGAGGAAGTATACTTGGTCCTTTTCCAGCAAATCAAGAGGTGTTGCTGTTCTTATTCAGAAAGATATTTCCTTTGTTCAAGTTAAAACCATTTCTGATTCTGTATGCAGGTTTATAATTATCCTGGGACAGATTTATAATGTAAAAGTGGTTCTTGTGAATGTGCATGCTCCAAATTTAGTTTTCTTAAACTTGTCTGATTTTACTATTTATGATTTGATTGTGGGAGATGATTTTAACTGCTGGGTTGACTCTTTCTGAGACCAATCCTCCTCCACTTCTGCTCTTCAGTCAAAGTCTGTTGAAGTGCTTGAAGCCTTTATGAAAGAGTTTAATGTTATGGAATAAATATGAGACTGTTGTGGTCTTGGACTATGCTTCAGTCTTCATGAACATTTATTTCCTGAAATCGAATAAAGCAAGACCACTATGGCATCTTGACACACATCTACTTCTAGATAATGAAAAAATGAAACAAATCAATATTTTCTTTCAGGTTATCAAGACTCTAGAGGTCACAGCTTCTGTGTGATATAAGACCCAAATAGTCTAAACATAGGGATAGGACGGACACATTTTGGATTCATCAACTGTGACAAATATCTACATCCTGGTTGATACACTAAGTGGAAAGTGGTGCATGAGTAACATTAAATAAAACACTAGTGGAATTTTATTAGTGGCTGTATTGATGTATTGATCCTTCCTCAGTGGCATTAACACTTCTATGATAGTGTTTGCCCCTACAAATACCTTGGGACTATTTTAGATGGCAAATTGAATTTTGAAGCCAACTTTCAGACAGTTAAAAAGTTACACCAGTGCCTCTTCTGCTTGAGGAAACTCCGTCATCTTAATACTGACCAAACCATAATGTGTGTTTATCAACTCAGTTCTATCCTTCTCTGTGGTGTCATGGTTTGGTTATACAACTCTGACAGAGAGGAGTTCTCTTCAGCAGGTGGTGAAATTGTTGAGCCCCAACAATCAGTCACATCCCTGTACAACAGGCAGGTTCAGCGGATTGCCACTTCTGTTTTAAATGATGACTTTCAGTGTTTCAGCTTCTTCCTTCTGAAAGAAGATTCTTACAAAGAAATAAAATTGTTTTAAAAACTATAAAACTGAAGTGGTGTTTGCATATATATTAACTCCTTTGCTTCAAAACTCCAACCATTACATTCAGAGGCCACATAATTTGTTAAATCAGATCTGCCTTTCCACCAGATAAACAATCTATGGATTTTATTTGGAGCAAGAAACCACCTAGACTGGCCATCATGTCTTACAGAGGCCCAAAACTCTGGGTTGAGTGACACTACCTAACCTCTTGTACTACTACTGTGCAAATATAAGAAATCTGAATTGTTGGGATCAGTAGAAAGACAATAAATTCTGGTAAATTGGAAACTTGCAGCTTTTATTTATTTTTTCTTGTGCCTAGGGGGAATTGTTGTTTGTTGATTTGACATGTTAATTTTTTTAAATAAAGAATGTTTATTAAAAAAGCTAAAATCATCAAAACTGTATCTGAAGGCTAAAAGTAGCATAAGAAAACAATAATAGAGCAAATATGCAGAAGCAGATTCCAAAGAGTGCTATGTTCTGAAACAACTGAAGATTCCTCAATGTATTTTTAGAGTAAAATTTATGTAACTAAATGTAAATCATTCAAAACATATAAAAGTTATGAATACTAAAAGTGTCTTCAGGTAAATCATTGTGCAGTGAGTATAACTTTACTGTACCCCTGTGACCACTGTCTTATCCTCCTGAGACCTGGGCTTTTGTGTGATCTACATTTATAATTTATTCCAGTTATCTAGAATTAGTAAAACCTGAAAAATAAACTTCTTTTTTGGTTTTGAGCAATTAGTAGTTGAAAAATAAAACATTTTTAATAAAACATTTTAATTTAAAAAATATCAAAAGCTAGTCTCTCTGAAGAAGAGCAAGATGTTTAAGTTAAACATTATAAAATACTTTGATGCAGAAAGCCAAAATCATCATATCAGAGTGCAGGACTTTCATTATTTCATCATTTTTAAAAATCTAAATTTAAAAGAGATTATTTCCATACTGCAGTATTTTTCAAACAGTTTATATATGACAGCAACATTTAATGAAAAACAGAAATTCTGTGCTGGGTTTTGGTTTTGGTGTGCCACTGCAGTACCCCCATCTGGCCACTCCTTTAAAAACTTTTTGGAAGCTGAGTCAAGTAAAGTGTCATCTACATTAAGGTCCACTTTAGCTGGAGATATATTCATAAAAATGGAGAATAAAACAGAACCTAAAATTGAGTCCAGGGGGACTCTTTCTAAAAAAACTGGACTTATATTCATCTGCAATAACATACTGAGTCCAAACCCACTCTAAAGCCACATCACTCAAAGCATTATCACAGAGTCTGTGTAACAGCAGCTCTGATCAACAGATAGATCAACAGGACATCCAAATTTGGCTTCTTGTCCAAGGTGTTCAATTAATTTAAATATTAAAATGATCTGAATACAATATGTTTACATTCAGAATGAATAAGGTGACAGAGTATCTGTGAATTTAGTCTCAAACTGTGCACAGCCTCTAATATACCCAGAAACACAGCAGTTACAGTAGTGAGCTGCTGCTCTGCCTCTCACTCAGCTAACTAACAGTATGGAGGGGGTTTCCTGTGCTTCACCTGGTCTGGTGTTAGCTGATCCTCTAACACCAGTCTAAAAAATATAAAACATCTTCTAGAGCCAGAACAAAGTCAGATCATTTTGTCACTTTAAACAATTTTTCCAGTAGACATTTCTGAGTCTCTGTAGAAGATCACAGTGCAGGGAGACATTTGATCTGCATAGATCACACGGCTTGCCTTTAAATCCCTGCATATGCATGTATTCATTTTGTCAGTTTCATTCATAAATTCTGTTTTTAATGATGTTGTTTGTGAACGCTCTTTACAACACCAGCCTGTAGTTCCAACCTCTGATCAGACAGCACTGCAGACATAATTTACACTCTCCAAAGACCAGTTAGTGATATTAAAAAAGATGACAATGTTATATAAATGACAATTGTAAATGGATGTTAAAACAGCCAGCAGGAAAATGAGACACTGAACTCGGATTCCTCTCCTGCAGCTTCAATTTCACAACATTTTCTGTCTTAAAAAGGAGGTACTAATTACTACACTAACTAGGTTTTAAACATTTTAGTTTGGTCTCTGGCTCCTAGTGTAGTCAGTACTTTGCTGTGTCCCAGCAAAGAGTTGAGACTGCTTTAGTTTTTCAGTACCAAAGTCGATTGGTCAGCAGTTGAAACTGAAAACGGAGAAAAAAGAAAAAGCTGTCCTAATTGAGCACTGACTCTGGGGGGTCGTTTACACAAAGGTGTTTTTCAGGAGAGAACCTGTAACATTTCTGTTATAGTTCGGCTATTTATTTACACAACAACAGCGGTCGGATGATCTAATTCAATTCAGTTTATTTATATAGTGCCAAGTCACAATAAAAGTTGTCTCAGGGCACTGTACAAAAACACTGACATACTTTATAAAAGCCAAATATGTAAAAGTTATCTAAAGATGCGTTGGATCTTCACTTCATCGCAGTCTCCCATCCTGAGCAGCACACAACAGTGGACCCTTCAGGGTTTGCCAGAGTCTTCTGTGTCCGCTGTCCTCACTCTAATTACATCCATGTCCTCTCTAACTGCATCCATATATCTCCTCTGTGGCTGTACTATGTCTTTTTCCTGCCAGCTGCATCTCTATCATCCTTCTACCAATATACCCACTGTCCCTCCTCTGCACATGTCCAAACCATCTCAGTCTGGCCTCTAACTTTATCTCCCAGACGTTCAACCTGTGCTGTACCTCTGATGACCTCATTCCTAATCCTGTCCATCCTTGTCCCTCCCAAGGAGAACTTCAACATCTTCAGCTCTGCCACTTCCAGTTCTGTCTCCTGTCCTTTTGTCAGTCCCACTGTCTCCAAACCATACAACATAGCTGCTCTCACCTCTGTCTTGTAAACCTTTCCTTTGACCTTTGCTG
>NC_051434.1:25394556-25412399 GCF_001649575.2 Kryptolebias marmoratus
CTGCTGTCCTCACCACTGTCCTGCTGTCCTCACCACTGTCCTGCTGTCCTCACCACTGTCCTGCTGTCCTCACCACTGTCCTGCTGTCCTCATCCATGTCCTGCTGTCCTCATCCATGTCCTGCTGTCCTCATCCATGTCCTGCTGTCCTCATCCATGTCCTGCTGTCCTCATACATGTCCTGCTGTCCTCATACATGTCCTGTACCAGTCTAGCATACTTCTCTGCCACTCCAGATTTCCTCATACAACAGCACAGCTCCTCCCTCAGCTCCCTGAGTTTTCTAATGTATACTTTTTCTGAAAAGCATAAACTTTGACTTGTGTTTTTTGACAAGCTTTAAACACTGTCTAAATTTATCTTTGGAGTTTGTATCTGATATATTTCCATCTGTTGCCCCAAAAAGAGGAACAGTTTCCCAGATGAGTCTGTCTCCTCCCAGCCACTTCCCTGGCAATCCTCACTGAGGGAAAACTGAGCTCATCTAAGCTTTTGGCGTCCTGCTGCCTTGTTTTTCCAGCGTGGCTGTGAAATCGGACAGATGCAGCTGCTTACTCACTAATGTTAGGATAATGACAACAGCTCAGGTTGACTTTGATATTCTTCAGTAGAGGTAAAGTGTTGAGGACAGAAAGGTCGCTGTCTCTGTATTTGTAGTTTGGTCCAACATTAATCTGCCTCTGAACCTGTTCTACAACCAGTGTTGCCAACTTAACAACTTTGTCTCTATGTTCCCCTCTAGCAACTTTTTTTTAAAGTGATCAGCAACAAATCTAGTGACTTTTTCTGGTGATATTGGGAGTCTTTTGAATACTCTGATGTGAAAGCATGTATCATTCTTTCCAATGAGCAGCAGATGCTTCTGTGGATCCCTCCTAAGTCCCAAACACAGCTCAGTTCTCGTGGATGGTCCCTTCCTGAGTATTCTGACCCTAAATGAATCACGCATGCGTGAAGACTCCTCTGATTGATAACTCTGGTCAATTATGCACATCTGGTGATGATGTCATTCAGCAACGTTTAGAATTTAGCCAATAGCTACTTTTCTTGCTGAAGTTGGCAACACTGTGCTCTTCTAAGATAATAGCCCTCCCTGTATATTTAAGCTGTGTACTGAGATCATCTGGTTCTTGGATCGCACAAAGTTGGATCCTATTTACGTAATTATAGACAAAAGGGGTGGAAACATATGTACACACAAGTTTTTGTGTCTGCAGTGGCTTGGTGGTCAGTGCTGTGGTCTTGTAATCCTGAGGTTGCAGGTTCAAGCCCAGGTTGTGGCAGGAAGGGCATCCAGGATAAAGCAATTGCCAAATTGTTTGTGCGAGTTTGCTCGCTGTGGCAACCCCTGACACAACTTTTTAGTTGTTTTTTTTTTCTAGAACTGTTTTATTATTATTATCTTATTTAACTTCATTTTATGGGATTTAAAATTAAGATCCATTTAAATTCTAAGTTGAACATTTTGAGTCAATTCCATTCAAGATGGCTGCCACAGCTATTTAACATAAGACAAAAATGGCTATAATTCAGCTCATACACCACTGGGTGGATTTGAAAGAACATTTCAGCAAATAATCATTAATCAAGCATTAACATTGCCTTAAACAGAGCAGAGCAAAACCCCTATATATTATTTCAAATAATATATAATAATATAATATACCTTATTGAACCGTCAACAATATTACAGCAAACATTGCAGAAAGATATCAACAATATACATCAAGTATACATATTAAAAGTGTAGGAAATGAGAATAGTTTTAATGGAGTGACACTTATGTATAAATGATTTACTCTGGACCCTTTAAACATAACTGAGAAAAACTCTTCCCTCCATCTATAGGCACCTAATTATGTCTTAAGATAGGGGAGCAGGGTCAGGGGCCCTACGTATCAAAGAGTGTGTAGCTTTCATACTGAAAGTTGGAATATGGACAAAATTCGAAAAGTACATACATACAAAAATATTCTGATTGATGACACTGTTTGTATGCATAATTCCAAACACATTTCCTTTGTACATCTTGACAAATGTGGAACTGAGTGCAGATGAAACACCTCTCCAAACAATGAAAGTAAACCACATTAAACCTCATGTAACATAACATATAACACTCCTAACACTCTGTTTCCCTATTTTTGTCACATGTAGATGTAAATATGCATTGGGGTTCATTTTTGATCATGCGCAGGCAGGACATATTTGCATATTAAAACAGAGGCGTAACTCCTGTTCTGGCATAATTACTACAACGTTTATGTTGTTTTCTGTTTCCATGTGGATGAAAACATTTTTAGAAATGATTTAGCCTGGAAGCTCATCCATAAATTCCCTTTTCAGTTGATATGTAGAAAAACACAAGAGGAGTTGATTCCCAAATACACTCTTTTGGGAATCAAAAATAAAATTTCCCTAGCTGTGTTAAAAAGCAAACAGATGAAACTATATTACAAGAGAGATCTTGGATTAGATGTAAAGCTTTTGTTACACAAATGCAGAATCATAATCTATCAGCATCAGCCATGATGGGATTACACCCTGTTAATGAGACCACAAAGCCAAGTCGGGGACCCATTTCACGGTTGCCACCACAAACCCATCGCAGGCGAGGTGTAAGAACACAAGAGAATCTTTTCATGTATTAGACTTGCACTCAAACATCAATCACCTCATCTCTCCTGCTTTAACTTGTCATGCCTCTGGAAATGTTTTGATGTAATGAAAAGTGTCCCAATTGTTGTTCTGGCTGCTTGTCAGGACTAATTACCAGCAGCATGAAAGTGGAGAAGGGAGGGTTTGGATCACATTCAAGGGTCATTTGTTTCTCTTAAAACCAGTATCTTACTGAGCTGTGACTGCTGGAAAGTAGCTGATGACTCTTTCATTGCAGGCTCACTGAATTCGGAGTGTTTGTGACCAGTATGCTGAGCCGCAGCATTTTGCACAATCATTTTTGAAAAATCACAGCTTGTTATTTTGTGCACAGTTTGCAAACTGTATCTTGGCCATGCACATAATTTTGTTGCACACCTCTTGACAGCTACCCCCATGTTTACGATATAACCTGCTGGAGTACACTTTAGAAATGAAGATATGCAGAGTGGCATCATTTTATGAATAATTATTATTTTGAAACCAGGATTTTAATAATTACAATTTATCATCACTGTAGGTAAACCTGGAAATTCAGGGCTGTAGCCCAGATGTTTCCTGAATAACTTCAGATCTCAAGACAGAAGAAATTTAAAACCCAGTGCTATTCAAAGCATTAGGCTAAAATAATAAATGTTTGCCTAAAAAAAAGACTGTAAATATAAGTATGCCTCGTACATGATCCTAAGGCTGAGGTGGTAACAGGCTCAACTTCCCTGTCAGCTGGTTTAAGTACACATTTAAAGGTTAACTGAAACAATTCTCAAAAAATTGACATTTCGTGTATGTTATTGAGTCAAACACATCTACACAACTTTGCAGGGACCCATTTTTTGACCTAAAACTTAAATAAACTGTTATCATTTTAGTCAATAATTTCCAAAGTGGGTGATTTGTGGGGCAGAGTTCTGTCCTTGGTTCATGACAAACACTGTGCCCCATCCGGCCAAGAGCACCGCTACTGTCCAGTTGTTTACTAGTGTAAATGGAACAAAAAGCCTTTTTTTGAATACAAAGAAATGCCGGAAAATGCTACCCTCATCAATGGTCACGAGCTTTGGGTAGTGACCGAAAGAACGAGATCGCGAATACAAGCGGCTGAAATGAGTTTCCTCCGCAGGGTGTCTGGGCTCTCCCTTAGAGATAGGGTGAGAAGCTCGGTCATCCGGGAGGGACTCAGAGTAGAGCCACTGCTCCTCCACGTCTAGAGGAGCCAGTTGAGGTGGCTCGGGCATCTGGTGAGGATGCCTCCTGGACGCCTCCCTGGTGAGGTGTTCTGGGCACGTCCCACCGGGAGGAGGCCCCGCGGAAGACCCAGGACACGCTGGAGGTACTATGTTTCTCGGCTGGCCTGGGAACACCTTGGGATTCCCCCGGAGGAGCTGGCCCAAGTGGCTGGGGAGAGGGAAGTCTGGATCTCCCTGCTTAGGCTGCTACCCCCTCAACGCGACCCCGGATAAGTGGAAGAAGATGGATGGATGGATGGATGAAATGCGGGAGTAATGGATATACAACCAGACCAGTATGAACGTGAACTGACAGCTGGATCTCCGGAATCAGATGAAAACTTTTCAGGTTCAGATTCTGATGATCACCAGGACCATCATGGCCGACAAAACAACGTGCATAATGACAGAGTTAGAAACGTGGAACGGTGAGAACTGATTACTCCCAGATCACTGTCATGACATCAGTACACAACACTGCAAATCAACATAAAGACAGGAGGAGAGAGCTCACGTTGCTAACTCGAAGCTAACCGGATGCTAACTTGTTAAAAACATGGGCACGCTTGCAAGTAGTCTTTATGAACTCCCACACCAGAGTAAACTAATCAACAGCAGTTTCAGACTATGACATTTGTTTAATCACACATGGATTGTTTATATTTTTCATCATTAACAAACTGCTCTGAATCACAAACTGATCTCAGGCTGTCAGCCTGTAAGCAGCTCAGACCTATTAATGACAGCGTGCGTTCATGTCACGTTTGAAGTAAAACTTCCTGATTCTCGTCTTTTCTGTGGTCATGTCCTCCTCTCCATTTGCCTTTCTTTTAAAATTAGAAATAGTTAGGACTACTAATGGCAAAAGGTCCTGTTTTTTTGGCATGAAGCCAGTCCACTGCAGTAACGAGGGTCAGAGCGGTGCTTCTCTTTGAAGTGTTCAAAACAGAGTTTTGATATTAATTCCACAATTGGAGCTTATGGATCCAAATCTGAGGAAGGTTTTTATCTTTCGGGAAGCCAAAAAATGAAACTCCAGTGGTATTTTCTGGCCGGCTCAAACAATTATTTCCAACAAACTGAACTATATTGTACCAGTATTCATCCACTCACTGTTGAATGGCTGAATGCGGTGAACCTCAGCAGCTCTGTGAATGTCACATATCAGGAGAGTCACAGAAAAAGCCGAAAACACCCAAGTGGTTTCTTCAATGTTTGGTATTAAAAAATATAGTATAATTAATTTTTAGGAGAACTTTTCAGTTCAGCTTTAAGACCCACACCCTCCATGTAAATAAACAGAACATTGTTCTTGTTAAAAAATAAAAACAGACAGATCAATTTCTCAGGTGTTGACTTTTGTCAATTCTGATATCTCTTACATTGCTGCTGTATGTTCAATATTTATTATGTTTTCTAACACATTTAGTTGTATTTAGTTATTTCATGAAAGCTAATGTGACACCATGATTGTGTGCGGAGTAGTAGGCGGGACTTAAAGCCCCACATCGCATAGATGCTGGGTCTAAAAAAACATTGCAAATTCTGTAAACTGGAACCTTCTGGCTTCAATTCTCAACAAGCAGAATAAGCTATGCTTTTTCTCCAAGCAGCATGTGCTTCACTACACCTCCACTGAGAGTCTGTGGCTCATGTATATTTACAATCCAATTGCGGGAGTTGGAGAAAATAAAAAGAATGAAGGTTAATAATTAGCATGGTAGGGGTGCACCCCTAGATGTGTAAGGACGTCACAGACCTATCAGCCACAGTAAAATGACCCTACTCTTACCACCGCTCAGACAGTACCGGCATTACCTTTTACAGGGTCGGTGGCAGGTGGGGATTTGGACTGCTGTGGTACATCTGTCAAACAGTAACACGTGTCATAAACAGAGCTCAGACAGGAAACCTCCAGTAAAGCTGAATGGAAGTTCTCCACCGTGGCTCAGCAATTACAGGAAGATTTTTCTATGTACATTTTTATCCAAGTGCAAAAAATACATACAGTGTCAAGTAAAAAATTATACATTTCTGTACAATAGCAAAAAATAAACAGATAGTAATTCACAATAATGTACAGCTCTTGTGCTCTAGAAATATGGAAATTAAGTTGAGACAGGTTCAAGACGCCCTGACTGTTTTGTTTTCTATGTGGTTGATGAAAGGATACAAGTTAGAGGAAGTAAATGAGGAAAAAGCTGTCACAAAGCAGCTGGCATGTTTGAAAATCCTGTCCAAGTCAGCAGCCTCAGACAAGCCAAAGGTGACATCTTAATGAAGCTGTGCTCTCTGGGCTGGGTGTTCAGTGTTGACCACATCAGACCCACAGGGACTTTTCACTGCTTCTTCATCCTGCACTGAGCAGCAGCTCTGGGTCATCTGTCAGCAGCTTTTCATATCAGTCTCTTTATGTGGAGTTTGGTGCATTTACCTGAGGCACTTGTTTCTGTGTTTTATGGCATTAGATATCATGTTTTAATACAATGGAATTTCAGGATCTTATTTTGACAACTGATTGTTTTTGTGTAATCAGCTTTTTGTATCATTTAAAGAGTCGGATTTTGCTCTCAGTTTTGGATTTTGTTCATCATTATTTAGCAGTATTATGAAAACAAAGTGTGTGTGTGTGTGTGATCTGCCACATCTGATTTTGTCTGATGTTTAACACCAAATGACAATAATAGCTAGCATACAAAATGTGTTTTTCTAAATTTTCCTGGAATTAAGATAGCTGGGATTTCTCCCTCCAGAATAGTAGAAGGCTTTTGACTTCAAGTAAAAGATGTGCCAGCTAAGGGGGTCTGCAGGAGCTGGGGGGTTACCTTTTACTCAGGGACCACTGCGGGGAAGGACCTTCAAAAAGCCTGAAGTGAAAAAGAGTTTTGGTGTTGTTTTTTTTTATTTTAATTAATTATTGTCATAATGAAATTCACCCTGGCTGAATAAAGTGGTTGAGAGAATGAATTCTGCATTAACAATTGATACCATGGATGGTAAATATGTCCTGTGCAACTACATCCTGGTGCATTTGAAACCACACAGGACTCTCAGACAGAAGTGTGTCCACCCTAAGGACAAAACACCCAAACCCAAACTGAGCGGAGTGGTGTCTGCAGTTCAGTGCAGCGAAGAATGTTCAGACCAAACAACTTCTCCACAGACACATGACTCAACACAGGAGAGCCACCTCTTCTGGACAGGACTCAGCGGTTCACCTACACCTCAAGGATAAGGGACACTCCTTTGAGGACCAAAATGTTCATATTTTGGACCGAGGAGACAGATGGTTTGAGAGGGGGGTAAAAGAAGACATTTGTCAATTTAGAACGACCAACTTTAAATAAAAGTGTAGGTCTCAAATTTCAGCTTTCTAAAACTTAAAATAGAGCATTAGGCCTGATACCCAGTCATTTTCCCTCCAACTCACACTTTCATACATGTGACCAAAGCATCATTCATGTGAGACAGGCAAACAAAAACCCTAATAACTCCCCAGTGTGAGAAGAGTGAGATTAATCTGCATGTGAATTTAGCTGCAGAAATAAATCTTATGCAGTTTAAAGCTTGGAACTCATGTCTGAATTGAGAATGCTTCCCTGATGAGAAGCAAAACATCTTCAACTACAGAAAGGAAGTCCAATTGCTCTGTTTTTTTGGATTAACTGTTAAAGCAAAAAGAGAACATGTTTGCAAAAAGGAATGTGGCCGAATATTTTTAATAATCTTTTTTTATTACACTGTTTTTGTGTTTGTTTGTTTGTTTGTTTAGAGAAATTAAATCAACTGCACAAATAAGACAATGAAATAAAACTATAGAGAAAGTACATGGTGTTTAAGCTATTTACTTTCAATTCTTTCTTATCCACTCCAGCATACACTTCCTTTTCTCTCTGTGACTGTAAATTCAAAAATAAAGTTCTTCAGATTTTTACACAGGGGCAGTAAAATTGGCAGAAATAAAATTCAGATGAAATGGGAAGATTTATCAAACTCTTCTGACTCTCACGCCAGGTGACGTTCCGTACGAGGATCTACCACTGCAACATCAACAGTCAGGGGGTGATCTGTCTGGACATCCTGAAGGACAACTGGAGTCCCGCCCTCACCATCTCCAAGGTCCTCCTATCCATCTGCTCCCTGCTCACTGACTGCAACCCTGGTGAGAGCAGCCACACATTTCTCATCATGTTTCAGCTTCATTTCTGTATGGAGAATATTTACCAAATCATTTGATTTTGAAGCTCCAGTGCTGCAGGTGACAATAATGAATACATATAGAGCTTTAAAGATTCATTTCTTTCTTGTTTCATTTTAAGCTGAAACTCCTGTCACTTCCTGTATCTGTTACAAATCGCTGGTTTGGAGCAGGTTGAGTAAAATTGAGCTTGTTTGCTACTTTTGCTCTTTTTTTTCTTCATTGTTTTTTGTTACTTGATGTGGGGACATCTCTGATCCTCTTTGTAGACTGCTCAAAGCAGACTTTTGGCTTAGCATTCTTTGAAAGAATGCATGTCGCCTGCCACCTTTCACACCAAAAATGATCTTATGGGGATACCTATTTTGAACTTTATAAACAACACTTTGTGTGCTCTCACGTGAGATCTCATGAGATAAGTTAGCAGAGTATGTGTTGAGGATGACTCTCAGCTACTACCACGCCAAATTTCAGTTCAATATCTGCAATGTTGGGGGGGNTTGGATGTGGCTGACATCTTGAATCAACTTGACTCCAGGAGTTAATCGGTTATAAATGTTCAACCAAAGATTATTTTCTCCATGTTTCATCAAAATCTGTCCAGTGGTTCATGAGATATTTTGCTAACAGACAGTCAACCAAATGCATGCACAGTCACAGGCAAAAACATTACTGACTTCAGTGATGGGTGATAAGGAAGCATTTTGACATTCAGCAGATCATGATGACAGTCTTCAGTGAAATCTTTCTACAATAAATGTGGAGATATTGCTAAGAAAGTTGTGTTTTCAGTTGTGTTTGTTGTTTGTTTGTTTGTTTGTCTGTTCACAAGATTACTTAAAAACTAATGAGCAGATTTTGATAACATTTTCAGGAAGTGTTGGAGTTGTTCCAACAAACCAGTGATTCAGTTTTGGTGGTGATCCCGATCACCATCTGGATCTAACATATCTTTATGAGCCTATGGTGTTGGTGAAAGTTTGCACTCTTTGAGTGCTTCTACTTTCAAAATGCTTTTCATTTATTTGGCAAAAAGATTTAAACTGTCTGCCTTAAAGATTTGCACAGAATATAAGTAGTTATTCAGTATTATACTTTTATATCTAAAAAAAAAATTTTGTGATGTTTCTTAAACATCATACCATAACAGTGTTTCCTTTTTTGTTTTCAAATAAAAGTAAATTAATCATGTTTTTTTTAATACTATGAAAGTGTAGTATTTCTGACCATCAGAATCTGGTACTTGCTCATGCCTACCTGAGGGTCATTCCACCTGGTCCAAGAAGTGGTGACTCCAAGCTGAGCGTAATAAAATCACATCAGTACTCCAACAGTCAAGGAAATTATTCTAAAAAGTGTTTGTTTTTTTCACAAATTCATAAGTGACATCTGTCCAGTGGTTTGGGTAGAACCACATTTACAATCCAAATAATAATCAGGTATTAGGACTCTTCTGTATTATTGGGTCCAGATCGGTCAGACTTTGTGTCCCGTGCAGCAGTAGTTTGCTCAGTCCCTCTTTAAAGAAATACTCTTATGTCCATTAAGCATTCAAATCTGTAGCATTCACAGCATCATCCTGTTTCAGTATTAAATGGGATTCAGGGCTTTCCTGCTCCCTTCATTGCAGCGGAATCAATAATTCACAGGAAAGACGTCACCATTTTTAAAGCTAATGAGTGCCATTATGGCCCAGTTTGCTTCAGTGTGAACACTGAAAGAGCAGGGAATTCAATCTGTATTTTATGGACCAGTTAAAGTGAGTGCACTGGGCCTCAGCTACCATCGCAGTTTATGTGTGTTAGTAGAAAGGATTATATTGAGCAGGCAGGGGTGGGTGAAAATTCTGTTCTGTAGCACCACAATGAGCTGTAGAATGAGGAACCTGGGAGGGAAGTGCCAGAACATGAGAGGTCGGGGAATAAACGGGAGAATGGCAGGTCAATTCAGGTGTGAATAGTGAGGATAGTACAAAAAGAAGAAAGAGGGGGAGGGGTGTCGTGAATTGTAAGAGCTGTAAGACCTCTCCTGCAATCTTTTGTCCTTTCTGTGGGGATTGTTCTTTGATAAGCAAGGCAGCTGTGGTTCCTCCGTAGGAGAGAATGAGAGTTTTTCTTTCCCTGCTCTTCGACAGATGAAATGAGACGATTCCTTCAAAGTATCATGATTCACAATCAGTTTGACAGATACTCCAAGTTCACCAAAAAAAGAAGAGAATTCTACCTTTCAACCAGTGACTCACACTTTTTCTTTCCTACTTTCTGCTTCTCTCCTCGTCCAATTTTTTCTTCAGTAGTGATGCTGACTGTGAGCCTTGTATGGTTTCATCTGAGGATCTTTCTGTCCCATGCAGCCAGAAATCTTTGACATGGAGCTCATTGCCTTATGGGAAAAAGCTGACAGTTGTTTGACATCCCAGAGGCTGCTGTTCCTGCTGTCACACCTCATTGAACTCTATATCACAGTCTCTCAAGTACACTGCTACCTGAGGTATCAGGCTCACAAGACATACGCTCAACCGTAATGAAAAACACAAAAGCTCACATTTTTTATGTTTTGAAAACATCAAAGGTATGATATTAATGACACCTCCGAACAGTCCTACCTGTTACTGGGTGATGAAAACCTTCTTCACAATGCTTCCCTAGTACCACACCTCAGGTCACACATACTCTGTTAGTTGAGCAGATCCTATATTATTGAATGAGGTACAGCTACCACAGTTCAGCTGTGATGCTATCAGTAAATAAGGTTTCCAATCTAAGGACCCCTCAAACAATCACTCAGCATGAAGATCATCAGAAGCAACACGGGCGGTGCCAAACTTTGCCTGGATGGATACCAGTTTTCAGTTTGATATGTTTGTTGAAGTAACAAATGACCACATTCCTCTTCTGTGTTGTAATCTGGCTGACGGTTCAAGTCATTACATATTTTCCTATGCATTCCCCAACAATTATGTCCTAACAAAACGTACTGAAAAGCTGTTCCCCTAAAATATAGAAATTGTTTAGATATTGATTGTTTTTGGTGGTAAATGCTGTAACTTCTAAATGGTTGTAGCAGCCCGACTCCCATGTCTCATCACACATCACCGAGGCAGAGTCTGCTGCTGTCTCCTGTTCATTCATGGGCCCCGACATTGTCACTCAGTGTTTGAAGTTCAGGTAGCTGGAGAGATTTCTTTTGTCTGAGTTGTACAGACATCACTGAGTAACTGTAAATGTTTTTGAATCCTGACTGACTATACCTTTTTTGTTCTTTTAAGCTAAAATTTCACTGGGCTGCAGCTGCTGAAACTAGCTTACAAACGGCATTTATGAAGGAGTTTCCAAAATGTCTCCAAAAGTTTGCGGAGTTCTCCATTTTCTTGCATGGGCCTTAAAAGCTTGCACCCATGTTAAAGTTGTTGCAGGCATCTCAAACGCTTTTCTTTTTAGTTTCCTTCCTTCTACAGCAGCAGAGCTGTATTTTGACACTGCAGGGGAGCTCTTCTTATGAAGACGTCTGAGGATATAGCCCAGATTGTTCAGGTAAAAACCATGCTGAGATAAATGATAACTACTAAAAACTGGTCCACTGCCTATATTAACTTGAAAGGCACACTGCAGTAGAATAAATCATAAACATGAGGGCGGTTGGCAAGGTGACTACAAAGCAAGCTGAGGTGTGTGCCATACAGGTGGAGGTGAGCAACAAAATAATGTGCATGTTCGAGAATACAGTTTTACAAGCTGTGCACCTGGAAAAAGGCTGACCACTCAAAACACAGCCAAATGGTTTGCTGGTCACAGGACTCAGTGAGATGACGGCAGAAATTTTGAAATTTTCAGTTACAAAATAGTCTCAGTTGCTGCTGTTCTCCTCCTTCTGCCATCTTTACTTGCCTTAACTTTTTAAAACACCATTACTAGAAACACCTGAGTTTAAGCCTCAGAAGGGGTGAAAGTCTGCCTCATTTGGAAGGCAAGACAGAAAAAAAGAATGTGTCAAAGTTATCCTAATAATAAACTTTTATTCAGTTATATTGTTGTTATTTAGCATCTGGAGCCAAAATCAAAATGATACATACAAATTTGAATAATGGCACAGCCCTAGTCTGAGTTGTGTGTCAGAACTAAGCTAGTATCTGGGGTTTCAATCCCAGGCAAAGGCTTGTTTTGCAAGTCATCTCTTTATTTATAGCTCCTTTTACGCAACACTTTCAAGCTCAGCCTAAAATACATCAGTGTCATGTGTGGATGAAGAAAGTAGAGCAACACATCTGGGTATTTAGCCCCAACTCTGACTGGGGATAAATGGATCTCCTGAAGGGTTTGCGAAAAGAAAAGTTAAATAAATTTACAGGATTGCTTTGAAGTGTTTAAGTTTCTAGATATTATGGTTTGCCAGGAACATAATTATTTAATGATACATCAATGATCACCAGCATTATGTGGAAAAACTCTTTCCTGAACATGGATAGAATCATCAGACTGGTGAACGACACCACCCAGTGGCCTGATGTGTCATCAGATGACTTCCCAGGGAATGTATTTCTCACAGTCATTATACTGCGTTATTTTTGATATTTTGGCTGTTGAGCTGTACCTACAGCACATAGAAAAAAGAAAAAAAGGCCAGTGTTCAAAACCATCTGTAACTCAGTCCTTGTAAAATGTAGAGAGGTTTGACCAGGAATGAAGAAAGATCCAGCCTACATGGAACATGGAACAGCTTGAGTAAATAATCTGGAACTGAAAGGGTGTGTTTACATGAACTGCTGAAGCCTTTTAGTTCAAATGTCTTCATGAAACTCATATGGAGAAGTAACCGCTGTTGTTCTGTATTCCCCAGCTACTGATTTACATAACAGTCATTTTCCCCATGGAGAACTTTGCTGAAGCAAATATTATGATGCTTTTTCATGTTAAATGAAATTTAAATAGAACTTTGTGCTACATTTGTTTTGAAGTTACAGTACAGAACACAAAGTTGATTGTTTTCATAGAGAACATGAGCCAGTACTGTCTGATAATAGCTAGAAAATGATAAAACCTCACACACTCATTGCATGGTGCGCCTCAGACTGTCAGTTTTGTAAAGTTATTCAAATTATTCAGTAATTCATCAGGAGTTTGTATAATACATTAAATCCTTAGTCCTTACATGTTAGTCTGCTTTTTCAGTCAGAATATTGTCACGTCCGGCTCAACGGCCATGACAAAAATGGGAGACAGACGAGCAGATCCATGTGAAAAACAATTTATTTCAAGCTCTGTAAGAATGGATAAACCACCGCCATCTGAGGCACGTGTGCAGAAGCTGCCGCCCGCTCCAACTAATGTGGAGGCCAAACCAAAAAGCAGGCCTATAACCGTCTGGAAGCTGGCTTTATAACACCAGCCCAGGTGGCACCCAAAGCCAAAGCGTCTGCCTGTTGCCTGAAAGAGAAGAAAACAACAGAGACACCTAGTGGACTGGAGGGGGTCGTCACAATACTAACCGTCATATAAAGTCATTCAAAAGCGTTCACCAACAACTATTTCCAGTAGGATTTTCTATGGATGAAGCTGTTAAATGCGTTGTTGAGTTAGTAGTAATATAAAGTGATGCTCCCAGCTGTGATAATGAGGATCCAGTCATCCTGAAATTCTCTTCCTCCATCACTGAAACCCCAGTAAGGATCAGTGCAAAGGCTGTTTGTCCTGCTTGTTCAGCCAAGCTTTTCTCAGTGCTCCGTCAGCATGCTGAACCCTGGAAGGAGACTGTGTACAGACGAGCAGTGAAAATTTGTTTCTCTGTCACCTTCCTGTGAAATTGACCAGCAGCACAGTCAATGGAGGAGCCATAAGATGCTGCTGACTAAAGCAAGTGTGCGGTTCATTAACAAACATCCGTTTATGTCTGTTCATCAACAGACATAGGTCTACAATTAGAAACCAAAAGAATCACCACTGGTTTACACCAGAATCACAGCTGATTTACACAAGGATCCCCCACATAATTTTCAGCAGAATCGCCACATGATTTACACTGAAATGATGGTTGATTTACGCCAGAATCATAGCTGATTTACCCAAGAACCACTTCTGGTTTACACCAGGGTCAGCGCTAGTTTACACCAAATTAAATGTTTTTTAACTCCAGAATAATTCCATGAGTTGCACCAGGATCACTGCATGATTTACAACAGAATCACAAGTGATTCTGGTCAAAAAAGCAAGTTGTTTTAAAGTAAGTCAGCTGTGATTCTGGTGTAAATCATGTGCTAGTTTGGTGTAAACCAGCAGAAATTCAGGTGTATGATATAAATCATGCAGTAATTCTGGTATAAATCAGGGGGGATCCTTTTGTAAATCAGCAGTGATTGTACCATCATCATCATCTGGTCCCACCAGACATTCATGCGGGCCTCACCCAACTGTTCTGAGAGGCTGAGACACGTCCAGCGCCTGTGGGTTTAAAGCAGGATTACAGCTGGTTTACACCAATGTAGATGTTTCAACAAAAGTGTCGGCCATCTTGGATGTCATGAAACCATAGATGTGATGGAGCTCTTTAGGTGCCGTCTCTATTTGTAATCTGTTTGTCTGAATGTTTCTCCACTTTTACAGATTTATCATGTTTAGGCTCAGTTAATTAGCTGTGTAAACATGTTATAAAACAACTCACAAAAATGAAGGATTTTAGAAGAAGGATATGTCGTAAGCTAGAGCTCTAAAACTAAAGATAGGAACAAATTTTTGTCTCACAAAGGATAATTCTAATTATTTTTTTATTTTTAATTTTAATAACTTTTATTAAACCCTTGACACCTGGTCTAATAAAACTAATGGGCCTGAGGCTTCACAGTAGAATTATGAACCATTTTGTTTTGTTGAACCAAAAGACTTTCTGATGATTTTATTATGTGCTTTTGTTACACAATGTCACGGGACACATCCTGGTTTAAAATCATAAAGTTTTTTACACTGGAGACAAAGTCAATGCCATCCAAAGTGAAAGGCTGCTAAGTTTATTCATAAGATAACGCTGCTTACGTTTACATTTAGACTCCCTCACAAATGCCATTCTTCAAATGGTTGTCATCAGTGAGATACTGGCTTTATGTCTTTAAAACATGAGTGTAATTTCAGTAACTGATGCATCAGGCTTCATGGGTAAATATAACTGAGTATCAACAGCAAAACAATGGGCATTTAATAGAGCCTGTCTAAAATAAAGAGTATTGCTCAAAGTACTGAACCCTGAGGAACTTCATGGCTAACTCTGGTGGATGAAGAAAATTCATTATTAACATTCATAAACTGAAATCTATCAGATAAATAAAATTTGACCCATTTTAGATTAGTTCCTGTAATTCCATACCATGCTCAGACCTTTGTGTTTTCAGTACAGACGTGGAGAGGGGAGGGCAGATAAATTCAATGGCAGAATTCAGATCAGTTGTGTCTTCACTGGAAGAGAACAAGGAATGTGTTGACAAACCAAGACAGTCAAAGTGATGTAGAAAAGGTTCAGACTTGATCTCAAAAGCCAACAGTAATCAGAATCCAGAATAAGCTTAACAGAACCATGAGGGTTCTGTTGCATTTGTTCTTTGACTGAACAAACACAATAATTTAATAACTTTTGGGGCATACGTGACTAACTCAAAGCCATTATTATCACCCTTTACCGAGAGGGGTGATGATGTTTTTGCGTGTGTATTTGTGTGTCTGTAAGCAGAATATCTCGTGAACCATCGGACAAATTTTATTGAAACTTAATCATTGGATGTACATCTACATCTGAATTAACATGGCTGCCACAGCCAGTTCACCTTAAAAAACACAAAAATTGCTATATTTAAAACTTTGGCATAAAGGGGGGCGGGCAATATGTATTTCTTTAAGGAATTGGTTTACTAACTCCATCATCAATGTTAGATCATCAATATGTGACACCTGACTGTATGTATGAATCCAAGCTTTTCAGAGATTCTGATAACAACAAAGGTCCATTTCTAATGTCCAACAGAACCTCTGTACACATATATTGTCATGTTTGTTGCTGTGTCTCACTGCAGTCTTGGTTTTTGTGTTGCAGCGGACCCTCTGGTTGGAAGCATTGCCACCCAGTACCTGACCAACAGAGCCGAGCATGACAGGATAGCCAAACAGTGGACCAAACGCTACGCCACATAGTCGAGCCCATTTCTCTAAAATATCCCACCCAACACCAACACATACAACTCCAACACTCCCCCTCCTGGAATCTATGGAAGCACACCCGACCCCCGACCCCTGACCCCTGACCCCGTCTCACCCTGTCGAGGTCCGGGTGAACCAGAGCCACGTAGTCGTTGCAGGAGATGACGTTCCCGAGAGCAGAAAGCCTCTCCTCCACCCTCTGGATCCTGACCGAGTCCGGCAGAGAGTTCCTGATGTTCTGCAGCTCCTGATCCGTCGTGTTGTTGGGAACCAGGAGGCCGTGGCGGTTACCTGACGNTTGAGCTGATGGTTAATATTAGTGCATGACATCAGGATGTGGGTTCATGCAGTGTAGTCATGTTGTTCTTTCTGTCCCTGCGGATTTGTGGCATGGAGTGAGCCAATCATCATGTATGACAGTAGTGGTTAGTTTGCTGTACATTTAATGCTTAGTGAGAGTACAAACTTAATTAAACACTGGCTGTAATGTGATGGGTTGTCTCAGTCTGCTGTTTTTTATTGCCTAAGTTGACATTAATTACAGTGCATTGAATACAAAACACAAAAACAAGAGGGGAATAAAAAAACAGAAAGAAGTAGTTCACTAATAATAGAAATAAAATAAATACACATGCACAACTGACATGTCTATTTCTGTTGATTAATAAAAAGACATTTTTCTTATATTTTTTTAATTAGATTTTTTCTATGTAATCTACAACTTCTGAAAAAGTTGGGCTGTTGTGTAAAATGTAAATAAAAACAGAAAGCAATGATTCACAAATCCCATCAACATAGTACAGTCCCTGACAGAAGTTCTGTTGCTTATCCATGTTGTGGAAACAAAAGCTTATAACCTGATTTTAAATTCATCTATTGGTTTTAGAAATGACTCATATGAAAGCTCAAACCCTCCCAAATGAGGTTTAATTTACAGAAATGAATTTGCTTCACTGCAGAAATAATGATCCTTTAATGAACACAGAAAGGTCAGATTTTGGCAAGACAAAAGTTTTGTTGCCTTGTCATATAAAGCACCCAATCCTAGTTTACAGCCTCACCTGTGCTCACTAACTGATTGGTTAATTAGTGGGTGTGTATAAAAAGAACCCCAGCACCCCAGACCCTCACTTGAACTGCAACTTGACTTCTGGCAACATGCCAAAAATTCACCCTGCGACCAAAGCCTTGATTATCAAGAGGCTGAAGACCAGATCCACTGCAGAGGTGGCTGGCACCTTTAATGTGTCTCAGCGTCAAGTACAAAGAATTAAAAAAAGATGTTTCTGACAAGCCCAGGTCTGGTAGACCCCGCAAGACAACTGTTTGTTGGTTAGAAAATCCAAAGCCAGCCCTTTTCCACTGCAGCAGAGCTCCAGGCCTGGTCACCTCAAGTCCCTGTGTCAACTAGAACAGTTTGGTAGGTAGGTAGGTACATTTATTTATATAGCACTTTTCAGCACGAGGCGACTCAAAGTGCTTTACAACACAAGAACAAAATTACAGACAGAGTTACAGAACATGACAAGATAACTAAGCTAAAACATGACAAAGGTACAGGACATCTAAACTACTAAAACATGATATT
>NC_051434.1:25412499-25419019 GCF_001649575.2 Kryptolebias marmoratus
AGACAGAGAAAAAAGAAACACGTCCGCCTTCCACCAGGAGCAGAAAAAAAAAAAAAAAGTTTGTAGGATTCTGTCTCGAAATGGCCTCCATGGTCGAATCAGTGCCCAGAAGCCAGCACTAAACAAAAGGCAGTTAAAAAACTGTGTGGCATTTGCCAAGGCCCACAGTCTGCTAAACGGATGGACGCTGGAAAAGTGGCAGAAGGTGGATTTCTCAGATGAATCTTCAGTTGAATTAAACCACAGCCGGAGACCTACTGGAGCCCGTATGGATCCAAGATTCACCCAGAAAACAGTTAAGTTTGGTGGTGGAAAGATCATGGTCTGGAGTTACATTCAGTATGGGGGCGTGGGAAACATTGGCAAGGTGGAAGGAAATATCAATAGCCTAAAATATCAAGAAGTATATGAACCATTACATATACTTCATGTTTGGGGTAGGGCTAAAGAGGAAGCTTGGAAGACAAAACCAAAGAATCTTGATGAACTCTGGGAGGCGTGTAAGACTGCATTCTTTGCTATTCCTGATGACTTTATCAATAAATAGTATGAAATATTGTCGAACCGCATCGATGCAGTCCTTCAAGCTCATGGAAGTCACACAAAATATTAAATATGGCTCTAACAGCACCACAACTTCATTCACCAATGTTATGAAACATATCTTTGGATTTGAAGTAAATTTTTTGTTTGGTTTTCACATTACTTTCTGTGGGCAACAAAACTTTTGTCTTGCCAAAATCTGATCTTTCTGTGTTCATTAAAGGATCATTATTTCTGCAGTGAAGCAAATTCATTTCTGTAAATTAAACCTCATTTGGGAGGGTTTGAGCTTTCATATGAGTCATTTCTAAAACCAATAGATGAATTTAAAATCAGGTTATAAGCTTTTGTTTCCACAACATGGATAAGCGACAGAACTTCTGTCAGGGACTGTAAACATATAAATAAAAAATAAGAAATTAGGATGGAAGAAAAACAGAAAAATCATTTATTTGTAGGGAAATTTTAATTTTGGAAAGAAAAAGAAAATGTGTCTATTTAATGGCACCAAAACATCTAAAAAAAGTTGTTCCATGTCAATGTATCCTACTGTGAAGCATTCCCTCTTTTTTTAACAACAATCTGTAAACATCGAGGAACTGAGGAGGAGAATGTTGTCCCATTCCTGCCTGATGGAGGATCCTAGCTGTTCAACAGTCCTTTGTCTTTGCCAGATTTTTTGCTGGATGGGAGTGTTTGTTGCTCTAAAAACTGTAAATGTTTGTTTGCATTGATGGAGCCTTTCTAGATGTGTAAGTTGTCCATGCCATACACACTAATGCACCCC
Organism: Kryptolebias marmoratus; assembly: GCF_001649575.2. NCBI lineage: Eukaryota > Metazoa > Chordata > Actinopteri > Cyprinodontiformes > Rivulidae > Kryptolebias > Kryptolebias marmoratus. Next base: position 25,413,830 of record NC_051434.1, read on the forward strand.
CATACCATCAGAGAAGCAGGCATTTGAACTGTGTGCAATAACAGGCTGGATGGTCCCTCTACTCTTTAGTACAGTATGGAATGTCTGTGGTTCCCATAAGGAATTTCAAATTTCCAGAGAAGACAGATGGTGTGCACATCTGGCTTCTTATTTGCATGATAGAGCTTTAATCAGCATTTGTGGATAGCATGACAAACGTTATTTACAGACAGTGATACGTCTATGTCATATATCAGAACCAGATCAGGAGTATAATTAAAAGAATGAGTAGGTTTGTGCACATTTTGGGTAAAACCAATTGACCCTATTAAATTATTAAAGGCTATGTTTAAACTATCCCTTTCAACATCCACGTGAATATTGAAATCCCCCACTTCTATGACTTTATCTGTATTCAATAATAAGTCAGGCAAAAACAGAGAATAAGGGCCAGGTGGATGATATATAACAACATGTAAAAGTGTCTTTTTCTGATTTCCATTTTGGATGAGAAAGACTGAGGGTCAAAGTCTCAAAAGAATTATGACAAATAATTGGTTTAGGATTAATCAATAATCCTGACTGAAAAATAGCAGCTACTCCTCCACCTCAACCTGTTGCTCTAGGAACATGAAACTTTAGATAATTACCAGGAGTGGATTTATTTACACAAACAAAATCCTCCTGTTGTATCCAGGTTTCTGTAAGACAAAATAAATCAATATGATGATCAGTTATCAAATCATTAAGTAATTGAGACTTAAAGGAGAGAGATACTATGTTCAATAATCCACATTTAATGATTTTATTTGTTGTTTTGGTAAAGTAATTGTGTTTATTTTTCTAAATATTTTTGGTGTATTTTATTTGGGCCGTAGGCAAGCTGACACTTCATGGGGGTTTAAGTGGGTAACAGAGGAGAAGCAGCAGAGAAGTGTGTAAGACTTCAACTCTGCTTCCTGGACTGGACCCTGGGTTGTCAATAATTTGGATGACAAAGAAAATCAGCCAAATTCCTAGATAGAAGAGCGTCTCCACCCAAAGTGGGATGGATGCCATCTCTCCACATCAAACCAGGTTTTTCCCAAAAAGCACTAGAATTATCTACATTGCCCATGTTGTTTACATGACACCACCTGGACACCCAGTGGTAAAACGACGACATCCGATTAAACATGTCAGAAAACTACGGAGTCTGACATAGTTTTTGTAAAGTTACACACCGAAACAACATTACCGTAAATTCCGGACTATAAGCCGCTACTTTTTTCCCAAACTTTCAACCCTGCGGCTTATTCAGTGATGCGGCCAATTTATGTAATTTTTCTAACGGCCGCCAGCGGCGCTCGAGTAGAAAAGGTAAGATTTAGATCGGTGGAATATATGCGTCGAGGAAGACTGCAACTTCTTGTCTTGTGCATAAATTAAATTAGCGTGAACATACCCTCATCATGGAAAATGCAAAAAGAAAGGCATATGACGCAGCTTTCAAGCTAAAAGCAATCGAGCAGTCCGATAAAGAAGGAAACAGAGCTGCTGCACGTAAACTTGGCATAAACNCCGACACTGAGGAAGACGACTTTGATGGCTTCAGTTCTAAGGAGGAAGATGAGGACGGCTTACCGTGATTTTTACAAGTACGGTATGTTCTTTTACCAGACCTGTTTACTGTGTTGCGAGCGTGTTGCTAGCGTGTTGCAACCATTAACTGCCCTGTCACAGGCACCGTTTGGGATGAAAGTTATATTATTATTACCGTATTAAAGCTTTGAAAACTCTCGGTGTACCGTCTTTCTTTGTAAATATGTGTAACCCATGTATAATATGTATTTGCAACTGAGTATCATTTTCCGTTCATTTTGCCGGCTGTGATTTTTGGACTGTGGACTTTAATGAAGGACATTTAGTTTCATTCGCGGGACTTGAAGTCGGGTTTGGGTTAATTTTGTGTTTGTGTTACATGTTTTAATGTGGGCACATGCAGCTTATATACAGGTGCGGCTTGTGTATGTACAAAATCGGTTTTCCTCTTAAAATGTGGTGGGTGCGCTTATAATCAGGTGCGCTCTATAGTCCGGAAATTACGGTAATTTTAGTCACCTTCGATTGGGGTAACGGGGTGTCATTACCGCAGACGTTAATAACAATCTTACTATATTTAACCTTAACCTTAGTCAGCAGTTTCAGGCAGCATTCATTGTCACCCACTCTGGCCCCTGGAATGCATTTGACTGTGGTCATTGGAGTTCCTAGTGCCACGTTTTGGACTATGGAGCTGCCAATTACCAGGGTCTGCTTCTCAGCAGGTGTGTCGTTTAGTGAGGAAAATCGGTCATAAATGTGAATGTATCAGTGGTGAACTGGGGGCTTAGCCTTAGCTCTGTGCTTACTGTCACCCAGTCGGCCTGGGGTCCTGGCTGCTCGGGGTCTGCTGGAGGACCACTAACTGGGAGTTACTCCTGTTAGCTGGCTAATGGCTTTTCGTAAGCCTCTCCTCCAAAGCTACCATGAGGCTACATTTATTACATGTACCATTATCGCAAAAGGAGGCAGAGGAATAGCTAAATATCTAACACACAGAGAGAGTGAGAACAGAAGAAGCTGGGAGAGAACCAGACGCCATGCTAAGCTAACACTAGCTAAAGTAAGCAGAATCCAAATACATCGATAAAATCAAGAACTGTTGAAAGACAAAAGGTGCCTCAAGCACGATCCAACAGTAGAAGAAAAAAAATGTGTCAAGAGTGTGTGAACCTTGTGAAGGTTAGATAAATCCAGTAAATCAAAAGATTCTACGACCAAACACATTACTCCAGCTACCAGCAGAAAAACAGGAAGCGACACAAACATCAGCACGTCAGCCAGAAGCTCATTGGGTCAGTCAGGCATAACAAGGAGGTCGCAGGTTGAGTATGAAGTTTATATGTTCTCCCAGTGCATGCACGGGTTTTTTCCAGGTACTCCAGTTTCTGTTTGATAGAAAGAAGCTTGTATATTTTTAAGTGTTATTAAATTACACTTTTGGGACTTGTAAACACCACAGCATGTGTTTTTTCCTGGTATCACTTGTATCCTGCACAAGCCTACCATTTAGATTTGTTTTAAAGTAAAATGACCTTTCATTGAGGGTCAGCTATAATTACAGCTAAACTTTGCTCTGGTCATTTTTCAGCAGTTCCACTAGTCTTTAAAAGTGAAATTACCATCACGTTTATACCAGCTACACCAGCTGATGTAGTTCACAAGAACTGGCAGCATAGTGGTTAGTTTATCTGCAGAGTTTATCTGTATGACATCAGTTATTTCAGAAGTATCACTGTTCTGTTCAGTTTAAGGCTTTAAAATGTACACTACATCACTTCATTAGTTATGTGAGATTATATTTAATATGTTTGGGAGAAAAAATATTTGACTAAATGCATTCTTTGCTTCCCTCACAATTTGATGAATTACTTGTCTTTTTTATCAGTTCAGACAGATTGGTGAGGATCCAAATTTTATGTAGTGCAATCAAAATTAATACATAGTCCTAAATTGTTGCTACTTTTCAGATTGCATGTCTACTTTACTGTTTAATTCTATATATTACTTATAATCAAGTGCTGCATCTCAAAGGACATGTAATGGTATTATTAAGTACAGAGGGCTATAGAGTATGCCTGTTTGTTTGTTTTTATCAGAGTGAAATCACAAATTCTCTTTATTGTGCATCTTGCACTTGCTGAATGGTTGAAAAATCAAAGATAGGCTTTAATGTTGTTTGGGCTACAAACTCTAAATTGTGTCGTTACTGCATCAGTAATTTAGGTACAAAATTATTTAATGTAAAACATCCAGCAACCGTGGTTTAATGGAAGGTTTTTGTCAGGTTTTAGGATTTTCAGTACAAATTTTCATTCATTGAAAGATTCATTTTCATTCAAAACAATTCATTGAAACAGATTAGGTACTTTTTACAAACACAAAAAATGAGAATTAAGTATACTGTTTTGTATAATTACATTGCCCAGCACAAGTGATTTGGGTTTGTTTACCAACTTTTTTTCATTTTTGTATTTTGTCTTTTTGCTGTTGCAATATCAAATCAATGCTGATTGTGTCATTTGCTAAGTTTTACCCTAGTTTCTCTTGATTCGCACCTAAAATATTTATATAAAACACATTCTTTTGCATAATTTAAAAAAAGAGATCCAGGTTGTTTCTTTTATCCTTTTAACTAAAGTTTGCCTGTTCAAACTAGATACACTCAGTTTCTGGCCTTTAAATTTTCTTTGTTTGTGAATGCATTTATAAATGGCTACTATAGCTGGTAGTTTTACTTGGTACCTACCGTATTTGTTAAGGATTTTTCATAACAACTATTATAACTGTTAACACTATGACACGTTGTGCTTCTAAAATTGATTTATTTTATTTTATTTATTCATTTGGACCTCTCATCTAGTGTTAAAATGGTTCTATTTACTTCTAATAGTTAAAAGTTTAAAAGTTTTATATGTACTTTTAGTCATGTGTACCAAAGAACTGTTCGCATTATTCTCACATTACCTGTCCTATCACGATTGCAAGCTTAGAGTTTTGTTTAATTCAGAGTCATCACATACAAAGAGAAAGACAATGGCATAAAGGCTGATGGACTATATCATTGGTGGGAAGGTACCTCGGAAGCCCAATGTCTGAAGTTTATTGAAACATCACCAGTGATAGATTACTTAAATACAGAAACTGGCAATTTGTGATTTTTTTTGTTCTGAACTGCACTGATTCCTTAAAATGAGAGAAGCTGAAAAGAAGATAGGCTTTTATATTCTGTTCTATATGTTTTTTGTTTGTTTGTTTTAAGCAAGGGTGATGTACAAAGTTGTAGCAGCTACAGAGGAATTCAGATGATGAGCCACACAATGAAGATCTGGGAGAGAGTTGTAGAAAATAGACTTAGTCAAGAGGTGACTATTTGTGAGCAGCAGTATGGTTTTATGCCAAGAAAGAACCACAGACACCAGCTTTGCTTTGAGGATAGTGATGGAGAAGTACAGAGAGGGTCAGAAAGAACTTCATTGTGTCTTTGTGGGTTTAGAAAAAGCAAACAACAGGAAGCTGAGGGAGGAGCTGTGCTGTTGTATGAGGAAATCTGGAGTGGCAGAGAAGTATGTTAGACTGGTACAGGACATGTATGAGGACAGCAGGACATGTATGAGGACAGCAGGACAT
>NC_051434.1:25419151-25424176 GCF_001649575.2 Kryptolebias marmoratus
GGACAGTGGTGAGGTGTGCTGTAGGAGTGACAGATAGCTTCAGTGTGGAGGTGGGACTGCATCAAGGATCGGCTCTGAGCCCCTTCTTGTTTGCTCTGGTGATGGACAGACTAACAGATGAGGTCAGGCAGGAATCCCTGTGGACTATGATGTTTGCAGATGACGACATGATCTGTGGTGAGAACAGGGAACAGGTGGAAGAGAACTTGGAGAGGTGGAGGTATGTACTTGAAAGACAAGGAATGAAAGTCAGCCTTAGAAAGAGTACATCTGTGTGAATGAGAGGGAGGCAGGTGGAACAGTGAGGTCACAAGGAGGTCAGAGGTCACAAAGGTGCGGGACTTCAAGTACTAAGAGTCAACTGTCCAGGAAAACAGGGAGTGTGATAAAGAGGTGAAGAAAAGAGTCCAGGCAAGATAGAGTGGGTGGAGAAAAGTTTCAACAGTTTCCAACAGTCACAAAAGGCTGGCAGCAAAGGTCAAAGGAAAGGTTTACAAGACAGAGGTGAGAGCAGCTATGTTGTATGGTTTGGAGACAGTGGGACTGACAAAAGGACAGGAGACAGAACTGGAAGTGGCAGAACTGAAGATGTTGAGGTTCTCCTTGGGAGGGACAAGGATGGACAGGATTAGGAATGAGGTCATCAGAGGTACAGCACAGGTTGAACGTCTGGGAGATAAAGTTAGAGGTCAGACTGAGATGGTTTGGACATGTGCAGAGGAGGGACAGTGGGTATATTGGTAGAAGGATGTTAGAGATGCAGCTGCTGGGAAAAAGACAAAGAGCAAGGCCAAAGAGGAGATATATGGATGTAGTTTGAGAGGACATGGATGTAGTTGGAGTGAGGACAGAGGACACAGGAGGTGTCCAAAGCCAGCTTGAAAGTAAACTTGTTATTGAGAAAATATGGTGTGATAACATGTTTCTTGCAAATACACAGTAGTGCCCCTGGTGGTAGATTGTGTTAGGAAAAAATTGGCATGTTCCTACCAATATGATAAATCAGACATTAATAAATTTCCATCCATCCATCCATCTTCTTTACCCACTTCTCCATTCCGGGTCGCGGGGAGCTGGTGCCTATCCCCAGCAGTCAAATTATTAAATATTTGAATTTGAAATATTTTTCTTTTAAGCTCAATACTTAGGACCCTGAGGCTCCTTAAAATTTTTGAGGGCTAAACCTTTGCTTATAACTCATTTAGAAACTAGTGTCCCCACGTAGTGGGAAAACAAGTGTAAGTGTGTGTGTCTTGATTTAGGAAGTATTTTTTGTTAGCATATGCATACACAATGGACAAGACAGACAAAAACTGAAAAGGTTACATTTTCAGTGATCATGATCCAATTAGTAAAAGTAATCTGTCTAAGGAAACCAACAGTTAGCATTGAATTTTCACTCTGTTGCAGTCTCCAATCCTGAGCAGCACAATGGCGACAGTGGAAAGGAAAAACTCCCTTTTAACAGGAAGATATTTCCAGAAAGCCGGGCTCAGGATGGGCGGCCATCTGCTTCGAACAGCTGGGGACAATATTCATGGTCCACTGGGATTCCAGCAGTAACAAAGATTACCCACGTAGTTACACAAAGGTCTTCCCAATATGATGACACAAATTTTCATCTCCTAACATAGATTGTGAAGGGGCTAGGCATTGCAGTGTTTCTCTAGTTCAGAGAAAAGCTGTTCACAACAATACTGGAAATACGACTGCTTGACCCTACAAAACAAAAGCACACACTTTACCTCATGGGTCCAGCTACTGACCATCATTAATGGTGGAAGTGGCTCAGGAGGTAAGGAAGCATCCTGTAACTGGAGGGTTGCTGGTTCAAGTCCCTGCTCCATCAGTTTCAGCTGTTGTGTCCTTGGACAAGACACTTCACCTGCCTTGCCTACTGGTGGTGGTCAGAGGGCTCAGTGGTGTCGGTGTGATGGCAGCCTCACTTCTGTCAGCCTGCCCCAGGGCAGCTATGGCTACAATGTAGCTCACCTCCATCAGTGTGTGAATGGGTGAATGATTGTAGTGTAAAGCGCTACAATTACTGAATGTTTGAGTTTGGTACCAAAATACTGACTGAGATGTTGAATTAGCATAAAAGTTGAACTGGAGAGTCTAATTAAACCAGAAGTTAAAACTTTGAGGCAAAGAGGGTTTGAAAAGTTCAAGGTAAGGTGAAGGTGTCAGGATTTGGGGATCTTGGGTTTGTTTTTGTATTGAGTTTGTTGTTTCTTTAATTCTGTTATTTGGTTCATGTGTTTAGTTTTGGTGTCTTGTTCTCTGTAATTATTACCTTTCCTCTGCCCAGTACCTGCCAGACTGCCTCAACCACCCACACCTGTGCCTCATTCATAATCAGTCACCTGTGTTCATCTTCTTCACTTCCCCGCAGTCCTGCCCCTCATGTTCTTGCAACCCTGGATTTGGTATTTCATTTTTGTTGCTGCCACGTCTGTCAGGCTTTTGTTTGCTTTGTGTTAATAAATTAGGTTTTCTTTAAGTTCTGTCTACATTTGGGTCCAAACCATCCTCCAAACCTGACAGAGAGCGGACGGAACAATAATTATTATGAATTTAGGCAAACTGTAGTGGAAAAATGATTAAATTTTGAGCCAAGGACCTTTGTAGCCATGTTATCACCAGCAGAATATTAGGAGATTGTTGTTCCCACCAAGAGTTGACTTTATCAGCTGCCTAGTTTGGTATCAGGTGGGTTTTAGGCCGAAGTTTGATAAAAGGCCGCTGAGAGGTGTCGTCTGAAGAACACCTTTGGTCAGCGGAAGCTGAGAAGAACGTTTGGGCCGGCTTCCAGGCTGATTCAACAGTCAGCTGCTCAGTTCTTGTGGCGGCTGTTGGACGCTCTGGTAGATGTCTGACGATGTCCGAAGCTGGGCGGTGAGGAGGCTGAGGTCGAGAAGTGTTCGGGTCTCACGAAGATGATGAGATCGAGTTTATCTCAAGTTTTGACTATTTTACTCAACTTCACTAACTTTTCCTAAGTTAAGTTAAAATCAGTTATGACCGCCACAATAAACTGAGTGGCAAAGCAGAAAAACATGAGAATCACAAACCAAAATATACAAAGTTAAAAAAAACAAAGACAAAAGACAACGAGGAGAAGAGCAGAAAACGAGAGGATGAGAGAGGATGAGAGAGGGGGTGAGCGGGAGAGCGAGCGCGCCCAGGGCTTTTAAACAAAGCTGGAGATTGTGCTTTCTGTCTCAACAGTCCATTCACAGCCGCTGTTCTAAAAGAAAGTGGGCGTTTCAGTGGGCATACAACCAATAGAAAGTTCACCTACTTGGTTAACTTTTACGCTTTCAGACAAAGGAAAGGGGCATGATCCGAACTTTACACCTTTTTGCTTCAAAAATTGAAGAACTAAATCTAATTAAAACAAGAAACAGAATTGATCAGTACTTACTTTAACTTCTTCTTAAATGGAGTTGAGCCTTTAGAAAAAAAACAAATCAGTTAATAAGCACTGAAAGAAAGCACATTACATCTTTTAAATTTGTTGTAACATTACTGAATTTCTAATACTGGTTGGGTTTTACTTAAAGATATATGTAATATGCTATGCTGGATCACAGTAAAATTATGTTCTTACATGACATCTGATACAAAGTTGAATGAAAAGCAACAGAAAATATATTTTAAAAGTGTTAAAGGTGAAAAGTGTGGATCTCATACTTTTCACAAGAAAAAACTGCAGTAGTTCTTGCAACTGAAATTAAAGGGGTTAGACACAATCTCACAGTGTAAAATGAAGATTACAGGGCAGAAAATTACTTTTTACAGATTAGGAAATGCACATCTGATTGGCAGTTCATAAAAAGTGTAACAAGAACTTTGAATCCACCAGCGGAGGGACTGTGGGACTTTCTTCCCAGTCCTAAAGGTTGTTTTCCTTTGATGCCTGTAGAAACCAAAATTTCATCAGTTTCAGCTTAACCAGGTTTCGGCTGCGTTTTCTTCTCAGAGTGTAAATTCTGTCAAACAAGACAGAACTGACACTGATGGGTCACTGTTTCAGAGCCTGGAAGTCTGCATGTCAGTCTTGGAGAGCTGGTGGGAATGTAAATTATGGTTACAGTCAACAAAAGTGATTAGTTTATGGCTGTCTTGGGATTCAGAGAAAGGGGGAAGCTTGATCAATGACCATTCTTAGTCTGATAAGATCAAGAGAGAGACAACTGGGTTCCCCTTCCAAACACTGATGAAACAGTCCATTTCCATGAGGCTATCAATGCAGAAATAGCCCAAACTCTGATGTAGGACCCTACAAATTATTGGCTGCATGTCTACAACTGATGAAAAATGGCATAATTCAGTCAATTTTACAGATATTGTTCTAAGATTTGGTGTTGTAGTAGCTGAGCTTTATTCACAATACATACTCCAAGTGCTACTCATTGTGCAACATTTCTGCTTAAAACTTTAGCATTAACTCTTGGCGTTAAGGCTCAGTTACAGTCGCGCTTTACTCTGCACTCAGGGTGCGGACCTGAGCGCGCAATGGAGGCGTTTATACTTGATGCTGGCGTTGGTGCAGTATTCTCCGGAAAGACGGGGCAGTACACTACATAACCAGTAGAAATGTAATAAAAAAAGAGAGCAGATGGTTGTCACATCAAATATGGCTGCAAGTATTCAGCAGGAAGAGCTGTTGTGTTTATGGTTATGAGAGAGGAGGTTTAAACTTGCAGCATTCAGTTTGACTTTCATTGATTTATTTGCTTCAAATGAGATGTTCAGTACATATATGACTTTATAAGGACAGTTAATTGTACAGTATTATTAGTTGTGATTCGCCCATCATGGGACTAATATTTCTTTCCTTTGTGGTGACAAGGCAGGACTTGACAGGATTCAAACTCGCAACACAACGACGAAGTTTTAAGAGTTTTATTGTGGACTGGACAGGAGCGGGACCTGTGACTCTAAACAGGACACTCATNGTGACCGTCGTGGACTGGAACCGGAACAGGTAAGTTCTTCTTGGCTTGGTTACTAGTTGCAGAC
>NC_051434.1:25424276-25431938 GCF_001649575.2 Kryptolebias marmoratus
CATTTACTCGCTGTGAGGCTTTCAATAATCTGGCGAAGAGTACTGGGAGCTGTGGGTATTTATGGGGACCAGAACAGGTGAAACAGATGACTGTGATTACTTGGGCATGATAATATGGGCGTGGCTTGAACTGTGGATGAATGGAAAGTTAAGTGGCTGTGGCAAGAGGCCTGGCCGGAACAGATGGAGCTGTGACATGTGGTCTATAAACACTCCTTTTTATTGGCTGCAGCAGTAATCTCCTTCCATGAGTTTTGAATCGTTTGATTATCTTTGTGATCTCTCACAGAGGGATCATATAAATGCTGACGCAGGAGAACCAGCTCCTCTAAAGCACCGAAACTTTGAATGAAGCACGGCGCACAGACCGCGCAAAGTTACAAAAATTGGGAGGTGCATGACCACGCGCGGGGCCTCTGCCCAGGGGCGGGAAAGGCAAGATTGTGTCACTGTTGGCACGAGCACCCTCGCACGGTGATCAACGGGTCAAGTATAAACCTAGCTTTAATCATGTTTGTCTGTTAGAAACACATCTCATGAACCACTGGACAGATGTTAATGAAACTTTTAGAAAATATCATTGGATGGACATCCACAACCTTTGGAGTTAATCTAAGTTTAGATGGCCACCACAGCTAACTGACACTAGCCAATGCAAAAATAGCAATAACTCAGTCAATTTTACAGATATTGGGCCAAAATCCAATGTGGTGGTAGCTGAGTGTCATCGTCAATACCTAAGTTGAGCTTTACATCTTGCAATATCACATGAGATAGCATATAATGTTATTTTCAAGGTTTTACCAAAATGGCTTCACCTCTGTCATTTTTCAGCAGAAGATGATCTTAGTCTAAAATTGTCATGAAAGGTGGCATCATTTGTTGTGTTCATTTAATGAGAATGAAATGTCTTACTATTTATTTTAGATGTGCTGTTTTTAGTGTTTTATGGAAGTCAAGAACAGCCATACCTGTTATTATAAATGTTGATGTGATTTTTGACCATGGGTTTCTTGGCTGCTTCTCAGATTAATGCTCCTCTTCCCCAGCCTGTCAGTTTAGGTGGATGGCCATGTCTTGGTTGGTTTTCTGTTACGTTATACTCTTTCCATTTTCCGATGATGAGCTGAATAGAGCTCTGTGAGATGTTCAGAGCTTAGGATATTGTTTCATAACCTAACCTTGCTTTAAACTTCTAAACAACTTTATCCCTGACCTGTCTGGTATGTTGCTTGGTCTTCATGATGCTGTTTGATCACTAATTTTCTGTAACAAAGCTCTGAGGCTCACAGAACAGCGGAATTTATACAGAGATTTTCTTTCATTTATTTCACCTTTATTTATATAGGTAATCTCACTTAGACATAAGGTCTCATTCTCAAAAGAGATCTGTTTAATAATATACAGATGGACTATATTTAGTAGCACAGCAGCTCAGTGGTTACAGCAAGAAGGTTGCAGTGTCGTCTCCCACCTGGGGCATTTCTGGGAGGTGTTAGCGAAATTCCCAGTGCATGTGTGGGTTTTCTTCAGGTGCTCACTTGGTGTGAGTGAGAGCACGAATGGTTGTCTCTCTCTCATTTGTTTCTATGTGTCCCTGTAATGGACTTGTGGCCTGTCCAGAGTGTACCCCACCTCTCACACAGTGACTGCTGGAGATAGGCACAGAGTTCCTGTGACCCGGAAGGAAAAAGCAGGTAAAGAAAATGGTTGGGTTAACTTTATTTACTAGTTAGGTAACATGAAGGCAATTAGTCTCAAAGGATTTTAGTTGAGGGTATCAGAGAAAATAGGGGAAAATACTAATGCATGACACACTTTGTAGATTTTTATTTGTACTTAATAAACAAACCTGAAACTATGTATCATCTATCTTTCACTTCACATATATGCACTACTTGGTCTACTGCACAAATGAGCAGTACACATGGTACATCTAGCCCACGGGACATTAATAAAAATCTGAAATCAAATATAAACCACTTTGCACACAAATCCAAAGCCTCTGCTTTTATTTTGAAACTGGTTTATGCTGTTTTTTTATTTTGAAGGCCAGTGAGTGTTTACTTAAACCTTTGTGTGCACACTAGCGGTTGAGTCCATCTACTGGTGAGTAGAGTTTTGTGACAAACTTAAGACGTCCCATCTTGTCAGAACTTGGTAAAATACAAAGACTTGTGACTTTGAAGAAAGCCATAAAAAAATTATATTTTCAACATTTGGGCTCTTATCAAATATAAATAATTTTGGAAATCCTAACTGACCTAAAATGGGAAAGGTTTAATCTGATTTAATGTCAGACAATGAAAAAAATGGTTATGCGTTTTTTAATGCAGTGTATGTAAACATCTGATTTCACCTGTACATACAACCCAAATTTAGAAAAAAGTAGGAAAGTTTAATGTAAATAAAATAGAATGGAATGATTTGTGAATCTCATGAACCAATATTTTATTTAAACAACATAGTAAATATATTAAAACCTGAAAATAACAAACTGTACTATTTTTAGAAAAATAAATTAGGTAAATTTGGTTTTGGTTTGAAAACAACATCTCAAAAAAGATAAGACAGGGGCAACAAAAAAGTTGTAAAAGTAAGTGACAATAACAAGAAACCACTTGGGGAGCTTTTTGCAACTAATTACATTAACTGGCAACAGGTCAGTAAGAGGACTGGGTATAAAAATAGCTCAAAAGTAAAAATGGGTAGAGGTTCACCAGCCTGTAAAAAACTATGTTTAAAAATAGTTAAACTGTCTCAACAGAAAATTGGGAAGACTTTGAATATCTCCTCATCTATAATTCATAAAATTTCAAGAATTTGGAAAAATATCTGTGGTCGAGAGACAAGCCTGAAAATCAATATTGGATGCATGTGATCTGTAGGCCCTCAGGGGCCACTACATTGAAACAAGTCTGATTCTGTTATAGACGTCACTGCATGGGCTCAGGAACTCTTCCACAAATTATTGTCTGTAAACACTTTGCTGTGGCATTCACAAATGCTGCTTAAAGCTCTATCATACAAAGAAGAAGCCAGATGTTAACACCATCCAGAAAAGCAGCTGCCTTCTCTGGGCTAAAGCACATTTAAAATGGACTGAGGTAAAGTAGAAAACTATTCTGTGGTCAGACTAATCCATATACTACTAACGAGGAAGGAACCATCCAACTTAATATAAATGTACAGTTCAAACGCTTATGTCTAATGGTATGGGGTACATTAATACCTATGGCGTGGGCAGCTTACACATCTGGAGGCAGCATCAATTGAGAAAAGCATATACAGGTTTTAAATAAACATATGCCCCCATCCAGACAATACTTTTTTTTTACAACAGAATGGCTTCATAGTAGGAGAGTGTGGGTGCTGAACTGGCCTGCCTATGGTCAAGACCTCTCACTAAATAGGAAGGTACTTGGTGTGTCATCTGAACAGAGAAAAGATGGTAAAGAAACCTTGTGGTGGAATAATGAAGTGCAGGAAGTTATCCAGAGGAAGCGGTTAGGCAGAAAGAAATGGGACAGTGAGAGGACTGAAGACAGTAGACAGGAATATAGGGAGATGCAACATAGGGCAAAGAGGGAGGTAGAAAAGGCAAACCAGAAGGTGTATCATGAGTTTTACAAGAGGCTGGACACTAAGGAGGGAGAGTGGGACACGTATCGACTGGCAAGACAGAGGGACCAAGCCAGTTCTTTGTTTGTGAGCCAGGCAAAAAAATAAAAAAAAGATCTTGACAAGCCTCTGTTGTTTGGAGAGTGAATGTAATCTGCAGCTGAATCCACTCACCTTTTTGAATGGTGAAAGCTCCTCAAATGAAAAGCAAAACATCTTCAGCTACAGAGCAGAAGTCCAGTTGTTTTTGTTTTTTGAACCTTTTTTGGATTTACCATGTCCTTGATGACTGGGAATTTACACCAGCTGCAACATTGCTGCACTGAAAGAAGGGCACTTAAAAAAGTCCCAGGATGAGTTAACACAAGCACTGGAGGACTTTTGTAGCTCAACAAGCAGCAGATCATTTTCAGTAAAATGATCTACAGTCGGTCTACAGTTGGTCAGAGCACCTCCATGTGCTCCCTCCTGCTAAACACGGTGGGTCACTTAGGGACCATCAACAGTTTACAGACCCAATGACACTTAAAAAACAAAAAAATAAATAATCTCCATGTCATGTGAACTTCTGACCAAGAGTTTAAGTTGAATTGTTTCACTAGACTGGACTAATAAGACAGACCTAATTTTATCTGATTTTAAAGAATTTTATACTTTTTATTAATACTTTTATGAAAGAAATATTACTTTTTTCTCAATACCTTCCATGTCTTGAGACCAGGTGGTGAAAAAGGAATGTGGAGTTGTTTCATTAAGTGGATGTGTCTTATTACTCCAGCCTAATGAAATAATTCAACATTAATTTTATTGCTGTGTGTTTGCAGCTTATTCTGCTGTTTGCTACGCATTTGCACCTGGCAACCACCATAAATTTGTGACAAAAGGGGGGCAGCAAAGGTCAAAGGAAAGGTTTACAAGACAGTGGTGAGAGCAGCTATGTTGTGTGGTTTGGAGACAGTGGGACGGACAAAAAGACAGGAGACAGAACAGGAAGTGGCAGAGCTGAAGATGTTGAGGTTCTCCTTGGGAGGGACAAGGATGGACAGGATTAGGAATGAGACAAAAAGAAAGGCAAAGAGGAGATATATGGATGCAGTTAGAGAGGACATGGAGGTAGTTGAAGTGAGGACAGAGGACACAGAAGACAGAGTTAGATGGAGGAGGATGACTCACTGTGGAGACCCCTAAAAGTGAGCAGCTGAAAGAAAAATAAGATTATGAATAAACGCCACTGTGAATAAAATATAATATTTATAGGATTAGCTGCTTTTATTTACATTTGACACAACGTGTCACGTTCTCGTGAATAGGTCGTACCTGTGTGTTTTATTTGTAAGAAGCTGACCGGAAGTGGCTGCTCGGCTCATTGCAGTCAGCTGACAGTGGTGCGTCCAGGCGGCGGAGGCACACACGGTCTGTGTACACACAAAGAAAGGTATCTGAAACTATTCATTTGTCATGCAGGGGGGACATATTGTAAAACTTTGTATTATTTGTGTTTTCTGGAAGATGTTAGAACTCCAGCTAAGAGTCGGTCCATCCTGTACAGATCAGCTGCGTGTTGACTCGAGGTGCTGGGGAAACGGATGCAGGTTCGATGTCAGAATGGAGACAGTTATGGTGTGTTATTTGTATGTTTCATTAAAAAGATGCATGAACATATATTGGACAAAAACCACTGTTTTCAAATGTCTAGTTTGATTGTAGGTGAATTAAACTTAGTTTGATGCTTCAGCAGACACTTCTACATTATTTCAGAAATATTTCTGGGGTGAAATAGTTTGACACAATTAAGTTCTGTTTTTATTGGAGACAAAAAGTCAGCTGTGTTGGATTGACTGCAGCTTTTTATCTCATCTTAATGACAGATGTTCAATCTGAGCTCTGAGCTCTTGTTTTTCCCCCAGGCTCGGTATGTCGGATGAAGATTCCCGTGCCAGCACAAGCTCTTCCTCCTCTTCGTCTTCAGCTCACCAGCAGCAGGAGGTAAACCCCCCAAAATGCGAGAAGGCAAAGCCAGCATGAGCAAGACCTCCAAGCTTCTGTCCACCAGCGCTAAAAGGTGAGCCCACTTCTCCTCATTCTTACAGGCTTTTAAAATCACTGTACACTTTGCTTCAGGAAGTTTCTAATCTGAATCCTGTAAGTCACTGTCACCACAGCCTGATTAAAATCTTTGCTTCTGCAGAATTCAGAAGGAATTGGCTGACATCACGCTGGATCCTCCTCCAAACTGCAGGTGAATCACACTGTCACACACTGTCATTCCACATGTGTCTCAGCTGCGGTGCCCGTTTTTTGTTGGCTAAACAAGGACATTTTTTGGCTGTTACAAATTTACAAAAATGTGAAGAATCCATCCATTTCTGTTTCCAAAATGGAGGCAAAATACATAAAAGACATAAAAATCACGACAGCAAGACCATGAATCTTCTGCTGCCTCAGGCTGAAGCAGTATGTACTTTCTGATCTTTCTGATCTTGTGATTTTTCCAGTTATGTAAATAGACTACACAGTTTATCCTTAATTGGAGAAAAATAATCCAGACTTTTGCTTACTCTGTGTGCCTTCTAGTGGATCCATTCTTTTTTAGCCAATATCTCATAGCATCTGTGATAATTCAGCTAATACTTAGACATGTTGTGGTCAGAAAGAAAGGTTTTAAGAAGCAAAACAATTCAAAAATCCCCCCACTCTTGCTTCATCCTTTCTCTTTTCTGTATGGGAGATGGCAACAAACTGTGGCTGGAGCTCTGTCCAGCAGGGTGCAGACAGAACCAGGTGTGCACATGCTTCATGTGTATAGACTGGGCCTTCGGTATTTATAGTAAAGTTAAGAGAGGCGAAAAGAACATCTTAAAACAATCTCCTTAACTTCAAAGTTCCCAAAAATATGAACACCACTCACAAGCACAACACTGCTGCTGAGAGCATGCTCACCTATGTGTGCACGCATATGTTGGGTGTGTGTGTGTGTGTGGATGCACACACACAACAGGGTGAAACATTGCCATGCACAAAAGAGAGCAGAGGAGAATTATAATTATGCAACCATACAGAGTCAGTAGTGTAAATAAGATAAATTATAAACCTGCTCAATCAAAAAGAAAACTGTAAATGACCGCTGTGACACAAAAAAAAAAATTAAGTTAAAAAAGTTACTTGACCTCCAAAAAAGTGCAGGATTTGTGATGGGGGGGGACAGATCGCTGTTATTTCACCTGCTATCATGCTAACTTTTGTAATTTGTTACAGAAGTTTGTTTCTAAACAGCATTACCTTAAAAAGAAGAACGGGTGATGCTTCTTTAGCAGGCCAGCCATGATTGACGGGCTTATCCTCAGGATAAAATAAATATCTAACCTTTTCTTTTGATGAGCATAAAGGTTTAGGGCGGTGGTCTCCAATCCTGGTCCTCAGGGCCACTATCCTGCATGTTTTACTTGTTTCCCTGCTCCAACACACCTGATTCAGAGGTTAAATCACTTCTTCATGTTCTGCAGAAGCCTGTTAATCAGCCACTGATTCAAATCAGGTGTGTTGGAGCAGAGAAACAAGTAAAACATGTAGGATAGTGGCTCTCGAGGACCAGGATTGGAGACCACTGGTTTAGGGGAATTCCCCCCTCCACTCCCATACACAACTGTGTTTGAGGTCTGATAGGGTAGAGAAAGCCCTGTTGTGTTGTACCACTGCTGAAGCAGATGGACACTGCTCCCCCTGCTGGACCTGAGCAGGGTATCTGTATGAGATGCTGCTTGAAATAAATCAGTATGGTTTATATATGTAATTACTTTTGATTTTAATAATAATTAAAAAATGTACTAGGCAGTGCAGCCCAGAGACCCCTTGTGACGAGTTCCAATATTGGACACAGTGTTCCTGCTCCCGGACGCGGGTCACCGGGGCCCCACTCTGGAGCCAGGCCTGGAGGTAGGGCACGTTGGCGAGCGCCTGGTGGCCGGGCTTTCACCCATGGAGCCCGGCCGGGCACAGCCTGAAGAGGATACGTGGGTCCCCCTTCCCATTGGCTCACCACCT
>NC_051434.1:25434533-25440300 GCF_001649575.2 Kryptolebias marmoratus
CACGAATGAGGGAAAAATGGAGCGGGAGATCGACAGGCGGATTGGTGCAGCGTCTGCAGTGAAGCGGGCGCTGTACCGATCTGTCGTGGTGAAGATTTTCCGGTCGATCTATGTTCCTACCCTCATCTATGGTCATGAGCTTTGGGTAGTGACCGAAAGAACGAGATCGTGAATACAAGCGGCTGAAATTAGTTTTCTCTGCAGGGTGTCTGGGCTCTCCCCTATGCCCCTTTTACACTGGCTCTAAAGGTCCCGGCTCCACTCTACTCGGCTTGCTTTGCGTGCATTTCCATTATCATTTTTTCGAGGCTGGCCCTGCTTCTTTGGTCCCTGCTTCGGAGTAGGGCCAGCCGGGCTGGCCCTGCTTCATGGGCGGCGCAAGCTTAGCTCCTGTTCACTCATTGGTCATGGGTGTGGCCAGATACAAGCATAAAGAGCGAAGGTCGGAATATAAACAACAGCGTTAGCTTACCCTGCAATGTTTCTGCCATCTGTCCCCCAGCTGAAGGCGCTGTAAAGCCTGAAATATCCGTCTGATAACAGCTGTCCTACTCCGCGCAACAATCGCAGCATCCAGAGCATTTCTTCCACTGCGCCTCTCTTCGTGAAGTCTCAGGAGAATCCCCATAATTTAAAAAAACAGCAACAACACAGGGCCAACGTTGTCCATAGCGCTTTCGTTGTTTACACAACTTATGCCAAGTTTTTGTAGCCACCTCCTATCCAACATGCCACTCTGTCAGCCAGCTAGTAAATGATGTGTAGCAAGGAACATTTTATTGATTGAAGCTGAGTTTTGATGGAGTTGCAACCAGGTAATCTAATCATGATGAATAATCATGTCTTCCACAGCTTTCAGATTTTATGTTTGATTTTTGTGTTAAAAAAATCCCTAAACATTTCAGTCATGTGGAATAGAAATTCTGGGAAATTTTTTGTGTCATCGTGACCCTAATCCTTTTCTGTACAGTCACATTTTCTGTAAAATCAGTTTTCTTTATATGTTAGTGTCATTTGTGTTGGATATGCCTGTCCTAAAGACCTTCAATCTGGGAAAACCAATACAACCTGCTGTCTCAAGGCTTCATTTATTTTAAAAATTCTGTCAAGAATATGAATAATTTATCTTTTTATCAAAACTGGAAAAGGAAAGTGTGAAAGAGAACTTAGTGTTTGGATGATCACTGTGGTGTTACTTTGGACAGTGCATTCTGGTTTTAATTGACTATACTATAATGATCTCTAGTTGCTGCCATTTTTTGCATTTATTTGTGTGTATGGAACAATTTTTGCTTGACCAGAGATGGTATTGTTAAAGCCTATCAGCAAAAGACGGGCTTTAATGTTTTTGTCTTTGAGCCAAACATCTCATGAACCTCTGGATGGGTTTTAAAACTTTCAGAAAATAATCATTGGCTGTACATCTACAAGTCATTAAGTTTTTGAGTCAGTCCAGTTTAAGGTGGCTGCCACAGTTAATCAACCAGGGCAAACATAAAAATGACTATAACATAGTTAGATTTACAGATATAGAGCTAAACTTTAGTGTGGTGGTAGCTGTGAGTCATCAACAACACATACTCCAAGCATGACTTTGTGCATAATGTAAGTTTTTTAAAGGTTTGACATAAAATGGCTACTGCTCCATCATTCCTCTTCATAAGATGATTTTATTTTAAAACTGTGGCATGGAAGGTGATGGATGGTGGGTATTCCTGCAAGGAATGCTTGGCCTTTGATTAAGTTTGACTCTGGGAAACAAATGTTTTCAAACACCACAGAGATGTTGTATCAGTGATGATCTTTGGGTCATCTAAAACACTGACAGGGTGTTTAATGTTTTCAATAATATCCTGATTGTTAAATTATTGACTTTATGAGTTTTGAATGTACATGTTCAAGATGGAGACCAGTGGAGTGGTTCGTCCCAGCAGCTGTTTGTCATTTTTAGGTACAATTTAAACCAGAAGTTTACATACACTATATAAGAAGACATATGCATATCTTTCACACTGTCTGACGTGAAATCAGAATAAACTGTTCCCGTTTTAGGTCAATTAGGATTTTCTAAATTATTTCTATTTGCTAAATGCCAGAATAATGAGAGAGAAAATGTTTTTAAGGCAAGTTTTATTACTTTCTTCAGAATCAAAAGTTTAAATACACCTCATTAGTATTTGGTACCATTGACTTTAAACTGTATGACTTGGGTCAAACGTTTTGAATAACCTTCCACAAGCTTCTCACAAATGTTGGGAGGAATTTTGGCTGATTCCTCCTGACAGAAGTGGTGTCACTGAGCCATGTTTGTAGGCTGCCTTATTCACACATGCCTTTTCAGCTTTGCCCATAAATTTTCGATAGGATTGAGATCAGGGCTTTGTGATGGCCACTCCAAAACACTGACTTTGTTATCCTTAAGCCACTTTGTAACCAGTTAGGCAGTATGCTTCAGGTCATTGTCCATTTGGAAGACCCAAGCTTTCTTACTTTCTTCAAAGTCAAAAGTTTAAATACACCAATATTACTTTGCCTTTAAACAATTTGGGACATTTGATGTCATGTCTTTGAAAGCTTCCAGAGACATTTGTTTTTTAACTCATTTTGCTGTTTGTGGGTTTTTTAGCGTTAATGTATCATGTGACATAGATAAGCATTTTGACACGCATCGAGAGTGAGTCATAGACATGATGTGGAGTGAATCCAGCCAGTTTTCAAAATAAATGTCGTTTAGACTTCGAAAATAATAATAAAAAAACCAAACAAATATTGTAAGTTAATTATTCTTTCTGTGCGGCCCGGTACCAAATGACCGGTCAGCGGCCCAGGGGCTGGGGACCTCTGCCTTAAATTACATCCACAGATTTGTCTCTAATTAACGCAGATGTTATCAATAAACCTATCAGAAGCTTTCAAAGACATGACATCAAATGTCCCAAATTGTTTAAAAGCAAAGTAATATTGGTGTATTTAAACTTTTGACTTTGAAGAAAGTAAGAAAGCTTGGGTCTTCCAAATGGACAATGACCTGAAGCATACTGCCTAACTGGTTACAAAGTTGCTTAAGGATAACAAAGTCAGTGTTTTGGAGTGGCCATCACAAAGCCCTGATCTCAATCCTATTGAAAATTAATCGGCAAAGCTAAAAAGGCATGTGTGAATAAGGCAGCCTACAAACATGGCTCAGTGACACCACTTCTGTCAGGAGGAATCAGCCAAAATTCCTCCCAACATTTGTGAGAAGCTTGTGGAAGGTTATTCAAAACGTTTGACCCAAGTCATACAGTTTAAAGTCAATGGTACCAAATACTAATGAGGTGTATTTAAACTTTTGATTCTGAAGAAAGTAATAAAACTTGCCTTAAAAACATTTTCTCTCTCATTATTCTGGCATTTAGCAAATAGAAAAATTTTTGAACATCCTAATTGACCTAAAATGGGAAAAGTTAATTCTGATTACACATCAAACGATGTAGAAAAAATGCATGTGTCTTTTTATATAGTGTATGTAAACTTCTGGTTTCAACTGTACCCATATGTCAGCATCCACGTCAGATGTTCAGGAATCTTGATTGTTTCTGTTTTAACGTTCAGAAATAAAACAATCATTGTCCTAAGTTATTGCTATTTGTTGGTGCTGATTTAAAACCTGTGAAGCTGAGACCTAAGGGAAGAGGTGAACCTTCCTCAACCTGTGTGACAGCTTTTCTGTTTGACCTGATTCACTCAGTCAGACCTGTATTCCAAGCTAGTTTGATAGGTTTAGTTTCTAACAAGGGATCAGCATGTGCTCCATATGGCAGAACTACAAATATCTCTTTTTTCACCTCTAAATATTTCTGGGTCTATTGGTTCTGTGGTTTTGTTTGAAGCATCTTGTGTCACTGAAGTGTTTGATTGCTTCTTGTCTACAGTTAGAGTACGGAGAGTTAAAGAGAGCTCAAATGGTCAGGCAGGCCCTTGTGAAGTAATGACAGGTCTGTTGATGATTATTGGCAGTGAAAGATGAATGTCTGGACTCCAGATTCTTGTCTGGACCTGAAAAGGTTTAAAACCTACCAGTTAGGTGCCTGAGAGCCCAAACAAGTGTTTAGAAGATATAGCCTGGTTTTAGGGCAGCTTTAGGCCCCACTAGAAGCTGTTCCACTCGACACTCGTTAGTCTCTGTAACGAGTGTGAGTCATATCCTCACCTTCAGCTGCACCTTCAAAGCCCCTGCTACTTCCTGGATTACACTCAGCACCTCTGCAAATATTTCTGATAAATCCAAGATTACTAATTAAAATTTCTGGTTTTAAGGGTACTTATTTCCCATGTGGCTTATTTCACATTATAAATATTAAATAATTGAGTATTTGGAGACAGATTTAAGTCAATCAAGACAAAACCAGACAATTTAATTGCAGCTAAAAAAAAACATTCACAGTCATACTTTTCTCGTAATAACAGAAAGCTTAAAAATAAACAGTTTTTTTAGTCACTTTGTCTCCTTTTTAGATGACTTGTTTTCATGGAAACCAATCAGGAACTGAAAAATTGTCTCAAAACCTCATTTTGTCAGCTGATAAATGCCACAGCATTATTGTAAATGTCCTTTGAATCTCTAGTCAGTCCCTCCAGGATTTCGCGGGCATTTTTTGTGATTGTTGTAGGCTTAAATACCTGATTTCGCGGGGCATTTTCCTAAAAGTTGTGATGAAAAGTTGCGATTTTTTTTTTTTACTAGAATCAATAAAAAACCATAACTTTTAATATTTAAACCTAAAATACTTACTAGTTTTGTTAGATAATTCCCAACAAACATTGACATTCTCAAAAGGTGCTTTATTTGAGAACTTTGATAGCTTCTAAACTGACATTCATGAGCATTTCTGGATTGTCCCTCGTCTGCAGCTCTCCTCACATGTTTTGCAGACACAAAGTGTTTGTTGATGCGTTTATGTTCCAGGATTACACTGCAGGACATGCAAAACAGCTTCCCCCCACTCTCCTGCAGCTGGGGAGGAAACTGGTTTGCTGAAATCTTTGTGGGCAAATGTGAAGCATTAGCGCACATTTTGGCTTCGGTCGCTGCTCCTGCACGCTCCCAGCATTCTGATGTTAACAGGAAGTGACGTCACATCTCTCCTTCGTGTGTTATTTGGGGTTATTTTGTATTACACGCTACACAAACCCACAAAGAAGACACTAGACCGCAAAAAAAGAGGCAAATCACTGTAGAAACAATAAATATTGGGTTAAAGTTGCGGGAAAGTTGCTGCGTTTTGGGCAAAGTTGCAAAAAGTTGCGATTTCGTATGGTTTGCTTGATTTTGCATTAGTAGTTGCGATTGCAAAATCCTGGAGGGTCTGTACAGTATATGTTTGTTTTTGGTCATCACGATTACCTTAAGTTTGTCAAGTTCAAGTTAATGTTAAGGTTAATCAAGTTCAAAATGAAAATGGGATCACTTCTTGTTCCGAATGAGGCAAACATCATTCCTTAGGTTAGGATCAGGTGAAGGTGAGGTGTGACTGAAGGTCACTTTAATGCTACTGTTTGGATGAGTTTTTTGTTCCTTTGTGTCTCCCTTCTGCAGTTGCATATATGTTCTTGTGAGGAATTGGATTTTTTGTTTCTGTTTTGTTTTCTTTATGGTTTCTCTGTGGGTTTTAATTAGTGTTTTCAGTTTGGGTTTTTCCTGTTTGTGTTCCTGCTCAGTATTCACTCCTCCTCCGTCACTCTTTTGCCCTTCTTGCCACGCCCATCTCCACCTGTCTGTAATCAT
>NC_051434.1:25440400-25447274 GCF_001649575.2 Kryptolebias marmoratus
TAGGGAAGTTCTTTGGGGTTTGAATGTCATTTCTTGTCAGAATTTCTGTGGGTAATCTGAAAGCTTGGTAGTGTCTGCTTCAATGTTTTATGAAAGATTTTCCCCTAATTTCTGGTTAAATTGAAACCATTTTATTTGTTCCCAATAAAGCTACAAAAATTTTTAGACAGAAATTTGTTCTAATAAAATCCAACAGAAAAATATTTACAGTATATCTGATTTATAAATCAGATTAAATCTCAACATTTTTTATGCACACAACTGCACTACATTATATTTTGTTTCCCTACAAAATCTCTAATAAAAAAAATTATCAGATGTTTAAAAAAATCAACCTAATGTTATCCATTTAATAATCAATAATCAAACATATTAAGTGCTGAGGACATGACACCAGGAGATCAACAGTAAAAACACATTTTCTTGGTTTAGTAAAACTAAATCAAAGTGATCACTGTGCAGACACTTAAATCGTTTATTAGTGTTATTAGTATCACTAAAACTCCTACTTCAGATGGAAGATTTCCTGCTACCATCCTGATCGACCGTGTTTCACAACATAGAGAGGCTGCAAAGTGAAAGTAACGATCATAGCAGTAATCCATTCTTCTGCCAAATATCAGCTCACATGATGAACAGCAGAGTAAACAGTGTTTCCTCTCTAACCTTTGTTCTTCTTCTGATTTTATTCATAAAATAAGTAACAAAATAATGTTTTGCCTGACGGGATATATGATTTAGACACTTAAAACCTTCAACAGAAGGTTGTTTTCTTAGCAAAGAGTTTCATTCCCTGCCGTTCAAAACCGAAGAATTGTTTTAACCTTAAAAAAAAGCCACAAACCTGAAAGTGCCTTTCATTAACTCCATGTGCTTAACTTTTAACCAATTGTCATTTTTCATGAATGATATGTCACCTATTCCCCTTTATTTGGCCCAGTCAGGAGCAGTGACCTCCCGTTGTTGACACTGACACAGAGTACCAGGGTTGCTATAAAAAGTGACAATACCAAAACTATGAAGGTTTAGAAGCAAAGGTACCACCAGAGCACTGATATTATCCATCTATGTGTCCATTTAGAATTATTTTATATTATTGTCCTTGTATTTGTAATAGTAGTAAGTCATTACTCTGTCTCATATTCAGTCCCTTACCACAGACTATCTTCTCAATTAAAATGGATTAACTTCTTGTCTTGCAAAATACAGATAAATAGATGTCTTGTTTAGTTTAAAGATAATGTAACATGATTTGTGTTCATGGTTTTACTGCTGAAAACGTTTCAAAGGGAGTTTGTTATGTAGCTGAAGCTTCAAATCATGACCACAGGATGTTTCTCAAATAAACACCTTATTTAATGACTTGAGGTGATTATGAATTATAAATGAATTATAAATGAAACAAATATGCCTCCAACACCTTATTTTCTCCATGTTAAGCTAACGTCACCATAAACACTTTTAATTTTTTTCAAAATAACAACACTTCCAGTCATGTGTTCATAAAGTTACCATTAACAAATGCTATTTTATTTTCTTTATAAACATAAATATATATTTGCATTTCAAATAAAGCAAACAGACATGAACACTTAACCTAAACAATGCCAGTATTTGAAGTTCAGCACGTAATGTAAATGTATGAAGCTCTTATTGTGAAGGTGCATTTGAATAATAAAAGTCCAGTCATTGTTGTTTGGCTGTTCTGCGAAGCACAAGAAGCCGATAATCATCGCATATAACACTGATCATTACTTCCGTCAAAAAGCTTGTTTATCTTTCTGTCTCTCCGTGTACAAGATTACTCAAAAAGTTCTGAACAGAGTTTCATGAAATTTTCAGGAAATGTCACACATGGTAGAAGGAACAAGTGAGAAAATTTGGTTGTGATCCAGTCAAATATCAAGGTCACAGATCAGTCCGTGCTCTAACTCTGCAGCTGTATAACAGGAAAATTAAACTGCACAGCTGGACACCTTGTGGCTAAAGAGTGATCACTGTTGATTTCAAGGTGACAGGGTCAAAGGTCAAGGTAACAGATGACGTTCTGCTCTAACTATGCAACCATAACAGGAAAATTAAACTGCACAGCTGGACACCTCATGGGTCAAAGATGATACCTGTTGATTTCAAGATTCATTGGGTTAAAGGTCAAGGTCACAGGTAACCCTTCTTGGTTAAAAACCTGCCTATGCTCCTACATGTGACCATTTTAAAATCCTCCACCAACTAAGTTATGGTTTTGGTTGTGTTCATTGGTTTGTTTGGCTGTCTGTTAGCAAGATCAGGTAAAAACTAATGAACAGGTTTAGATGAACAATGGATTAAATTTTGGGGGTGATCCAGATTATGATCCAGATCGCTGTCAGAAGGCGGAGAGATGGCGGCGAACCCAGAACGCAGACGAATGGTTTAAAGGAACAAAAATTACTTTAATAACTAAAAATGACAAACAAAAAGGCTGGCGTGGCAGCAAAACAAACATTAACTAAATCCAAAACGAGATGCACGGCAAGACATGGCAAGGCAAAGAGCAGACAGAGTGGAATGATCCAGTGGTGTGTGAGAGAAAATGACCAGGTTATATGCACAGAGGATAATTATGGGAAGTGGGCACAGGTGAGTGATTACAATGACTTACAGGTGGAGATGGGCGTGGCAGATAATCAGGGGCAAAAGAGTGACTGGGGAGGAGTGAATAGTGACAGCAAACATGAACAGGAAAAACTAAACTGAAACAAGACAATAATCAAAACAACAAACTGAAAATAACAAAACTATGACAGATCGCACTATTTTATAATCAAGCTGTGGCTTTGTTGGACGTTTAGATACAGAATATCTGGACGTAGTTCACTCATGTTTGTTTAAAAGAGACCTATTATGCAAAATTCACTTTTTGCATGTTTTTGTACTTCCATTAGGGTATCTACTGCTTCTAGAAACAGTCCAAGCGCAAAAAACCCACCCAGCCGTTTTTGTGAGCAAAACCCAGAGATCCTTAAACTCCTTAAACTCCTCCACTTGAGGCAACACTTCCCTACCAACCCAGAAAGGGCAGTCTATTGGCTGAGGACAATGCTTTCAGATTTGGAGGTGCTGCTCTTCATCCCAGCTGCTTCACACTGAGCTGCAAATCGCTCCAAAGAGTGGTTTGAGAAGTGAGACGTGGAGATCACGGCACAGTGACACCAACAGGACCACATCATCTGCAAACTAAAACACTGCTTCCCCCTGCTCAGCTTCCAACTGGTTTGTCAGAATCTTCTTTGAGCCATTCAAAAGTCTTTTATCCAAGGCCTCACTGATAAAAGAAATATTTTATATAAAACATGAAATGAAAAATGTAAATGTTACGTTTCATAAATGCTGATTTATTAGGCCTTCTATGAAGGCCTAGAAGGCCCTCAGGGTTCCCCTCTATGCAATTTCATTTTAGTGTTTTACAGATCAATCGTTGACAAAAAGTGCAACATGTCAAGACAGCGGTTAGAACTGTCACCTCACAGCGAGAAGATCACCTTCAACACCTAGCTGCAGCCTTTTTGTGTGTCGTTTACATGTTCTTCCTGTGGCTGCGTAGGTTTTCACTGAGTACTCCAGTTTTCTTCCACAGACTTAAAACATGGATTTTAGGTTAACTGACAACATAGTGTGAATAGATGTTTGTCTGATTTGTCTCTGTAAGCTTCTGTGATGGACTTGTAAGCTGTCCAGGGTGCATCCTGCCTGTCACACAGTGACTGCTCCCTGCAACCCTGAACAGAAAACCAGGTAAAGAAAATGAATGAATGGGTGGAAGTATAGAAAAAAACAAACTTTTTTAGACAAATTTGAACTTCTTAAAATAGTTTGCTTAACCAAGCAAGGATTATATACAGTATAAAAAAAACCCTGAAAACAGTTAGTGTATTTTGCATTTGTAAAACTGTGAAATAAGCTTAATTAAATATGCCATCTATAAAAGTATACCATTTGCTAAGTGTTGCACATACTTTATCAACTTTTCAGTCACAAGTAAGTATTTGCTTCAGGGACGAACTGTTTGTTTTCATTTACTTTGAACTGGAACAGTAGGAACTTGATGTTGTATTAAAGAAGACTTAAACTCCCTTTTTAAACACATTACAAACACAGGTAATAGTTTTCAAACACAATATGTTTTCTCTGTCTTTAGTTATGAATCAGTGTAAAAATGATGATAAAATTGTGATCATGATTTAAAAAAAAAACATGATATTTTAGCCGTATCTTTAACCCCTAATAGCACAGCAGTCCTAAAATATCCAAATCTGAGCTCTTTAACATCTTATCCAACTTTAGTGACTGTCCTTCACCTCCCTTCATGTATTTTATTGTATCATCACCTTATCAAAGCAGATTGAAGTAGGTCATCATCACACACTGAGCTTCATGTTCAATCACTGCTGTCTGCCTGCATAAAACTGCAGTGACAAGGAAAAACACTGTAATAAGTAGCCTGACTGAGACAATATAATGACTCTACTTCAGCAGAGCAACAGTCCCTCGCTCCTGCTCCAATTTCATACCGTGGCCATCAGCCTGTAGATTATCTCAGTGCCCCGAGGACAGAACAGGCTGAATATCCTGCCTGAACTCATCTTCTTTAACTGAAAAGGACTAGAGACAACTAGAGAAAGGAATCTGAAAATACTAAGAAACACAAATAAAAACACAAATTCTTCAAGCTATAAAGGTTAAAACTGATATTGTTTCAACATGTTATAGAAAACCATTCAGCCTTCATTGACAACAGAAGACAGCAGAGGCTGCAGCCTGTGGCCCCGATGGCTTCATGTATTTATTACAGGTGAATGAACAGAAGAGCACTCTGTCTGTATCCAGACTTAAGAAAATGTAGCTGTAGTAGGTTCATCAGTGTTACAACAGTTGTGAAGGAGAATTCATATATTTTACAAGTTAACAAAATATTGATCTGGAAGGTTTTAATCCGGACATGTTGACATAGAGAAGTTGTTCAGACTTGTCATTACAAACGGTTCTTAGCGATCGAATGGCAATCAGATAGTGCTAGATAAATGTTTGAAGTGCCTCGATGCAAATTGAAAATGTTTCTCCTCAGACCACTGCAGAAGTGGTCTGGACCTCTTTATCCACATACATTAGATACTCTGAACACAGTCTGTGCAGAGCACCACTGTAGGACCTCCTGCTGACTGAGATGTCTCAGCTCAACTGCTGCTCCAAATGATAATCGGTTGCAGATAGTGCTGGGCGATATGGAAAAAAATCCTATATCACGATATGGATCGTTATATTGCCCAGCACTAGTTTCAGATATGCTTCCTATGATTACTTTGAGACTTTCATTTAAAAATGTCCAGTGGTTCAAGAGACATTTTGTCAACAGACAAACAGGATTGACCCCAACAGTTAATGCTAAAGTTTTAAACTAAGATCTTGCGCAACAATAGCACCTGGTGTATGTGTGTTACAACCATAGGCAGAAATCCCAGGGGGGTCTGGACCCCCCAGTTTGGGAGAAAACAGATATTTGCCCTCTAATGAATCATTTCAGAAAACTATACTTTTAAGCAAGACAGAAAACAGAAAACATATCCACCATTTATATTGGCAAAACAATGCATTTATGCTTTTCAAAAATTGTCTCCCTGCCCCCTGAATCATAAAAATCAAACTTAGAAACATTTTCCTGATGAATATTTGCTACAATACCCAATTTTAAAGATAAAGTTTATGTAAAGGTCAGCTTCCCACATGGAAAGCCGTGGTAGCTCTGACAAATGTTTCCACAGCAAGCTGCCAAATGACTAAAAATACCACACTGTGGGAGTTCCCACTGCAGTAGGTGTCCCTGCACCACGATGACAAGATACAATGTTTTTTTTGCCATATACGCAGTGCAAATGCAAAAGCAAAAAAAAAAAAAAAAGGGTGGGGTGGAGGGCTTTGTCTCTGGTATCTAATTAAGAGGCATTTAGACTGTAGGAACAGTATTATGGAAAAGTTTTGTCCTCTCGGTTTTGATACCTTGACCTGTTTACACTGTGGCATACCTTTGAACCAGTAATGAGCCCATCCTTATTTAAGACTAGTTGGAGAGTCAAAATATCAGGAAAATCACAAATTTTCAGATGCAGTCTTACTGAATTTCTACTTACAACACATTTGTTATCTTTTTACACTGCAAGTTCACATTAATATTGTGCAACTGTCACCCCATATCCAAGCAACACATTTTAGAAAATTGTGACTGTTAATCATAGTTCTTGCAAATGTTCTACAACTGTGGCAAAACAGTTAAGTGTGACAATTCATAAATGTGGGAGATGTGCCATGGCAGAACAGGTTGGTGTGACCAGACATTGAGTTTTTCTAAGACATTCACATTCATTGTATATTTTATACCAATAAAAAATTCCTCCTCTGCAACTCGCCATCTCATCGTGGTGGAGTCTGGGTGCCTGAAAGATCTGTCGCGGACGGCGACGCCTCTTCCCCAGCCGTCCGCCTGAACTCTTGCTCTGCTGAGGACGGCGTCTTGGCCGTCCGCCCGAACTATTGCCCCGTCAAGGATGGTGTCCGGGCCGTCCGCCCGAACTCTTGGCCCACCGGAGACGGTGTCCGGGCCGTCCGCCCGAACTCTTGGCCCACTGAAGACGGTGTCCGGGCCGTCCGCCCGAACTCTTGCCCCGTCAAGGATGGTGTCCGGGCCGTCCGCCCGAACTCTTGGCCCGCCGAAGACTGTGTCCGGGCCGTCCGCCCGAACTCTTGGCCCGCCGAAGACGGCGTCCGAACCGTCCGCCCGAACTCTTGGCCCGCCGAAGACGGCGTCCGGGCCATCCACCCGAACTCTTGGCCCGCCGAAGAC
>NC_051434.1:25447848-25449485 GCF_001649575.2 Kryptolebias marmoratus
GGGGGGGGGGGGGGGGGGGAGACATCAGGGTTTGGGTTCATATTGTGTTTTCTGTATTTTGATTGTTTTGCTTCTTGTCTTATTTGGTTCCTGTGTTTATCCTGGTCTTAGTTCAGTTCTTGTTCCTCGTGTCTGTGTTTCCTGCTACATTCACTCCTCCTCAGTCAGTCTCTGGTTTTCCTGCCATGCCCATCTCCACCTGCCTACAATTGTAATCACTCACCTGTGCCCTATTCCCATCATTATCCTGTCTTTAAAACCCGGTCACTTTCTCCACTTACTTGCTGGTTTATTGTTGTACTCTTGCCTCCCTGATGTGCTGTCTTTCTGGTTGTTGTCGCTTCTCGTCGCCCCTTGTGTCCTGGTTGTCCTGCTCCTGCTTAGTTCCTGGTTAGTTTAGGTTTTGTTGGCTGCCCCGTCATAATGTCGTAATGTAAATGTTTCCTTTTAGACTTTATTATTGTGTATGGATACATGTCAAATGTTTAGTGACTTGTTCCTATATTTATTATAGTTTTATAGTTTTATTAAACAGAGATTAAAAGTGTTGTAAGTCACCTGACTGTGTAACCCGGAGGCAGAACCACGTGCCATAATGAATTTTAAAAAACAGAAATAGAAATAATCCAAAGTTAAAAAAACAAAAAACAAACAAACAATATGGAGAAAAAAGTTTGGCGCATTTCTAAAACTGATCTACCCAGCCACAACAGTAATAATTGCTTAATATTCTTATATAACAGTATATTTGACTGTATCTTAAGCATTGACCCCCATAATTGCTCTTAATAAATCTCCAATTACATACAGAAAAACAGCAGAGCAGCAGAGGTACTGCCTGCCTTACTTCAGGCTTTATAAATGCAGTTTTATATAAGATCAACAAGAATACATAATAAATATAGCCTAAATTAAATAGCCTACATTAGAAATTATAGAAAAATTTGACATATAGTGCAAGTGTCTGCAGAGTGAGAAATCTAAAGGCAAGTTCATGTGAGAGAGCTCAAATTGATGTTTGTTGGATCATTTATTGTGAGAGGAGGGAGGAAACAACTCATGGACTCATTGTCTCATGGACTCAGTATCTCACCTGATCAGATAAGTACACCCTTTATCGAGATGCATCAACAACCATTTTATCATTACATCACAGCTCTATAAATGGTAATCAAATCAAACCCTAAGGTGCCTAAAGATTCCCACCCTCGAGTCTGACAAATAAGGAACTGTTTCAAAACACACAAAGCAGATGCTCCAGTTCCCTGTTAGTTAGGATTCATAAATATGTTGAGGACCGTGTTTTAGTGGTAGACCTCCAATAATCTTGGGAGTAGCAAGATTTGTGTGTGTGCAGTTTCAAAATAAACTAAAACTATATTCATGGTAATAACAGAACTGTCAGGTTTGTGGACGACGGAAAGGAACCCTGAGCGCAGACTTGTTACAAAAGAAACTAATTTATTAAATAAGACAAATAAACAAAAACAAAAGCTGACGAGGCAGCAACTTAAAAGAACAAAAAAAAACAAACAACGGTGGGCAGAACAACAAGGAGACAAGGTACGGAGCATGGCAGCTAACGGCAAACAAAAAACAATGAACCAGCGACTAGTGGGAGAAATGACCGGGTATTT
>NC_051434.1:25449585-25463219 GCF_001649575.2 Kryptolebias marmoratus
GACAATAGCCCAGTGCGGCCGTTAATACCATCACATCAGGCCGCACAATTATACGGTATTATTATTTCTAATTTTAGGAAAATATTTACTTACATCAGTTTATCTCAAACAAGCAGTTAACTTCTGTGACTGAAGTTTCACATAATGTTCACACAGTGCTATTTATTGTATTCTGAAGGATACAAAAATGCATGTTGAGGCTTTAGCTCTGCCCCAGATGATTGTATTCAACCAAACAAAGATTTTCTGCTGTGCTGCAGGTTTTGGTTGCAGTACTCTGTGGCTAAAAGCTTAAAATCCAAAGCAGCTGAAATGTCAGTATCCTTCTTGCAGTGTGTGTGTGTGTGTGTGTGTGTGTGTGTGTGTGTGTGTGTGTGCGCGCAGAGGTTGTGGAAGAATGGGCCTCTGATTGTGAAGTGAATGACAGTAGTGATAGCATGGCTTATAGCTGCCTCACACTGGCTCTCTGTGAATGTAAGATGCTGTTTGTCTCTGGGCCAAACCAACCTCAGTCTGGTTGTTTTAGTGAGAAATGAACAATATCTGCTGGAGCCCCATCAGTTGACTAACAGCTCATTTTAATGAGTAGTTTTTGTTTATTTTTGTTTTTAATTTGTTGAAAATAAGACAGGAAACTTAGGGGGATATTTCAGACAGTTTTGTAGAAATATTTTAAACAATTCACCTTTTGTAGGTAGCTAACAGCTTGTCTAAACACAACTAAGACCACAGTGGATATCTGCCTTCATGTAAACGTTAATTTATAAACTGCCATCGATTTTGCATGGCAGTTATTTACATGGAATTTTTTAGTGCAAATGGCAGCAGCAGCAACTAACTGTAGCACTTTTGGCACTTCCTGAAGGAATGTCAAAAAATTTCAGCAGAAATTACCATTAATGTGAAATTGATAGCATGCACATTTCTTGAGAGGCATAGGACATCTTCTTGACTATAAATGGTGTCCATGCTTTCTGTTTTTTACATTGCTTAAAAAAATAGTTTGAAAGTGGTGAGTGGCTGAAGAATAATCTATGGTGGCCTTGGATAAATGGGGAGTAAAACTGGTGATGTACTGTAGTTATTCTACAGAAGGGCAGTAGTCCAGTTTGGTGTCATGGAGATTGCACTGCCCCAAAACTAATCACCTGCAGTGAGCTCTAGGTTGGTTTCAGTAAGATCACCATAAAGAACTTTTACTGTTGTTCCCCACAACACAGTGAGCAAACTCGCACAAAAGATTTGCCCTTCCTGCTGCAGCCTGGGTTTGTACCTTCAGCCTCAGGATTAAAGACTGCAGCACTGAGCACCGAGCTCCCACAGGCCCCCGTAATAATGATAATAATTACTAACATCAGCTTGTTAGGCTCTTAACATTACTTTACAAAAAGCAGAACAGCAGAGAAGAAGTAATATTCTGTCAAACAGGCAGAATCCTAAATAAATGTATCTGGTGTTCTAGTTTAGTTTGATCTGCCACTTGTGTGCCTCTTGTGGAACTGATAAAAGAAGACGACAGCTTTTTGCTTCTTTTAAGGGAAACACACCTCATTTCTATGGTACACAACACAACAGAGCCAAACATAAAAGGTCTGAAGGAGGAACAGCACATCCTGTATCTGTGTGAAGACCTGCCTTCAGTGGCATTAAACAAGCTGCTCATAAGGAATTATGTCCATTATGTCCCCGACAAAAACTATAATCACTATTATAGAACAACCTGCTGACTCTCTAGTGTTTAAAACTAAAAATTCATTTCAATACTTGTGAATAAAAAAAATGTAACTTTGATTCTAAATGTCATTGTAACTAAAAATGTTATTAAAAAAAGTTGATCAAAAATTGGTTTAAAATGTGTCCTGAATTCAGGAAAAAACTGTCAGTTTTTAAACAGAGGGATTTACTGATGTGCTGTCAGACTCCTTATTCATATTGTGTATTAAAATTAAAATAACTAATTAAATGTTAAATATTATAATAGTTGTACACTTATAATTATTATTATTATTATCTGTTTTTAAATAAAAGCAAATAAATCCTGTTTTTAACTTTTTGTTGTAATACCATGAAACTGGTGTTTTTGTATCGGCCCATGTCTTGTGTGTTTAATCTGGACAGAGAGGAAGCTCACCAGGCAGCTTCAGACATGTTGTAGGTGCAGGAGAGGCTATGATGAGGTGAAGGACAAGTTGTCTCCTGTTGCCATGGCAGCAGATGAGACACGAGCGCTGCAGCTTCATCAGTAGGCTCAGGTTGGTAGAGGAAACAGTCAGCGGTGGATGTGTGAAGAGGTATTTTCTGTTCTTTGCTGTGATAAAGAGCAGTCAGAGTGGAGCGTCTGCTGCACAAAGTCAGATTATTTCCTGACATTTACCTCTCCTGTTGGTACTCAGAACACAGACAGAGTAGAGCAGCTGCTTTCACTCAATAAAACACATCTGCACACGGAGTTCTCCCCACAGTTCCTCAGCTGAATAATGGATCACTGTGTTTGAAATATTCTGTTCTAGTTTTAATGCATCACAGCTGTTTGTTTTGCCTGCACAATCTTCTAGTCTTCTCCTCCCTATAAACATGTTTCTATTGACCATTGCTCCTAATTGTTATGAACTTTAAATGTGACAAGTGATAGATTTTTTGGGGGGGTTAAGACCCTGACACATTAGAGAGATTTATAGAAACACAGCCCTGACCTCTGGTCTTTAAGTTTAGGAACTCTTAGCCACGTTCTCAGCAGCTCGGAGCAGTGTGCTCTCAGTTTGCAGAATGACAGATAACTCCTGATGAAAGAGCCAGGGTAACTGCTGCTCAGAGGAGCATCTATCACATCTCCACCCACCCTCCCACTTCTTCAGCTTTTCTGTGGTTGGGTCACTAAGGCAACAGGCCCTGGAGAGAAACCCAGACCTCCCTCTCACTAGCGACACTCCAGGAGTTCTGGGTCTGCCCCGGGGTCTCATCCATGAGGGACGTGCCCAAAAACCTCCAGAACAAAGGTGTTCAAGGGGCATCCTAATCAGAGGGCCACCTCAGCTGAGGAGGAGCAGCGGCTCAGCTTATGTCTAAAGCCGAGCCCGGCCATCCAGCTGATTTCTTGCAGAGAAATAAAGGACACCTACCACAGCTGGGCCACAAAGACCATGTGCCAACTGACGCATCAGTGAACACCTTAAATTATGGATTATAGTCTCAAGAAAGTATTACAATTCAGATTAAATATTTGAAGTGCTTTTTTACCAATAGAATTGCTTCAAGGTTGCTTGTTCATTTCTATATTGATTTTTAAATTCTTTTGCTTAAAGTATTAAATGGTTTGGCTCTCAATTTTTGTAACTGAACTTCTTGACTTTTATGACCCTAAAACAGCCAGATGCTCTTAGTGCAGATTAGGGCTAAATTAAAGCACAGAGGGGTTTATAACTGAAAACAATGACTTTTAATTCTAGTTCAATTTGAGTTCCATCAGATCTGTTAGATTGTGGTGTTTCTTTGTTTTAATTTGTTTTTAGCCTATTTTATTGAATTTGTTGGTTTTTACTGGAGACAGGCACCAGCTTACTGGGACCCGGGAAGGAGAAGGGGGTACAGAAAATGGATGGATGGATGGATGGATGGATGGTGTGAGGATCTGGGTTTGGCCCCGCCTTTTGGGCAGTGCCACTAATCATTCCTCCACAGGTGTTCCAGTTCCTATTGATGAAACCAGCTGGTACTTAAGCAGCAGGCTGGGATCAGATCTTCGCTGGAGCATCGAACCTTCTGGGTTAGATTCTCCGCCTCAGTGTCTAACCCAACTTATGCTCCTCATGCTAATTACGTTCTTTGTCTTGTGCCTACGACTCAGGTTTTTGCCACGCCACGACTACGGATCTGAAGGACCACTTACCTGGATAATCACGGATACTTACCTCGCTGCAAACTGGCTTATCTTCTGGAACAACTGGAACCGCTCTGCTCGACGCCGCAATCCTCCTCTAGGACCTGTAAGCAAACAAAGAGACATTATAATCCTTGCGACCATCTTGGAAATAGAATTGTACCCGAGACTCACCGCAATCCTCCTCTAGGACCTGTAAGCAAACAAAGAGACATTATAATCCTTGCGACCATCTTGGAAATAGAATTGTACCTGAGACTCACCCAGTTCTCCTTCTCTTGCAGACTCCTCCTGAAACTGACCGCTGTACATAGCTTCACTTGTAAATAAATGCACTTACCGTTATCCTCGTCTCCGTGTGTGGTTTTGGTTTCGCTCTCTGGACATTATCCCTGGGTTTATGACAGATGGATGGATGGATGGATGTTGGTTTTTATGTGAAATTTTACTGATTTATTTTACTGTTGGTTTTTTAACCAGTTTGTAAAGCCCTCTGGTCAACCTTGTTGTCCTCAAACTTAAAATAAAATTGACAAAAAAAGAAACTGAAAAGAAAACCTTTTCAGTTTAAACTCCAACTGGTAATTTTAAAAAAAAGTGTTAAAAGGTTATATAATTACCTAAACCATAATTTATGTACTAATATTAAACCAACACTCAAATAATCAGTCAGCACTGTTATATTATAGTTGTAATCAAAAATATTAAGAAAACCAAATTAAATAAATGGAAAAGTTACTATGAATACAAATTTTGGCTAAAATATTTGTCATTGTTTGCAGTTGTCAGTATAAATTTGTAGTATACTGTATAGTTCTTAAATGTGCATCACTTTTGTATATATTTATTTGCACATTACTACAGTTTTATAATAATCCCTTCAATTGAACCGTAGATTATTCATTCTCAAGGTAAAAATTATTTTCAGTAATTCATCATAGTTGATTATGTTCTTCTAATGGATGAGTAGATATTATATAACTGTCCTTTACACAGGGATCTGTTAGATAGAAACGTTTCTGTATGCAAACAGACAGTTCAAACACCTATTATAGAAAGAAAAGTTAGTTTGGAGCTTATTTTCTGTGACACTTAGTAGACACAGATGGGATGTTTGTACTTCCCACAGCGGGGGTGTCCAGTTTCCTGCCCTCCTCTGCCTGAGATTATAATGACCTGATCCTGTTCATACAAAATAATACTGCCTTCAAGACAACTCCGAAATATGGGACAAACCACATTCCATATTCATGTAAAATAGGATGCACAATTTCAGTGTGAAATGGGGATGTGTGTGGCAACCCTGCCTACAGAGGAAACTCAGTTCAGCCGCTTCTATCAGCAGTGCAACCAGCTCACTGTGATCTTAAGTGAGAAAGCTTTGCTATATATGGTTTTGAAGTCTGCAGGGTTTTCTAAGGGTTGGTAAATATGCATTTCCTTAAGTTAAGTAAGTGTTATTATATTTTGGTAAATGAAAATTACATTCTGACCAAAAATAAAAACCTGTGGCCATCGGCTATCCTGGTTTCTAAAGGTAGGCATCAGTCGAGTTCTCAATAAACTTTTATATATTCTTTGCTTCAACAAATTCTGTGTTACTGCCTGATACCATAAGTTTAGGATCATTAGCAAAGAAAAAGAAGCAAACTGACTGAGCTGAGGTGTGTTGACAGTGCTGGACCTAAAGGGGACAACATCTATGAGTGGAGGTCAACTATCCTGGGCCCCCCAGGCTCCGTGTACGAGGGAGGAGTGTTTTTCCTGGACATTGCCTTCACACCAGACTACCCTTTCAAACCACCGAAGGTAACACTGACTTTAAGTTCAATCGCCCACCGTCCAGTTTACATGAAATATTTTTCTTTTATTAGTATTACTTTGTAGAAATTAATTTCACTTTGAGTTGATCAGGTTGCTTTTTTTATTTTTGTCAAAAAGGCCAGTTTATATTAACTTTAATAAATGGTAATAAAAGCATAAAACCTCCTTTTCATACACACTGAAGCTGTGAGTTTCACAGATATTGAGCTATATTTTGTGTGGTAGTAGCTGAGACTCATGCTGATGATATAATTTGAGAGCTAACGTCACCTGAGATCAGGTAGGACCAACATGGCTGTTCCTCTGTCCATCTCAGCGTCAGATCATGTTAGCTGACATCTCTGGCATGGAAGGCAGCGGCCAATAGGCATTCCTTTAAGATCTGTCCAGTAGTACATGAAATATTTTGCCAACAGACGAACAAGATGGACTCCACAGTAAATGCTAAAGTTTTAAACAATAATCTTGTAATCTGTTTGCTCTCAAACTATTAGTTGGCGACGACTCTCAGCTACTACCAAATCACAGCTTTGCTCAATATCTGTAAAACTAGCTGGGTTATTTTTGTGTTTGCTAAAGTTGCTTAGCTATAACGGCCATCTTGAATCAAGTTGTCTCCATAAAGTAATCAGCTGTACATGCCCATCCAATGATTACTTTCTGAGAGTTACATTACAATCTGTCCTGTGCTTCATGAGATATTTAACTGTACACACACACACACACACACAGTCACACAAACAGAAACAAAAACATTTCCCTTTTGGTGGTGGGGTTGAAGACTGTTGGTAAACAAGTTGTCCATATGAACTTGCACAGAAACTATAAACTAGGCGGTGTTGAAGTGTCCTTGAAGAAGACATTGAACCCCCCACTGGTTTGATATGCTTATCAGTGTATGAGTGAGATGTCAAAAAGTGCTTCATATAGAGAGGAAAGCACTGAGAAACTTCCTAAGGAGCTTTACAGAATGTAACATAAGGTGGAGAGCATTAAATTTAGATGTGTCGGTTTGAGCTTCTCCACTAGAGGGCTCTGTTTGCCTGGAAGAAATCAAGATCACTGTTAGTTTACTAACTCAGTCTGATGTTAGTCTGAGTGTTTCAGGTTAGGAGCAGCGTAGAACTCAGTGTTGGATCTGTGGGCTCTGGATGTGTCCAGGTGACGTTCCGTACGAGGATCTACCACTGCAACATCAACAGTCAGGGGGTGATCTGTCTGGACATCCTGAAGGACAACTGGAGTCCCGCCCTCACCATCTCCAAGGTCCTCCTATCCATCTGCTCCCTGCTCACTGACTGCAACCCTGGTGAGAGCTTTGAGTCACCAAACCGCCCGGAGAATACATTTACTGGCTAACATACCTCTTTGTATTTCTGAAAAATTTGGGAGGATACAAGGATTTGCAAATCTCATAAACCCATATTTATTAACGATGGGACATAATAAACATAATGAATGTTTACATTTAAAAACTACCATTTTTAGGAAAAGAGTAAGCTGTACAAATAAGAAACAGCTGGAACAGCATTTTGGTTAGGTGAATTGGCAGCAGGTGAGTATGAGGACTGAGTATAAAAAGAACATTTTAGAGAGGCTGAATCCCTCTGAAGTAAAGATGGGCAGAGGTTCACCAGTCTGAGAAAACAGCATCTAAAAATAGTGGAACAATTTCTGAACCTACAGTTCATAATATCATCAAAAGATTTGAAGAATCTGGAGAAATGTGAGCTCAAAGGACATGGCTGTGACAATGTCTTATTTAAACATTTGATTTGTTTACTTTGTTCCATTTTGAATGAAATGTGGGCTTCTGAGCTTTGAAAATCATTTTACACAACATCTGAACCTTTTAGGAGTTGGGGTTGTAGATCCATTACTAAAGCAGCTTTGGTGTGATCTCCACCAACAGATGGGCTCTGTTCAATAATCTGAGGTTTGGAAGCTGTTCCATCATTTACAACACATAACATTTGTTCATTTCAGGTGAAATTTGATGTCACACACCCACGTAGCCCAAGTACTCTGAAAAATGATCAGAACACATTCCTCTCTAAATGATCACTGTAGTATCCTGAGTTCATGATTTATTCATGTATTTGCTGTGTTGCCACCCCACACCACTAGAGGGAGTAGGAAAGTTTAAGGATGCAAAATAAAGCAGAACAGAACTAGAGGAAAGAAGAGCGAGCTAGAAAACTAAAGAATGGGCCTGAACTGTAAGTGTGTGAATCTACTTCAGGAGTAAGTTATCACAATCACAGACAAGATAATAAAGATAGCCGTTCGGTTTTTGTGACGGTACGGCACCAAAGATACACGATGATAAGGACGTAAACCTTTCAAGCTCATCAACATTTTACAGATTTATTTTGTTTAACATTTTCATGTATTCCACTGTCTTGATGCCCCTATTTTCCAAGCCGAATGTAAAGTGATGAGGTGGAACCCCAACAAACACTGACGTTGCTTTTCTGTCCCGACAGTGGACCCTCTGGTTGGAAGCATCGCCACGCAGTACACGACAAACAGACCGGAACATGACAGGATAGCCAAACAGTGGACCAAACGCTACGCCACATAATCCCCGCAGCTGCTGCTGGGTTGAAGCGGGGAGGGGATTTTTATCTTGTATTTTCAGTTCTCTGCAGCTCGACTCTATAATCAGCTGTTTTAGCCTGTGCTTGAAGATGGACATTATTTCTAAATGTTGCTGTAAATCCTGCCATGTATTAAAGTTCCAGTGAGTTTGACTCCTGTCAACATGTTTAGATATTGGTTGTGATTTGTTTGTACCCACTTTAGAAGAATGAAACACAACCACGACTTTGTTTCATCATTTCACAGCTTTAATGTGAAAAGGCTGCAGAAGAGAAAACATCTCCATTAAATATTACTACTATTAAACATTAACACTGAAAACAAATCAATCACATCAACAAATGAAGCTCATTAAAGTGACAAAAATAAATTAGTTAAAAAATAAATATTTCCTCTCAACACTGATTATTTCTCTAGTTAAAGACAGATGGTACAGAGTGCAGCTAACGCCATGCGTCACACGTAAAGGCAGGACCACGAAGACTGTTAGATTATT
The DNA here is from genome assembly GCF_001649575.2 of Kryptolebias marmoratus. Taxonomy (NCBI): domain Eukaryota; kingdom Metazoa; phylum Chordata; class Actinopteri; order Cyprinodontiformes; family Rivulidae; genus Kryptolebias; species Kryptolebias marmoratus. The sequence goes on from NC_051434.1 coordinate 25,458,384, forward strand.
GCTGCCAGGCTACAGTTGGCGTGAGACAGGAAGAGCGCACGGAGCACACGTGTCCACATCAGGTCCTGTCAACTCGTTTTAAAGGAAATGAATCGTTCTGTGTTTGGGTTGTGGAAGAGCGTTTGCATATTTTTCCCCCTCTCCATGTTGTGCAGCACTGCTGAAGAGAATCTGTTGAAATGATGTTTTAGTTAATATCTTAGCTCTTTGAATGACCTCAGTTTGGAGAAAAAGTTTAATTCTGATGGGACTGACAAAGGAAAAACTAGTCCTAGTCAGACCAAAGTGGATTGCTGTCAAAACTTTTATAGCACATCATGCAAACACACTTTTAGAAGCCACCTATAATAGTCTACAGTTATTTGCAAACAAACTATTTTAGCAGTAATAGTGTGAACACTTTCTGTGTAATGCAAAGCTGGCGTAAAGTTTCAGTAAAACCAGCACCTCTTTGGGCTGCAACTGTTACAAACAGAATTCACGAGGGGGAAATGTTTTCAGTCACAGAGGCTCACAGTTTCATACATGCTCAGAAATGCTGTGCCACATCTTTTCTCTAAAACAAAAAGAGCTCAGCGTTGTCAGGTAATCTGAAAACACTTCAATTTATTTCCTGTAACCTACAGGGAGCTCTCCTGATGACAGAAACCACATCAATGCTAAATAGTGGTCCAAATCAAACGATGTGGAGGCGGCCAAATAACGGACCCTGCATACAGGACAAGTCTGCAAGCTGTGCACATGAAAATAAAACAGAACTTTCACAAAAATTCAGAGACTGCAACTGAAAATGTTTGTTTTTTTGTCAGCTGGTCTCCCAACAGTCCCAGCCCAGGTCCTGTAGAGACTCCTCGTGAACGGCTGACATCTGATTGTTTTGGAGGTCGGTCTTCTTCAACCATGTAGGCGAGCTACCACTGCGTGGTTACTTCGGTAGAAATATGAAACTCCTGCTGGAAGTGCTACAACTAGCTGCTATCGCCATATAATTTGTTGTAAACAAACACAAAAGAGTAAATTGACAGTGATGTTAAAGTCTGTAGAAAAGCATTTGGATGAAATGTTTTGACAGCAGCAGTCCACCTCAGACCAGCCGGTAACTCGTTAACCCTGTCAGGGGGAAACTTTGATTTTTCTCCAAACTCAGGTCATTTAAAGAACAGCTGATGCTTAATATCAATAACTTAGACACAGAAAAACAACACTTTGAACTATTCCTTTAAGATCTTTACTATATGTGACTTTCCCCTTTAGGAATAAAACTGAATTCTAGGGGTGGCTTTCTACGCTCAGCATCCCATTCAGACTTCTTCTGATCACCTTCACACAAAATAGGAAACTTATCCGTCAGTTCAGTTCTCAGAAAGTAAACATGTACGTCTAAATCCCAATACTTAATGGAGTTTGAACACACACCTGCTTTACATCTCATGCATTCTTCTCGAGAAGTCCCAGGTTCATTCAGCATCAGAAACTTTGGGCTCATTTTCACTGGGTTAATGCTGAGTCACCTTTTAGCCCCAGTTCTGCTCCTTTTAGCTTTTAGCTGCAGCTTTACTAAGTTTAGCTTAAGTATCTGTTCTGCTTATTTAAGCCTGGGTTCTGCTTGTTTTAATTTGAACAACTTTATGCATCCATTCAACTCTCAGCATTTTAACATCTGCTCAAGCATCACACCTGAATCTGGAGACCTCACTGTGACAAAAGGAGGACAGGAAATGCTTAGGAACTGCAGTTGTGACAGATTAATCAAGCCTCAGACAGAGGAAGTCTGCCTGATTCATCTGTTTCCTGTCTATCAGACTAACCACATCCAGGTTCAACATCTAAAGGGAAGATTTGCATCAATTATCTAATCAAATTCTATGAGAAGTGAGCTACGGTAAAGGTGTGGATGTGTGTATGTTTCTGTGTAAACTGGTTAAGTCGTCGCTCAGTCAGTGCTGAGCTGGTGAACGCAGCTGGACACCAGCAGGCATGGAGGGGGGGGGTCACATGTCATTAGATGTGGTGCCTTTGCTTTTGCGTCCAGGCAGAGGGAAAGCTGACTTGCTCTGGGGCTGCGTGAGGCGACTGGTCAGCTGAGTGAAGGGTTCGATGAGCGAGCTGCGTTCGGCAACGCTCACTTCCCACAGCTTCACCTTCTCTCCTCGGGCCCACTGCTGCGCCGCCTCCTGCTCCACCTGACGGCGCTCCTGCAGGTCGCTTTTGTTCCCCAGCACAATGACAGTTACCTGCAAACAACAAGGGGGAGGAATCTTTAGGTACATCATGATGCAATTCTAAAACAATTCTCAATGCTTGGATTATCTGGGAACTGAAGTGCCAAAGGATTATTCTGCATAAATAAACAATGAGTTTTATAGTTTCATGTCGAACTAGAAGCACTCCACCCAGTCCTGTGTCATTTAATTTGTTTTAAGTTTAATTCAGATGGCCAGCAGATTTTAATTCTTTCCTTTGACAACCCCAACATTTCCTAAAAACTTTATTCAAAATCTGTTTTAAGTAATCTTACTGACAGACAAACAAACCAATCACTCTAACACAACTCCTTGTTTATTTATGCAAAATAAGCCACTGGCACTTTACAGGCTGACCAACAATTAGCACAATTTAACAGAAAATACTAAAGAACAGCTCGTGTGATTAGCATCATGTTTATCACTGGTAATTTATACACAAATAAAAGTCATTACTAAACTCGGTCCTGTTATCATAGCTTCAACTATTATTTAAAGTCAGCTATTCAGAAAAAAAAGGATGAAAAAAAAGTAAAAAGTGAGAACAACTTTACTGCAACATGTTTTCTACTACAGGAACCTTCTTAAAAAACTACCAAAGTGAACAAAAATCCATTTTTGACATCCAACAATGGATTCAGAATCTTCCATGTTTGCAATGATATAAATCTGAAAATAGGTTTACCCCCACCCCTAAATCACACTTGTCCTACAGAGTTAACGCTTCCTGGAAAGAATCTTTGATTTATACCAAATATTTTTATACTCAATCCCCTAGTCTTTTAAAATTTGATTTGATTTTTTGGTGGGGAAGCTCTGTAAACAGCTAAATGCTGATAAGTTAGGCCCACTTTTACCAGTTAGTGTGAAAGCTGACAGAGACACTTACCAGGCTGGCATATCGGTCATAACGTTTGAATTTTGTTTGATCGGGTTCAGTTAATTTAATTCAGTCGTATCAGCGCACTGTACAAAAACATTCACATACATTATAAAAAGCCAATCAGTAAAAGTTGTCTAAGGAAGCCAGTAGATTATAATCACATCTGGCTTCATGCACAGAAGCCAGATGTGAACAGCTCCCAGAAACACTGTTGTCTCCTCTGGACCAAGGCTCAAGTAAAAGTGGAAAACTGTTCTGAGGTCAGACAAATTGAAATCTGAAATTGTTTTTTGAAAACCACAGACACCACGTCCTCCATACTAAAGAGGGGAGGGACCATCCAGCCGCTTATCAGCACACAGTTCAAAAGCCTGCATCTCTGATGGTATAGGGGCGCATTAATGACTGTCATTGACAGTTTGCACATCTGGAAAGGCTCCATCAATGCAGGAAAGCATATTCAGGTTTTAGAACAACATATGCTCCCATCTAGTTGACATCTTTTACAGGGAAGACCTTGCATATGTCAGCTAGACAATGATAAACCTCATACTGCATCCGTCTGGGTGCTGATCTGGACTGCCTGCAGTTCAGACTTCACCAACTGGAAACATCTGACTAAGCTATCAAATAAGAGCCAAGACAGTTGAACAGCTAGAATCCTCCATCAGACAGAAATGGGACAACATTCCCTCCAAAACCTCGAAGCAACACCATGTGGCGCAGTGTTGTAGAACCATCACCTCTATTCTAGGTTGTGAGCAACAAAACAGGAAGAATACCAAGACGGTGAATACTGTTGCAACCCACTGTAGTTTAACAAAGACAGGCTCACCTCCTTCTTGTCCCTGGACTTGTCTATTTCCTTCTTCAGAATGTCCACCTTCTTGAAGGACTCCAAGCTGTCCACACTGTAAACCAGGACGAAGCCATCTGCCACAGAGTAGTAGTGCTTGGGGAGGTCTTGTCCATCATGAAGTCCTTTGGTGTCATAGAGTCTCAGCTGCTCCTTCACTCCTCGGTCAGTTTCCACCGAGGCCACATACACGTCCTCCAGGGTCTCACAGCATTCTGAGCCTGGAGACACACACACACACACACTGCTCTGGAAGCCTGGAGGAGGAATGTGACACCATGGAACCAAACACTGAGAGGAACATCTACTGGTTTTATTAAGAACCAGAACCTCCATCCGGGTTCTCTCAGCACTTCTCACCCACACTGTGATTTCCGTACAGCAGCTGTTCCACAATGGCTGTTTTCCCGACCGCCGCCTGGCCACACACCACGACTTTACACCCTTTCCCCATCTCAAGCCTGAAGACAAAATGTCTCCTTAATAATGTCATGAGTTGAACTTGCTGCACAAACACAAGCTCCTCAGACACCACACAATGCGCCCACTAACAGCAGCTGACAGAAAGCTTGGCTCCACACACGCTGAACAAAAACAAGTCGGAACTAACCTGCTCAGGTGGATAACTAGCTGTTTGTTAATGTTCTAAAAGTAGAATCCACAGCCGGTGAGTCCATCCTGTTCAAGAGGCGAGAATCTTCTTCTTCTTCTTCTGCTGCTGCTGCTGCTTCTTCTTCTTCTGTAATGTTTTATGGCGGTTGGCAAACAACGGAAGGTGTGCATTACCGCCACCTACTGATATGGAGTGTGGTTCGTGATGGTCTATATATATATATATATATATATATATATAT
>NC_051434.1:25465120-25473678 GCF_001649575.2 Kryptolebias marmoratus
CTAATTTCGTGCTCTAGACATATTGTTGGATCAATAGTACTCCTGCCTTTTCGAAAACCACTTTGATATTTTGACATATATCCTTTACTATTTAAATAATATACTAGTCTATTATTAATCATTTTTTCCATTATTTTACATAGATTTGATGTTAAAGCTATTGGTCTGTAATTTTCTGGATTTGAATTGTCTTTTCCTGGTTTAGCTATTGGTACTACAATTGATTCCTTCCAGATCAGCGGTAATTTCCCCTCCTCCCAAATTTTATTATATAATTGTAATATTATATCTTTTGATTTTACACTGAGTTGCCTTATCATTCTATACCAAATCTGATCTTTACCTGGTGCTGTATTTTTTGTATTCTTTAGTGCAAAATTCAATTCGGCTTTTGTAAACTCAACATTCAACAAACTATTTGTTTCTTCCATACTCTGTAATAAATCTTTATATTTTAGTTTTGTATTTTCTCTTCCTTTTCTTCCCTCTTCACTAATATTATTTGAACTATGAATTTTACTAAATGTTCTTGCCAATATTTCAACTTTATCTTCATCTTTTATTATATTTGTATTATCTATTTTTAATACAGGATATTCAAACTCTCTCTTTATGCCATTCATTCTTTTAATTACTTTCCAAATTTTCTCAATTTTTGTTTCTTTCCCTATTGTACTACAAAAATTCCTCCAATATTCTCTTTTTGCATTCTTAATAGTTCTCCTTACCATTGCTTGCTTTCTTTTATAATCAATTAAATTTATATAAATTGGATTACCTTTTAGCACTTTAAATGCTTTATTTCTTAACTTTATTGCTTCTTTACATTCATTTGTCCACCATGGCACCATTTTCTTACTATTTTTATACCCTCCTTTCTTTATAGAATGATTTGCTGCTTCCATTATTATCTCACAAATTTGTAAATTTATATCATTTATATCCGTATTCATATCTACTTTTTCTAAATTAATTTGACTCAAATATCCAAATTTGATCCAGTCTGCCTTATTAATATTAAATTTTTCATTTACCTTTATATTCCTATTATTTAAAGTTAATCCTGCTGCTGCTGCTGCTGCTGCTGCTGCTGCTGCTGTTTTTTCTTCTTCTTCTGATGTTTCTTGGCGGTTGTCAAACCCGTTTGAGGCGCATTACCGCCACCAAGTGGCCTGTGTGGATCAAGCAGAACGGGAGAGAAAAAACCTCACATCGTCTAATTAAACTGACTGTTTCCCTTTAAGGATGAAATAATTTGACTGGGTATGTTGGCTGCTTTATCCCCCAGTAGAAATGATCCTGTGACATTCCATTCAAATTCAAATTCAAAAATACTTTATTAATCCCAAAGGGAAATTAAATGTTGTTGTAGCTCATAATCCTGGTTTTGTTAGAGTTTTTATAGATGCTGATGGCTGTGGGCAGGAAGGGTCTCTTGTAGCGGTCTGTCCCGATGTGTCCTCGGTCCTGGTGTCCTCAAAGAGCCCCACCAGGTGAGCCTTGCTGGCCTCCTGCGGAGCCATGACGTCTGAGCTCTGGAAGCGCAGGTCGGTCTCGAAGTCCTGGGCGATCTCCCGGACCAGGTGCTGGAAGGTTAGCTTCTGGATGAGCAGCTCGATGGACTTCTGGTAGTGGTGGATCTCCCTGAGAGCCACGGTCCCAATCCTGTAGAGGTCAAGAAGCCTTCTTCACTCCGCCAGCCGGGGCGCTCCTGCCGGAGGCTTTAGTGGTGATCTGCTTCCTGGGAGCTTTACCTCCGGTGGATTTACAGGCGCTCTGCTTGGTTCTGGCCATGACTGGACTTCAGGGTTCTTCATGTTCAACACTGAAGAGTAAAAGATGTTAATCAGCTGCTCCTGATAGTGAAAAAAGCCACCTTGTTGTTATGGTTACGCATCATAACAAGATGTCCAAAAGTAAAAGGTTTCAGTAAAACATCCTTGTAGCTGCACAGCATCTGATACCAGAGGAAATAATCTTTCAAAAAAGTCATTTACAAGTAGAAAAAGGAGTAATTAAAATTTTCAAAAGCAATATCTCAGAATGAATGTAACAGAGCGACTCCAACATGCAGCCACCATGAGCGGCGCAATTCTAGAAGAATCATCCTGCCATTCTGATGTTTTGCCTTTCTTAATGATGATTCCTGTGGAGGTTGTATTTCCTGCAGCGTAACAGTAGGCTACATGTTCGACTGGTTCTGCTTGGTTACACTGTGTACATTCTCCTCTTGGGTTCTTACCTATTCTGTATGAAGTGTTGCCAAGACCTATATGTCGAGAGTTGTCATTTTGTTCTCTTCTATTTCATCCTGTCTTCCTTCCTACCCCAACATGATTTTGTATACTGTATTTCGGTGTCTTCCTGTTTCCAGCTCATCCCCGTACTCCTGCCATACTGTTCGGCTCTTACGGCGCATGCGCACATCACTACTCCCAGAAATGAGTAAATCAACAACAAACAATACACGTGAAACATTCTGTGTGGGTTTATTATTGTTGTTGAGGGTATGCTAACAATTAAAAATAAGAGTTGCACAAAATTAACGTGTAGTTTGCTAACAATGTCAAGATCAATGAAATAGAGAAACACTGGAATGGTCACTAACGGTGCTAGGCGAGATGCTTGGCGAGATGCTTGGCTGCCATCTTGAAAAGACCTTTACGAATCACTGTACTGTTTACATGTGAAAGCCACACATAGTTAACGCCTTCTGTGTATGGGGTTCCATTTGTGGCATATGTTTATGTGTCTATGTAAGGTGTGTACGTAGTATGTTGTGTATATGTACGGTGATATGTTAAGTGATAGAGTGATTAGAGCATGAGTCTTCATTTAGAATTGTTGTTGGTCGGCATACCACATTAGGTGTGGCACATAGACACAATGAGGTACATAGGCAAGTTACAATACATGTAGGCCTACACCTCACATATCATCTATCTATCTATCTATCTATCTATCTATCTATCTATCTATCTATCTATCTATCTATCTATCTATCTATCTATCTATCTATCTATCTATCTATCTATCTATCTATCTATCTATCTATCTATCTATCTATCTATCTATCTATCTATCTATCTATCTATCTATCTATCGCATATATATGTGTGTGTGTGTGTTTTGATTTAGGAAATATTTTCTGTCATTGTATGCAAACACACTGGACAGAACAGACAAAAACTGAAAAGACCACAGTTTCAGTGATTTATGAACTAATTTTACAATACTCACCAATGCCACGTTCTTTGAAATGCTAGCCTAGTAATTATAACAATTAATGAAAAAACACTGGATTCCATCACTGGAGTTTTTTTACTCTGATATTTTTGGTCTGCTGCCAGAATGACAGTATTTGAGAACTGTCACATTGCTACATAAAGGTTTTCTCAATATGGTGGCACAAACTCTAATCTTGCTAGCATAGATTGCTTTGGGGCTGGCCATTCAAGTGTTTCTCTACTTTAGTGGTCAAATCTACTTATTTACTATGTATTTCATAATGGACTGCAAACTACAAGGAAAATATTCTACATTTCAATCAGATTTTTATAGTTTTAATGTTACAGACAGCAAAACTACTTTATTCTCAAATGTGTACCAAAATTGCACTCCTAAATTTGATGAAAATTTCTGATTCCTAACAGAATATAAACTTTCTGTCTGAGGCAAATCACCAGTTGATTGATTTTTTCAAACATCTTTGGTCTGAAATTAGAGAGTAAATATTTGATGCATTTAACAAGTGTATTGGAAATGGTGTATTGTCTCCCACCATGAAACATAGCCTAATCACACTCATAACAAAATCTAATTAAGCTATACACTTCTTGGATAATTGGAGACCAAATACACTTTTGTGTGTTGACTATGAAATTTTAGCTCATGTGTATGCAAACAAACTGAATGCCACTGTTCACAGAGGTAGAACCCAGGAATGCAGACTCATCATGAGGAGAAAAACTTTAAGAAAACAAAGACGCTGGTGAGACAGCAACAAAAAAAACAGGAACACAGGAAGAGAACTGTAGCATGGCATGAAGCACACTGGAGCTGGCTGGCTGGTACTTGGAGACCCCTGGTAGCCAATAGCTGAAAACCCTCAATAAGTGGAAACCCTTGGCAAGTGGTAAGTGGAGGCTCTCCGACACTGGAGACTGGGAGCCCTCAAGAACTGGTGTGTTGAGACCCTTAAGGTCTGGAGACTGATGACTGGGGAACCACAGAGAGTGATGGCAGGAAAGCCACTGAGGCAGCGATGACAGGAGACTGAGGCATTGGCCTAAAATGGAGATGAAGAGCTGGGAGGCAACTGTCTGAACCACTGTCGGGGACAAGGAGCTGAGAGATGTCCTCCCGGATCCCTTGGTGATCACTGGAAGAGATGAGCTTGGTGCCTTCTGGAGGCTGTGCTGGTGTTGGTGGCACTTAGAGTGGCTTGGTTCTGGAGAGTGGCTCGGTTTCACCTCAAGGTATCAACTGGGATGCAGATATCTGTCACAGTGTGAGGAAGGGACCAAGTAAAATACTTTTTTTAAAGGATAAGACAGCAGTAATTTGAGGTGGATGTAATTATTAACACTGCAACAGTTTTCACTATATATATTAGCCAGCCAGAAATTAATGACAAATTGCACTATCTGTATGCAAGGAGGGGTATAAATAGTAGCAGCTCCTGAGCATAAATTTTTGTGGGGCAGACATTCCTTCCCTGCATCAACAAGCACACAAATGTCAAAATTTGCTTTACATTTTCTGTACCTGCTGTCTCTAGCGGTCTGGATGGGAAACTCCTTGACATCATTATAAAGCTTGGGCGTTCCCCTTTTTTAAATGTGAGGCTCCAGTTCCAACAGCATCACTCCAGCCCAACCCCTCCCCCAAAAAACAAAAAACAAAACGTGCTTTCAAACGGGTACTCTTGTTAACAAAACTTGCTTTTTCTTCTGCTTTTCACTGATAATCACTGTGACAGTAACTTCCTCAGTGTCCGCAGCTGGCCCTGACCCTGCATTAAATAAGTTCATGTGAGGTGTAACATTTGTAGAGGTCATATCACTGAGCTAAAACCAGCAAAATGTGTCCACAGGGCAGAATATGAGACTATTAGAGCTGCTCTGCAGTCCCGATCACTGTTAACAGGGCAGCATGTTAAATCTACTGACGGACACGATCTGTCACCTGTACCACCCTATAACTGCAAATATGTTTAAAAAAAAACAAAACAAAAAACAGAATGAATGACAGAGAAACATTTTAAGTTCTATTTAAAATTGTCAAAGTACCAGCGACAAAACTAGAGGAAGAACTTGGCAAAGGAGATGGGACAAAAGTCCAACAGAAGAATAATTCCCAAGCAAAAGTTTTTGTTTGTGTTTTTTTTGTTATGTAATGTTGAATGGGTACAGTTTGTGTACACTATCTATGTAAACAAAGTCGAAAAATTATAATAAAAAGTAAATGATAAAAAAAAAATTAAAAAATTGTCAAAATAGTTGAAAAACACAGAGGAAAAAAAAATACACAACATGCTAAGTAATTAAGTAATTCACATTGTTTATTAGGATGAACTACTTTGTGGGACAAATATTTATTTATTTGTTTGTTTGTTTGTTTGCCTTATGTACCTGCTGCAACTGGATATTAATCAAAAATAATTGTCATAATATTTATACTGTTAAAAAGTTATCAATAAAAATTGTTAGGAAAGAAAAACAACGGCAGGTATATCCCCATAGAGATTCATTTTCCAGTGCGTAAAAAAGTTATCTGCATGAAATCTCCCTAACAATCTCCGAAGTATCTCACTTCTTGAGGTCCATCCATCCATTTTCTTTAACCGCTTCTCCATTCCGGGTCGCGGGTAGCTGGTGCCTATCCCCAGCAGTCACTGTGCGAGAGGCGGGGGACACCCTGGACAGGTCGCAAGTCCATCGCAGGGCCACATATAGACGAACGAGACAAACAACCATTCACACTCTCACTCACACCTAGGGACAATTTTAGAGTCATCAATTAACCTAACATGCATGTTTTTTTGGTGTGCACAGGGAGAACATGCAAACTCCACCCAGAAAGGCCTCAGGCCGGGAAGCGAACCTGCAACCTAACCACTATGCCACTGTGCCACCCACATCTTGAGGTCAAAATGCCAATATGTTTTTTTTTAAAGACTACATTTCCCAGAAGCACGGCACAGGAAATACGTCATCGTAGTTTGGATAAAGCATGCTGGGTAAAAACGCTCTCTCTTTCCGGCTGGTTCGCCATCATGTAAGCGAGAATTTCCACACTTTGAAGAGAAAATAATCCATAAAAATCACAATTTATACAGTTTCATCTATCAGTCAGAATTGGAGGTTAGCTTAAAGACTTACTAACCGTCATTTTGCTCAGACTATTTGCTGATAAATATAGCAGATGTAGTTATTATAGCCTTGTTTTCGTCGGGACGTAGATGTGATCTATCCGCTAGCCTTCAGTAGTGCTATTAGTTGTAGAGTTGAATTTCCACTTTTTGATGCGTTTTGATTTAGCATAGGAGCGTATAATTTTAATTTGGCTTGATTTATTTGTTCTGTAAGGTCGTAGTTCTGTTGTATTTTAATGTTTGAGAATGTGGGCTAGTGAGTAAACCTGTGCAGCTAGCTAGCATGCTAAGTTTTATTTGTAGCGAGCCTTGTTGTAATACAGCCACTTCAGGTTCTCTGTGTTTGGTAAAACTTGTTATATTTAGTGGTTCAGAGAAGGTGGGAGATAATCTCCTGTGTTTCTGTGAAAAGATGTAGTCCATTTATCTGAAAGGCCAGATGAGTTTAAATGAAATCCTGTGCGCACGTTTCAGAATTAAATAAATTTACTTTTGTCCACTGGCTCCACAAGACTTGGTTTAAAGTTTGCTGAGAAGTGGGTAAAGGCAATGGATGGATGTTTGAAGCCTTGTGTTTACTAAATAGTTTATATATAGCACTGAATTCACATTAATTTCTGAACCTCCTGAAGGAGCGAGGAGCTAAACTGTGTTAAAAATTAAAATTGAAGCACTTTGGCCTAATTCACTCATGCAAGTAAGGAAGCACCTTGGAACCGTCATTATTCAGTGAAGAAAAGTTGGATTTAATTAGCAGTATTTAGTTGTTCAGTGTCTTATTGCTTTATATTGACAACCTGCTTATTTAAAATATTTTAGATTCAAGGTAGAATTATCATTTAAACAACCAATTTTAATTTCTTGGTGGTGGTACAGGTTTAAATTTCCTGTAATAAGTGTTGCTCTTTTTAATTGAACATTGTATGAATGAATCCTGGATTCATTTGGATTTCTGAGCTGCAGAATGTGTGAATTAACAAATGTTTCTGTTCTCCAGTTAAGTCAACATGGGAGCATATCGGTATATGCAGGAGTTATGGCGCAAGAAGCAGTCCGATGTGATGCGCTTCCTGCTCCGCGTCCGTTGCTGGCAGTACCGTCAGCTGTCGAACCTTCACCGTGCTCCGAGACCCACCAGGCCTGACAAGGCTCGCAGACTGGGCTACAAAGCCAAGCAGGGTGAGGAGCTGTGTCCACACTTCATGTTCTCTCTTCTGTTACTGCCAGTGGGGCTGTTCTTGATGTTCTATTTTGTTTCCAACAGGCTACGTCATCTACCGTATTCGTGTGCGCCGAGGAGGCCGTAAACGCCCCGTCCCCAAAGGTGCTACCTATGGCAAACCAGTGCACCACGGCGTGAACCAGCTCAAGTTTGCTCGCAGTTTGCAGTCCACTGCTGAGGTTTGTTTGTTTTCACTTTGATTCCTCAGAGGGGCTTTAAATTTTGTTTGTCCTCTTCAATCAAAGTAGCTGCATATAACCATAATCAGAAAGTAAAGTAGTAATAAAACGTAGAAAGTATTGGAAAAATACACTTAAATTACTGTTTATACTGTTTGCAATGAAAGGGACAGTCAGGTCTTTTTTGAAGGGATGTTCTGTTAAACAGTTCTCAATAGTTAGTACCTCTATCAGCTACATATCAGAGTTGGTGGGAAAAAAAGTAGAGATCTTCATCCAAGTTATGCTAATGTTCTGAATACACAACTAAATGGATCATTTGTGGTTCAACAACTGATGTAACCCACATATCTTTGATTACTTCATTATTTGATAGAGTACCTGATTGTTAAAACATTCTGCTACCACTACTGCTCTGGGTTTGTTTTTTATCAGGACAACAAAATTCCATCCTGCACTTATAAATTATTAAACTTACAATGCTGACATTTCTTTTAGAAAATTTTATATTTAAAAAATGTAAAATGTTGCATTTCAGGGTTTCCCCCAGAAAATAAGCTAAGCCTGGTGGTAGGTGGTCGTTCGCCGACCCACCGTGATTTAGTAAAAAAAAAAAAATATTGAAAACATGCCAATTTATTATGTGATATTGTAAGATATTTGTGTCAAATATTTACACAACTACAGTTTTACAAAAGGGCACTTCCATCCATCCATCCATTCTCTTCCGCTTATCCGGGGTCGGGTCGCAGGGGCAGCAGCCTAAGCAGGGAGACCCAGA
>NC_051434.1:25478679-25487488 GCF_001649575.2 Kryptolebias marmoratus
ATATCCCGAGACTGGACTCTCCTTCACCCAGTCGAGGAAATTGTATCAATTGCGTTGAGAAACCAGCTGATCAGATCCATATTCCTTAAATTTTTGGAAAATATGTAAAAAGAGGCTTCGAAAAAGGAAAGACGGGGGGGGCACCAGGAGACAGAGAGACAAAGAGAAAAGAAACACGTCCGCCTTCCACCAGGAGCAGAAAAAAAAAAATAGCATAATTTTACTGGTAAACATGGATAATATTTTCACTAAGTACAAAACATGCTTACTGTATTCAGTCTTGTAAAGCCAGCCGCTGAATTTCGGCTCAACTAACCATTTTTAGTTAATCCTGATCATGTCTACTGCTGCGGCTCTGACAACGTGCTAACTCCAGGTAGCTGAAGGTGATAGTCTCAGCCTCAAGGCTCATTAGAGTCGCTCAGGGCTCCGCAAACAGCGTGTGGACCTGAGCGCACGATGGAGGCATTTATACTTGGCACTTACGTCGGTGCAGTATTCTCCAAAAAGACACGGGGCAGTATGCTACGTAACAGTGGAAATACGGTAAAAAAGAGAGCAGATGGTTGTCACATCTAATATGGCCGCACATATTCAGAAGGAAGAACTGTTGTGTTTCTGGCTGTGATGCAGAGAGGATGTTTAAACTTAAAGCATTCAGTTTGACTTTCATTGATTTATCTGCTTTAGTTGTGATTCACCCATCATAGGACTAATATTTCTATAAACACCTTTTTATCAGCTGCAGGAGTAATCTCCTATGAGTTTTGATAAGATGATTATCTCTGATCTCTCACAGAGGGATCATATAAATGCTGATACAGGCGAACCAGGTCCGCTCATTTTGAACAGAGTGCCGCACGTGCGGTCCAAGTTACAAAAGATGTACGACGCGACACCGTGCAGGGGCGGGGACAGCCCAATTGCTTCTCTGTTGGCGCGCACACCCTCACGCTGTGACGTAGATAAAGGCATAGACATTAATACGTTGACTGGGTTGGCCCGCTGATGGGACGTAGCTGAGTGTCCGCCATATTGGCGGAGGCACAGCTGTGAACTAATACAAATAGGATTGTAAAGCACATTATAACGGTGAATTTTGCGTTAATGCCCCAGCCTTTTTAATTCACACACACTAAAATTAATGAGAAACGGGTACCAAAAACAATGTATTAAAGCTTATCAGTTTAGTACAATAACTTTATTGATCTCACACATGAGCAAAAACAGTATGTTAAACTTTAATAATATATGAATAACAATAAATGTTGAAGCTGAAGACAGAAGGAACAGCCCATCTCTGATCCTCACTGTCTGACCTGTTCCTCAGGTCCTCAGGTCTGAAATGCTCACTGGCAGAAAACCCTTCCCTTCTCAGAACGACCTCCCAGCCTCTCGTCTTAGCACTATCTTTTGGAAACCTATACAAAGTACAACAGTTAGCCAAACGCAGAGCAAAAATTATTCTAAGAAATGTTGATAGTAATTTCATAAAATAAAAATGATGTTTAAGAGCGACTTTTGCTAAGATAATTCATTGATTTTATATTCTGAAAACGGGATAAGTTGGTAGCAATATCGTTACAGACTTAAGTTTTCGACTACGTATATGTGAACTGAGTTGTTATATAATTAACTGTATATATTTTGATTATTAGATATAATACCATGAGCAGACTAAAGTAAATACCATTAAACGAATGATTGAATTCTGCGCTGGAATCTGTGGTATTTTCCATAATGTTGACAAGTTACGCTCCAAAAACACTGTTATAATGGTAAAATTTATGTTTTAGAGACTTGTTAAGACTTACCTGTGAAAGGTAATTCCAAGCGATTTGGTTTGGATACCTAAACGGTTAGAACAATTCCATGCAGCACACGTACGAGGCATTTTACTGTCTCTGACTCCTGCCTCCACAAAGATGGCGCCGACATGGGAACGTTTACGTGTTAATGTCTGTGGATAAAAGTAGGGGTTTTGGGGGTGCGGGTGGGAAAAAAATGACGTATTTATAATAAACAAGCGGTGCTTAGCCTGGCGGCCTGCCAGGCTTATAATACACTGGAGGAAACCCTGGAGAAAAAGGGTGAATTTTCAGCTGCAGTCGCACTGAATTTAAAGTGTTTGCAACCACAGCCCATTTTTAAAAATCACAACCTATTTTTATGTGCACGTTTTGTAAAATAAAACCAAAAACTTGTAGGCTGTAGACACAGGCAGCAGCAAGTTGTAGCACCTCCAGCAAGAATTTCATATTTCTGCCAAAAATAATTGTAATGTGAACAGTTGTGAAGGTTTGAAAATTTGTTTTTCAAAATCTGCCTTGCAGTGGATCTTCTCAAGGCACTTTAACAAAACACTTCAAGCTGCGACAGGTGTGCTCAACTCTGAGTTATTTGCTCAGATTGGTTTTGTTTTTGCACGATTGATTCCATGTAATTTAAATGTGACTGCTATCAGACCCTAAAAAGACAGTAGTTATGTGGTACAGTCAGTGATGTCCCAACTGAAAACCCAGAAACAACTTGAGTCTCAGTACCCACTGTGAAAATAGAAAGGGTTGTTGTGACAGTCTCATTAATTGCTTAAATTCATCCGTATTTGTAAGTCACTGCCTAACTTTGTTTTGTACCCAACTTGTTGCACACATTTTTTGAACATCAAAGTTCTAGTGACACAGCTGGGAACCTGTGAAGAAATGAAGAACCCCCACATGCATTAGCTGCAGAACTCAGTTTTACTACTTTCCAGCTGCCAGCGTGTCTGAGGCAAGAATTAACGCTAAATCTGATTTGTCTTCCTCAGGAGCGTGCTGGCCGTCACTGTGGAGCCCTGCGAGTGCTGAACTCATACTGGGTGGGCGAGGACTCCACCTACAAGTTTTTTGAGGTTATTCTCATTGACCCCTTCCACAAGGCTGTCAGACGCAACCCAGACACCCAATGGATCACACGGGCTGTGCACAAGCACAGAGAGATGCGTGGCCTGACATCTGCAGGAAAGAAGAGCCGCGGCCTCGGCAAGGGTCACAAGTTCCACATGACCATCGGAGGCTCCCGCCGCGCTGCCTGGAAGAGGCGCAACACCCTGCAGCTGCACCGCTATCGTTAGACCACACCACACGTCTGTACATTAATACAAATAAAAATGGCCCTTTTTATGGTGATGATCTAGTCTGCTGTCTTTAATTGCATTAACATGGTGACGACAGTCTGAAAACCTATTGAAAGATATGGTACTCTGGAATTTGATTGGTTTTAATAGTTTCCAGGTCTGAATAAGTCTAGAAGAAAGAAAACTGAGTTTGGATAAATACCTGCATTTCCAAGCTATGCACTGTCCCTTTTTCTAAAATGTTACAAAAAGCTGAATATCTAAATTTAACCACATGTTTGTCCCTTATGTCAGTTGGCTGTGGTGGCCTTATTGAATTGGGTTGGTTCCGAAAGTTAATCAGGTGTAGATGTATATCCTCTGATTACTCTGAAAGCTTTATTCAAATCTTTGCTAACAAACACACAGGTTCAGGCCAAAATGTCAGCAGTGGTAACAAATGTAGTCTAGAGACAGTCGATTCTAATAAGTAAGATCAGCCTGCTTCATCAGTTCCTTTTAGAAAAGAAAATGTGCTGAAAAGCTTGAACTCATAATAGTTCCTACTGCAACAGGAATGGATGGATTGTCCATCAGAACCATCAGTTTAAGAAGACTGGCTTAGAAGTCCATTAAACTTATTAGATTTGTGTAGTTTGTACCTTTTTGTATCAGAAATTATTAAATATATTTTTATTTTTGTTTGTCAATTCAGTGATTTGCACTTTATGGGAGAGTCTGAGTTAAATAAATCTCGAGTTTTAAATGAAAAGTTTTTTTTACCTGACCCAAACAGCAGCAGGTCATTTCTGACCTTTCTGTAACAATCCTCTCTAATTGTCCTAATTACCGCCTGAGCAGTCTGTATGTATGCATTTTTCATAAACCACTGGACAGATTTGAATGAAACTTGGATACTGGATGTAGAAAGTCAGTAAAGTTTATATAACACCTTTTACAAATAAGAATAAATTTCACAATAAAGGACAAACAAATCGTTAAAACTTGAGGCATCTGAACAAAGCTTTTCTCAAAATCATCTTCTGTTGTATTGTAAAAGACTGAACACTCAGTGCATCGTGAGTTTGTTCCTCAGGCCAGGTGCTTCATCTCAGCTCTGAGGAACAGCTAACAGTTTCTGGGTTGACCACCCAAGTGCCTGAGTGGAAATATGGGCTCAAACAGTTCCCTAAAATTCAACACCACTACTTTAAAAAAAGTCTAAAATTAGCAGGTAACCAGTGAAGAGGCTTTTCAATAGGAATCAGTCGAGTTGTTCTGTTTGTTTTGGACCTGCTGAAGATGGTCAAAGGCTTTTTTGATGAGAGTTCTACACCTGCCCACAGATATTTTGGCCCACTCCTCATGAGCAAACTGTTCCATCTGTCTGAGGTTTGAAGGGTTCCTTCTCCAGATGTTTCAGCTCCTTCCACAGATGTTTAGTAAGATTTCGATCAGGGCTCAGGAGGCCACTCCAGAACAGTCCGATGCTTTGTTCTCAGCCATTCTTGGGTGTTTTGGGTCTTTATCCTGTTGGAGGACCCATAACCTGCGACTGAGACAGAGCTTTCTGACACTGGGCAGCACATTTCACTCAAGACCTTGATAGTCTTGAGATTTCTTTGTTCCCTGAACAGATTCAAGATGCAGCAAAGCAGCCCCAGACCATAACTGAGCCTCCTCCATTTTCCATCTTAAGTTCTGTGTTCTTTTCTCTTTGTATGCTTTAGTTTGAGTCTGTGAACACAGAGCTGTTGGGACTTGTTACCAGTTTTGTCTCATCTGTCCGAAGTATCTTCTCCCAGAAGCTCTGTGGCTTGTCAATATACACTTTGACCAATTCCAGTTTGGCTGTTCTATGATCCTATGATCGCTTGTTTTCCATGAAGTCCACTTTGGCTCAAGCGGTGGCTGATGGTGGGATCTGACACTGATGTACCTTGACCTCAGAGTTCCCCTATAATCTCTTTGGTTACCAAATACTGCTTAATAATTTTCTTTCTAAGCTCCTGAAACAACTCTCCCCTCAGCTTTCTGTGCTCCATGTTCAGTGTGGTACACACCATGAGACCAAACAGCACAGTGACTACTTTTCACCCTTTCGCCCAGCCCACCTTCATTGGTTTGTTTTAACCAAAATTCTAAAGCAATGACCAATTTTTATTAGTTGATATATAGTAATTTTTCTTATTACTTTTATCAGTTTCAAGTTATTTCAGTGACCTTTGTGGATTTTTCTTTTTTTAACAAAAGGGTACAAACAAATTTGTCTTTATTTAATTTAAGCAGTATTGTTATATTTTAGTAAATGAAAAATATATATTGACCAAAGAAATATTCATTTTGTATATCAGTCATTGGCTTCCCTGATTCTAAAAATGGGCATTAGTCAGAGAAAAAATGATATATGAGTTGACCAACATTAAGAAAATAAGAAAATTATGGTTCAGATAAAGGTGAAACTTCTACATTTCCTAGTTTTACATTTTATTTAAATAGTAATAGTCTAGTCCTAAAGAGTAATAAAATTGTTGTTGTGGAAAAAGGGATTTTTTAATTTAATTATTTAGGAGATGATAAAAAAGATCAGGTAGATGATATTTTTAATCCAAAAGGACAGAAGCTGCCTGTGGTGGTTGTGTGCTGCTAAATCACTTCCTCAGACAACAGCTCTTTGTCAGGATTTGGGTTTTCTTTGTGTTTTTGTATTCATTTTATTGCTTTTTTTGTCTTCATGTTTCAGCTTGAGTTTGTTTATTTTATTCATTTATCTTTGTTTAGTCTGGTTTTAGTTCAGTTCTTGTTCCTTGTGTCTTTGTTTCCTGTCATCCTTCACTTCTCCTCAGTCAGTCTCTTGTTTTCCTGCCTCGCCCATCTCTACCTGCTCCTCGTTATCACTCACCTGTGTCAACTTCACCTAATTACCCTCTGCCTTAAAAATCTGGTCATCTCCTCCACTCACTGCTGGTTCATTATCGCTTCACGCGTGAGGTCACGCTGGTTGTTCCTCTCGTCTTGTGTCTCAGTTTTGGATTTTTGTATGTTTGGTTTTGCTGCCATGTCAGCATTTTGTTTTTGATTATCTTTTATTTTAATAAATTAGTTTCTTTTTGAAAGATGAGTCTGCGCTCTGGCTTCGCCTTCTTCTCCACCCTACATGACACCCTTCAGCTGTACAAACTTTAATAGCATGAATACTGAGTTAGCATTCACTATTATTTCTCCTTTTTTAAATTAATTTAGTAGATTTTTTCAAATCTAACTACTTCTGCATACTTTGTATGTTCACTTATCTTTATATTTTCCTCATAGAAATACATTGAGATCTCTTCAATTCCTTTAAAACCATTCTGCTACAGCAAACTGGCTCCATTTCTGTCTTCTTATACTACTTTGTTTTTAGGGGGTGCGTCGTAGATCGGTGGCCAGTGCTGCGGTCCCACAATCCTGAGGCTACGGGTTTAAGCCCAGGTTACATCTGGTGTTAAACCATAGCCAAATCTCTTGTGCAAGTTCACTCCATGGCGACCCCAACTGAAAGGAGCAACTAAAAATAAAAAATGCTATTTTTAGCTTTTACCAATTTTTTGCTACTTTTAGCAGCTATTTTGCTTTTTTAGGTCCTTTTCACTAGTGTTCTGTTTCTTTTAGCTTGAACAACATAGTTTCAGAAAAACAAAATGACTTTCTTGACTTGGTGCTCCTGTGTGAAGAAAAACAGACATTGTTTTGACAAACTGGGAACACAGACATTCTCTGAGAGGACTATTGACATTGTTTTATGAGAATATTAAAAATAATGATGAAGTCATGAAGAACACAGATGTCCAACTACAACATTCACTTTAAACTTACTTGATTTTATTATTCATTATTGTCCACCTTTTGTCTTTAGGGAGGAGGAGATAATTTTTTGGCCAATGAGCGTCAGTACAAGTGTGTGTTCCTTTGTTTTTCTGTTAGAAAAATATCTCATGAACCACTAGATGTATTTCAGTGAACTCAGAAAGTAATCACTGGATGTACATGTAAAACTAGTTAGCTTCTGGAGCCAACCCAGTTCAAGATGGCTGGCACAGTGTAACAGCTAATCAACCCTAGAATACACAGAATTAGCCAGAGCACAGACAGTTTTACAGATATTAAGCTAAAATTTGGTTTGAAAGTAGATGAGACTAAAATCAAACACACACTCTGACCTCTAACAGAGTGTATGAGCTCTTTATTCCAAATGTTGCCATTACCCATTAGAGTCAACTCTGTCATATGTCCTTTGTTAATAATGAGCTTTTTTTTTTTGAGCAGTGGCTGCTACCTCTGTGTATGAATGTGTGGATGCAGAACTGGAGCCAAGAGTGGTAAGACTTTAATGTGAGTGACCTCCGTCCTTTTATCCATTGTAAAAGTTGGATGAAATGCGACATAAACGTTCACACTGCAGTCGCTTTGAAAAACATCAGATATGTATCTGATTCAGTACCACATACTGAAAAGACCTGGGTTGGATATGAAATAAATCAAATTTGTTACGTTCACACTGCCATGAACAAATCTGTCATGGGGCAAACAAATCGAAATTGGATTGCATTTGCCTGCAGTGTGAATGTAGCCTAAATTTGTCAGTTGCCAGGAGAACGGTACTTATCTGACTGGTAGAGGGGAATATGGTGTGGGGTTGTTTTTCAGGAGTTGGGCTCAGCTGCTTACTTTCAGTGAAAGGCACTCTGACTGCTTCAGCATACCTAGACATTTTGGACAATTTCATGCTCCCAACTTTTTTGGGAACAGTTTGTGAATGGCCCGTTCTTGTTCCAACGTGACAGTGCACCAGGGCACAAAGCAAGGTCCATAAAGACATGGACGAGCCAGTTTGGTGTGGAAGAACTTGACTGGACTGCATAGAGTTCTGACCTCAACCTGATAGAACATCTTTTGGATAAATTAGAGCAGAGACTGTGAGCCAGGCCTTCTCATCCAACATCAGTGTCTGACCTCACAAATGAGCTTCTGGAAGAATGGTCCAAAATTCCCATAAACACTCCTAAACCTGTGGAAAGACTTCCCAGAAGAGTTTAAGCTGTTTTAGCTGCAATGGGTGGGCCAACGTCATGAATTAAAAATGCAATGTCACTTAAGTTCATATGCATGTTCAGGAAGACGAGCAAATATTTTTGGCAATCTAGTGTTTATTAATGACTTTTTAAATTAAAGACCTACCATTCCTTAAAGGAATGCATATCTCCCAATGCCTTTCATGTCAGCGTTTTAAACTAAAATTATCTTATGATGAGAAGGGACAGAGTTGTAGCCATTTAGTCAAACATTGTAAATTACATAATGCATGATCTTGTGATATTCTAAGATCTTGCGAGATCTAAAAGCATTTAGTGTCTGTTACTCTATGCCTTAGAAGTCCATTAAACTTATTAGATTTGTTACTCTCAGTTACCACCACAACAGTTTTAGCTCAGTATCTGTAAAATTGGCCTTAGTTATAGCCATTTTGTGGCTTTTTGACTAAGATTGAATAGGTAGGTAGGTACATTTATTTATATAGCACTTTTCAGCACGAGGCGACTCAAAGTGCTTTACAACACAGAACAAAATTACAGACAAAGTTACAGAAACAAAATTACAGACAGGTACAAGATACAATGATAACTAATTGTCTAAATAAGCTAAGCTAAACTAAACAGATCTAAGCATGACTAA
>NC_051434.1:25487729-25513295 GCF_001649575.2 Kryptolebias marmoratus
AGTACCGAATTTCTAAATGGTACCAGTGGCCCACTAAAACAGCCGATGTAGTAATTACTAAGATAGAGAAAGAGGGAAGGAGGAGGGGGGGAGTGAGAGAGATGACAGAAACGAGTGCGACAGCAGAATGAGTATGAGAATGTGTATGTAATAGCTATGACAGTCATCTTGATTTGGGGTAACTTGAAAAGTATATCAGTTGTCAGTGATTACTCTCTGAGTTTTATTAAAATCTGTCCAGTGCTTCATAAGATATTTTACTAACAGACAGTCTGGGTTGACACCAATATATACTGCAAAGGTTTTAGGCAAATGTATCATGCAATGTGTAGTGCCTGCTTGGAGTATTGTTGGGGATCAGTCTTAGCTAACACCACAACAAATATCAGCACATCTGTAAAATTGACTGAGTCGTAACCAATTTTTGTTTCTTGACGTCAATAGGATGTAACAGCCATCTTGAATTTGGTTGGCTCCAAATCATTTGTAGATGTTCACCAAAAGACCTCTAATGTGAACCCAAACGCCAGAGGTTGAAACCAGAAAGGGACCAGCTTCCTTGATGGTTGGTTCCAGCACAAAGTTTGAATCCTGTCTCCTCCATGTAAAGTGACAGGATGTGGCTGTTGGTAAAATAAATAAATAAAAAATACACAAAGAATAATTTTTTCTCAGGTGTTGACTCTGGTTGACTTACTTAATTCTTACCTTACTGCTGTATCTTCAAATATTATTGGTCAAACAAGTTTAGCAGTAATTTTTTTTTTCATGCTTAAAAAAAAGACTTTGCGGGAGTAATAGATATACAACCAGACCAGTATGAACCTGAACCGACGGTTGGATCTCTGTAATCAGATGAAAACTCTTCTGATTCGGATTCTGATGATCACCAGGACTGTCATGGCCGACAAAACAACGAGCATAACGACAGAGTTGGGAACGTAAAACAGTGACATTTGATTACCCCCAGATCATTGTCATGACATCAGCACACAACACTGCAAATCAACATAAAGACAGCAGGAGAGAGCTAACGCTGCTAACTCAAAGCTAACCTGATGTTAACTCGATGCTAACCCGAAGCTAACTTGTAAACAACATGACCACGCATCAGAATAGTCTTTATGAACTCCCACACCAGAGTAAACTAATCAACAGCAGTTTCAGACTATGACATTTGTTTAATCACACATGGATTGTCTATATGTTTTCATCATTAACAAACTGCTCTGAATCACAAACTGATCTCAGGCCTTTTAATGACAGCGTTCATGTCACGTTTGAAATAAAACTTGGCTTCTTGGCTTTTTCCTCAGAGGCTCAGCGGTTGTCACACTTCCGGGGTGGTCACGGAAAAAGCCAAAAACACCCAAGTGGTTTCTTCAATATTTAGAATACAGTATATATTTTCAATTTCTACAAAAAACATATTTTATGGCTATATTTTCACTGATGTTGGCTTCAAAACAGGTTTCAGTTCAGCTTTAAAGCCCAGCATCACCAGCGCTCAGATGCTAATTCTAAACTACAACATAGCAGTGTTTTTAAAACAATTGCTGCTGGCTTCAACTCCCAACAGCGAGAGAAGGTGGGACAGTTGGTCTATTAGTATATGTCCATCCATCCATCCATCCATCCATC
The DNA here is from genome assembly GCF_001649575.2 of Kryptolebias marmoratus. Taxonomy (NCBI): domain Eukaryota; kingdom Metazoa; phylum Chordata; class Actinopteri; order Cyprinodontiformes; family Rivulidae; genus Kryptolebias; species Kryptolebias marmoratus. The sequence goes on from NC_051434.1 coordinate 25,489,371, forward strand.
CATCCATCCATCCATCCATCCATCCATCCATCCATCCATTTTCTTTACCCGCTTCTCCATTCCAGGTTACGGGGACTATTAGTATATGTTTATAATGTAAACCTAAAGAATACTTTCTAAGAGTTTTTTAAAATCCATTCAGTGGTTCATAAAAGAATTTGCTCTCAGACAGACACAGTTAACTCCACTTGTTTTAAATGGGACCCATTATGTAAAATTCACTTTTTGCATGTTTTTGTACTTCCATTTGGGTATCTACTGCTTCTAGAAACAGTCAAAGCACAAAAAAACACCCAGCCATTTTTTGGCAATAAGTAAATGTTTTATGGTTTCTGCAAAACGACCTGTTTCAAAAACCTTGGAATTGTTGTGTCACAATTCTTGTTACCTAGCAACCCCAAGCCGAGCCCAGCCCCTCACCTAGCAACCCAAGTGGAGCTCCACCCACTTCATTACAAGAAGACTGTCACGTTTGTTCTGGTTTTACTGCTGAACAATGTCTGCTGGAAAAGGAAAATGTTCTGTTGTCGGCTGCAACATAGAACATGTGTCAATGCATGTTCTCCCAGTGACGGAGAACAGAGCTGCGTGGCTTCATTTGATTTTTGAAGGCAATGTCTCCGCCATATTGCCAAAGAAAGTTGTAGTTTGAGCATCTCAGCTGTCCCAGAAACACGTCTCTGTTAAAGTCATGGCAGGTTTGTCTAAACTAACATTAGAACTATGTTAATAAAAGAGAAGAAAAGTTGGAGATAAATAAAATAAAGCTGATCTTTACCGGACGGCCATCCGGACACTTTTTTTGGGTTTGGACCCACTAACCCACTAACCCTAACCGACTCAACAAATGTTTATATTTTGCTTTTGTCTTTTCCTTACACATGCGTTTTCGTCAAGTAATTGTAATTGGTCACAGGTGTAGCCACGCCCCGATGATTAGGCCTCCATAAAAGGGAGGCTGCTAGGTTTGTTGTGTGTTTGTTCGTGTGAGTGATCAGGTGTTGGGCCCACATGCTCTCTCTTTGGCAACTATGGTAGGTGAAGAGAAATTACTTTTAGATGAGTCATTTTAGTAATCGAATGCTGATGTGTTGTTTTTATACAGGGTCGCAATTTTAACATGTTTTTGAGCATCTGAGTGTGGGGTATTCAACTCTGCAGAATAACTGCCTGAGCTGAGCGTGGCTTTTTTATGATGCAGGTATGCAGTGTTTTCAATTGGTTTTAGAAATTTAATTCAAGTATTTTAAGTATTTAATAACTTGCATTTTGTGTTTTTTAGTTCCATTTGCTGCGGCCTGATGTTTTGTGTTTTCTTTTGTTAGTCTGTCCTGTTTCTTTGGGATTGTTGTTTGATGTCTGTGAGGGCAGGCTAACTATTTATTTTTTTTATATAATTGTATGTTTTGTTTTTAATTTTGGGGTCACTTCCCTGATAAAATATTTCAAGTCGCTGTTTTTAATGCTTGAGATCCGATCCTATCTGCTGAGGTATTTTGGGCTTGAAAATGCATGTAATTATTTTGCAGTGAGTCACTAAATAAGGCTTTTACGTGGGGTTGTGTGTTTTTTTTTCTTTTTTCTTTACATCGGTTCTACAGGAATAACAGCGACTGGATGAAGTTGAATGGGAATTCCCTCTAATTTGTTTTAATAAATATTGTTCATCGACTTTACTGGTTTCGATAATTATTCCTACACCTGCGGGTTGTAACATTTGGCGTTGTCGGCATGATCAACGGGAAGTGACCTTTTTTTTTTTTTTTTCCTCTCGTTTTGTTATTGTATTTTTTAAGTTGTAAAGGACAGTGGGAGTACGACTTTTGCTGGGGACAAGGCATTAAAATGGACTTGTCCAGTGGCGCTGGAGCTAGGAACAAGTACGACAAGCAGGCCATGTCACAGTGAATTAAGGATCTTGAAAGCCAGCTGGCGGCTTCAAGAGCAGCAACCACGGAGTTAAAAAGACCGTAAACGTCTTCAGGAGCTACACAAACTGTAAGACATACGCCTGTTATTTATGTGCAGCAGGATAGGAAACTGCCATTTATTTCCGGGAAATTAGACAATGCAGAGTCATTAACTGTGGATGAATGGACTGAACTGATGAGAGACCATGTGCAAACAAGAGGGACAACAGAAAAAGAACGGGCACAGATTATATTTGAACATCTAGAGGGCGCTGCACGGACCAAAATTAAATTCTTACAAGCAGCTCAAAAAGAGTGTGAACTGGATTTTTGATGTCCTTAAAGATGCTTATGTTTGCTTCTTGTGAAAGTTCTGTCTCCCGCCCTTCTGAATATGGGGAATTGGTGTCTCTGTTAAAAGCTCAACAGGTCCAGTTAGAACTGGTCATGAAGGCTTTGGCCCCCAAACTTTACCTCCCTCTAGAACTCGCAGCTTTCGTCCAAGACGAACTGCTGATGGAAAGCCAATTTGTTTTCGATGTGATTAAAGTGGACATATTGTTAGAAATTGTACTGTAAATATTGAGCTAAAAAAAACTATTCTTTCTGAGCAAACGGAAAACTAGAACCTGTTAGTGTGCAGAGCCAAGCACTGGTGGGCAGTTTTCAGGGCTCTACTGACAGCATTAATAAATCAAGTGTCTGTAATCTTGTTGGTGAATGTTTGGAGGGGGAGGGGGAGTTTGTTGGGTAAATTGGCTGCTGGACAGTGGGTCCATGGTAACTACCTTAACAGAGATTTTTCAAAGACAACTTTTCTCGTTTGTCTGATAAAGATCTAAAAGACTGTGGTTGGTTGGGTTTAAAGGCAGCAAATGGTTTAGAAATTCCTTACCTCGGCTATGTGGAGCTTGATGTTACTGTGTTGGGGGTGTTGCTTCCTCATAGAGGTGTATTGATAGTTGAGGATTCAGCAGACAGTTACATGAAACAAAAGAAACTTGATGTACCAGGGGTGGTGGGAATGAATGTGTTTGATCCTCTGTATCAGGAGCTGTATAAGCAATGTGGCTCTGATCTTTGGGATGCACCCATACTCAAGTCAGCACCGTGGGGGTGGAGAAGAATGCTGAAATACTGTCAGATGATGGAAGGGATGGTCAACTCTCCTGATCCCCACCAGGTCAGAGTACAGGGTAAGAAATGGTTTTGTGTTCGAGCTGGCAGTCTCTGTTATGTGCCAGTGACATGTCCACAGATGCCCACACACCAGCCAATTGATTTGTTGGTTGAACCTCTGGGTCCTGAGGGGGCAAGTCTTCCAGACGGGTTGCTGGTTTCACCTTCTCTAGTGAAAGCAGAGAAGGGTGGCACAGTCATCCCGATTACTAATGTGGGAAAAACTGATCCATGGTTAGTTCCTCATAGAGTTGTGGCCACTGTTCAAACTGCTATGGTGGTAATGGATTCTAAGATTCAGGTTTCTGTTGACTCGCATAGTTGTATGGCATATATTGCCAGTCATAAAACCGCTTTAACCAACATAGACCTGGACTTGCCTGAGTTAGAAAATTTACAGTCTAAGGAGAAACAACTGGCAAAGGAATTGTTGTTAAAGTATATTAGTGTTTGCCATTAGTGACCTAGATGTGAGTAGTACTAATCTAGTGACACATGAGATCCCTTTGTTAGAGGAAACACCAGTGCTACAACCCTATCGACTCGTTCTTCCTTTTCAGTACGATTTAGTTCGCAATCATATCCAACAGTTATTACAAAGTCAGGTGATTAGGGAAAGTAGTAGTCCATATGCATTGTCAATAGCTTTAGTACAGAAGAAGGATGATACATTATGCATGTGTCGATTATAGGCAGTTAAATGCTAAAACAAGGAAAGATGCATTTCCTTTACCCAGAATTGATGAGTCCCTGGATGCCCTGGCTGGAGCACAATAGTTTACAACATTAGATTTGGCAAGTGGGCAGGGGTGCAACTACATATTTTTTGAGGTGTATGGGAACACATCATTGTCCCCCATCCCCCCACCTTGGCTCAGGTTTAATATGTCCATACAGCCCTCCCCTATTCATGCACATATAAAATACAGTAGTTCTATTATGGACTTTTATTTTATGTTACATTTTACAGCAGGTGATCATCTCAATCACACACAAAAAAAAGTTTAATAAAGTAAAAATATGTAACAGTAGTGGCACTCAATGCTCAACAAATTTTCTGTAGTGGAAATATGAAATATGAACAACAGCCTGGACTCTATGTCAGAGTATACAGAGAAGTGCCTGTGCACTTGCCCATTTGTCAAGAATAGCATCAGATGAAACGGACCGTGCCACACTGTTTTAAATAGAGATCACTGCTAACTGAGACAAGTGATCATTGCTCATACTTGAATGAAGGTATGTTTTGATAAGCTTCAGCTTGCTAAAGGATGCAACTGTCAGAGGTAAGAACACTCTAAGGGCTACTGTCAAATTTGGGAATACCAAATCAAGGTTTTCTTGAATGAGGAAATTTAACTTTTCTAGAGCCTTGTAACCCTTCAGTAGACGGCTTGCTGGGTATATTTCTTGAACGATATCTCTTGAAACATCACAGGTAGTCAGGGCATATGTAGTCACTGATTCTTCCAGCTCAGCTTTTGTCATGTGCTCCTTTTTAGTGATGAATTTAAATTTCTCAGACACCAGCTGAAAGTTGGAAAACCTCTCAGACAGCTCTTGTAGGAGTGTGTCAATAATGACATTGAAAACCATGCACCTAAAGTGCCTTGTGGGTTCCTTTTCATGATGACCAGTGCATGAATTGTCAGCTGGGAACCTCTTTGGCTTCCTAAAACGTTTCTCTTTGAATTCTGGAGAAGCATCAATTTCAATGGCTATCCTGCATGAAATGTCCAGTGACTTCTGAAAGCCCTCTTCTCTATACTTGAGCAAAAACCCTTTTAGGGACTCGATTAGCCTAATGGCTGTGTCCATTGACACATCTGCTGCTTGTAGTGCCTTGCTTGCAAAGTTGATCTCACATAAGTCATACCAAACTATGAGGCACACAAGGAACTCCATACTAACAATCTCATCAGATAGTGACTTTGCCTCTGAGACAATTTTGCTGTCTGCTGCCACTTCTTCAAGCTTTTGTAGTGCATCTAAAATCCCCCCCAACTGGAAACGTACAGCTTTGATAGAGTCTAGCTTTGCTTCCCACCGGGTGTCACTCAGAGGCTTCAGTGTGATGTCAAACTCTGTGAGAATGTCCCACCTCTTCACAGAAGACAAAAAGATTGTGTACAATCTTTGAACAGTGCCAAAGAAAGTTGGACACTCTCTGCTGGATGAGGCTGCATCACATAACAAAAGGTTCAGGCTGTGGCTACAGCAGGGGACGAATAGGGCCTCTGGACATCTCTGTTGTATTAAAGCTTGAACACCCTTGTTTATTCCCCTCATATTAGAGCCATTGTTGTAACTTTGCCCCCTACAATTACCCAAATCTAACCCCAGACTCTCCAGCATCCTTGTTAGTGTCTGTGTGAGGCCTTTCCCCGTTGTGTCCTTTACAGTAGTGAACCCCACAAAAGACTCAGCAATAGTGACTTTTTTCTTCTCATCTGTATCAATATATCGAATGATAACTGAGGCCTGCTCTTGCTTTGAAATATCAGGTGTGCAGTCCAGTTCCACTGCAAAGTACTTAGAGGACTTGATCTTAGCAGATATTTTACCCAAAACACACTCTGATATTGAATCTAAAAATTCATTCTGAGTGCACCATGTCAGATATCAAGTGGTTTTTTTGGAGGCAGCCTTTCTAAGATGCTCTGCCAGTGTTACATCATATCTTGCTATGAGCTCAAGGATTCCCAGAAAATTTCCATTTTTAGGATCTTCTAACTGAGAATTTTTCCCCCTCAGTGGCAAATAAGAGTATGCAGTCAATAACTCGAGTCAACACACATCTCCAGTGTGCCTTTGCAGCTGCCATGGTTCTTTGCAGTTCACTATCAATAGTCTTACCTAAGCGTAAGCGAGATGCCAGTTCTTTCCACATCAGATAAGCGTTTATGTGAGAACCACTGGTTTCATGGTGCTTCAATGTTTTTGAAAGACACCACCAGTTATTTTACCCCACCACAAGGCGTGTGTCAGCAACTTTGGGTTCACCAAAAAGCTTACATGCAAAACAAAAGACTCTGTTAGCATTTTTGGAATACAGTAACCAATCTCGTTCAACTTTCTCTCCATTAGACAGTAAAGGAAAACAGTATGCTTTGAAAAAACACCTTTTACTCTTATCTGATCTTGGAAATGGCCCATCAGAACAATTCTGTGGGCCATTTTCAACCATGTACTGCCTAAATGTGCCCCCCATTTTGTATGGTAAAGGCCATGCAGATGGATCATCTGAGAAAGGCAGTGTTTCCCAAAGTGTGGGGAGCGCCCCCTCGGGGGGGGGGGCAGTGCCATTGCATGAGGGGCGCGAAAAGCGGTATGGATAAATGAAAAAACAAAACAAAAAACAGTGCCTGACTAAGCATAATGAACAGGTTTTTAACCCAATTTTGCACAGAATGACAAGAACCCAGGAAATGTTTGTCCATGAGCGAGACCAAAACCAGACACGGAGCCAAAGCTAAGGTAAGTGAATTTATTTACAGGTGCAGGGAGTATATACAGAGAGCCAGGTTCGGGAACGGTCTGAAAGACAAAGGAGCAGGGTGAGTCTCGGGCACCAATTCTGATCGGGGAGGTTCGGCTGAGCGAGTAAACAATGTCTCTGTTTCTTACAGACTCAGTTGACGTCCAGCTGCGTGGAGGAAGGTAAAGAAGTGGTCCCAGGTGATCCAGTGGTGAAAGAGTAGGTATCCAGTCCAGGTAGGTGTTCAGCGGTCCAGGTAAGTTTCCGTGAGGTTGTAGTATCCCAATGTGGTAAATCCTGAACATGAGAAGCTTGGTTAGCATAGCAAGACAAAACTGTGATTAGACTCAGTGGCTGAGAATCTAACCCAAGAGGCTTGATGCTCCAGCGAAGGTCTGGTCTCAGCCTGAAGCTTAAATGCTGGCAGGACTCATCAACGAAATCAGGAACACCTGTGGAGCAAAGGTTAGAGGAGCCGCCCCAAGGCGGAGCTAACTCCAGATCCTCACAGTACCCTCCCCCTAACGATCGCCCCTTGGCATTCTTGGAAGCCTTTCTGGGTGAGTTCTATGAAAGTCTGTGATGAGAGTGGGGTCGAGGATGAATGACCTCGGAACCCATGTGCGTTCCTCAGGTCCATAGCCCTCCCAATCTACCAGGTATTGCCGTCCCCTGCCTCTCTGCCGGACGTCAATGATACGGTTTACTGTAAAGGCAGGATGATTATCAATTAGCCGGGCGGGAGGGGGGAGGACGGTAGGAGGGCTCAGAGGACTGTTGACCACTGGTTTGATCTGAGAAACGTGAAATGATGGATGAATGTGCATGGAGGCCGGGAGAGTTAAACGGACTGAGGTGGGGTTTATGATCCTTTCAATCGGAAATGGTCCAATGAAGCGAAGCGCCAGCTTCCTAGTAGTGCCTTTCAGTGGAATGTCTCTGGTAGACAGCCAAACCCTATCGCCCACCTTGTACTTTGGTGTGGAAGAGCGGTGGCGATCAGTGTATCTCTTGTTCTGTTCTGCTGTCCTTTGAAGGGCCCTCCTGGCCTGCCTCCAAATGCTCCTGCACCTCCGTAGATGGGCCTGAACAGAGGGAACGGTTAACTCAGTCTCAAAACTTGGAAACAACGGAGGGTTGTACCCCAGAGATGCCTCGAAGGGCGACAATCCTGTAGCTGAGGAGACGTGAGTATTATGGGCATACTCAATCCAGACAAGTCTCTTGCTCCAGGTAGACGGGTTGTCGCTGGCTAAACACCTGAGAGCCACCTCCAGCTCTTGGTTGCAGCGCTCAGACTGACCATTGGACTGTGGATGGTACCCAGAGGTGAGACTCACCCTAGCTCCTAGTCCCCTACAAAAATTTTGCCAAACTTGTGATGTAAATTGAGGCCCCCCTGTCTGAGACGATGTCAATAGGAATCCCGTGCAACCTAAAAACCTGTTGAGTCAGTATTTCTGCGGTCTCTAGAGCAGTAGGGAGCTTGGGCAGAGGAACGAAATGAGCTGACTTCGAGAACCTATCGATAATAGTAAGGATAACGGTATGACCCTGAGAGGGGGGTAACCCAGTGACGAAATCTAGCGCGATATGGGACCATGGACCGCTAGGGATGTCTAGAGGTTGCAACAAACCAGCAGGAGGTTGGTTACTGCTCTTAAAGCGAGCACACGTGGGACAGGCGGAGACAAACTCCTTAACATCCGCCACTAAGCTTGGCCACCAGAAATAGCGGGTGGTTAACTTGATCATTCGATTAATTCCCGGATGGCAGGAAAACTGTTGGGAATGCAACCAATTGAGGACCCTGGCCCTAACTGCTGAAGGAACAAAAGTCTTACCGGGGGGGCCCCCTCCTGGGTCCGGTTCCCCCTGTTGGGCCTCCTGGATCTCCCTCTCAATGTCCCAGGTAAGGGCACCAATAATCAGAGAGTGTGGGATAATTGGTTCTTCGGCATCAGTGGAGTCACGGCTAGCCCATAATCTGGACAAAGCGTCCGGTTTCACATTTTTAGAACCTGGCCTAAATGTGATAGTGAAGTTGAACCTCCCGAAGAACAACGACCATCTAGCCTGTCGGGGGTTCAACCTCTTAGCTGTCTGCAAATAGGCCAGGTTCTTGTGATCCGTCCAGATAATAAAAGGGGACTTCGCCACCTTTGAGCCAGTGCCTCCATTCCTTGAGAGAGAGTTTAATAGCCAAAAGCTCTCGATTGCCGACATCGTAGTTCCTTTCAGCAGGAGTGAGACGACGAGAGAAGTAGGCACAGGGGTGTACCTTACTGTCCTCTGTGGCCCCCTGCGAAAGGATGGCCCCCACCCCTGAGTCAGAGGCATCAACCTCCAGAATGTACTGCAATTTGGGGTTAGGGTGTCGTAGAATTGGCGCAGAAACAAAACGAGACTTCAACTCACCGAAGGCAGATTGAGCTTCGGTGGACCAGATGAAAGGCTGTTTGATGGAGGTCAGTTGTGTGAGAGGAGTTGCGATCTTACTATAGTCTTGGATGAATCGTCGGTAGAAATTTGCGAATCCCAGGAATCTCTGCAGTTGTCGGCGATCAGTGGGGATGGGCCAGTCTGCTACTGCTCTGATTTTATCAGGGTCCGTGCGGTAGTAGCCTTGTCCGAAGATGAAGCCCAGAAAACTGACTGTGGAGATGCTGAACTCACACTTTTCGGCCTTTACGAAAAGTTGATTCTCGTAAAGCCGTTGGAGAACAGCTCGAACTTGTGCGCGGTGATGTGCAGGATCCTGGGAATAAATCAAGATATCGTCAAGATACACAAAGACAGAGATATACAAAAAATCCCTTAAAATGTCATTAATGAGTGACTGAAAAACTGCAGGTGCGTTGGTGAGTCCGAAAGGCATTACTAGGTCCTCGAAATGTCCGAGAGGGGTCTTGAACGCCGTCTTCCACTCGTCCCCTTCTTGAATTCTTACCAGGTGGTAAGCGTTACAGAGGTCCAATTTGGTGAAAATGGTGGCTGAGTGAAGCTGTTGGTGCACAGAGTCAATTAACGGCAGAGGATACTTGTTCTTTACAGTGATTTGATTTAAGCCCCGGTAGTCGATGCATGGTCTTAAACTCTTGTCCTTCTTTTCTACAAAGAAAAAACCGGCCCCAAGAGGGGACGTGGAAGGCCGGATAATGCCAGAGGCGAGGGAGTCCTCGATGCAAGTCTTCATGGACTCACGTTCCGGCCCTGAAAGGTTAAAGAGTCGGTTGGTAGGTAGGGGTTCCCCAGGACGTAGTTCAATCGCACAGTCGTAAGGTCTGTGCGGTGGTAATGATAGAGCCTTAGATTTGCTGAATACCGCAGCCAGGTCGTGGTATTCCGTAGGAACCTTGGAGAGATCGGTCTTCTGTACTGGCTCGCACTTGCTACTGGAGAATGGCAACGCGGATTGCAGACAGTGCTGTAGACAGAAAGGGCTCCATGACTCGATCCTTTTTCTGGTCCAATCGATAACGGGGTTGTGTTTTTGCAGCCAGGGGAAACCTAAAATCAGCTGTGTGGACGGTGAGGAAAATACTAAGAAGTCTCCTGTCTCTCTGTGATTTCCGGAGGTTAGAAATTGAAGATTGGAGACCTTGCTAGTGATTCGGGTAATGACCTGCCCTGAAATATCCATAACAGGAAGGGGCGAGGACAATTGTATGGGTTCTAACTGTAACTGTTTGACGAGATCTACGGAGATTCTGTTTGGTGCCGGAGTCTATTAAGGCGTGTACCGCTATCTTCGTCTGATGATTTATGATCGTGGAGTGAATGAAAAATCGTGATCCGAGGGGTTGCGAGAGACTACTCACTAGTACCCCTCGGATACCTAGTGAGTTTGTCCTTTTAAAAAAGGACATTTGGCCCGAAAATGGTTCTTATCCCCGCAATTAAAGCACTCCTTAGACTCCAAATGCCTCAGCCTCTCCTCAGATGTTAGCTTAGCCCTCCCCACCTGCATAGGTTCATGTTCCATTCTCTGTAAGACCGTTTCTGTCTCGGTGTTTGCAGTATGATGCCCCGAGGTGACCGTCCTGCTGCCCCTCTCACGTTGCCTTTCCCGGAGCCGATTATCCAAACGAATCGTCAAGGCGATTAAGTCCTCCAGCGATTGTGGTTCCTCCCATCCAGCTAGCTGGTCTTTAATAGCGTCTTGTAGCGAATGAATAAAACCCCCCTTTAAAGCTGGCTCATTCCACCTAGAAGTAGTGGCTAATGTGCGAAAATCGATAGCGAACTGAGCTACTGAGCGCTGACCCTGTCGTAAGTTCCATAATTTTTGTGTTATTTCAGTCTCATTGTATCTAACGCCGAACGTTAGATGGAAATCCTCGATAAACTGATCGAACGGAGTTAGCCGAATAGCCTGGAAGCTATATTTGGCCTCCGCCCATTTCAACGCCTTGTCCCTAAGGAGTCCGATGATATAGGAGATTTTAGCTGCATCGTCTAAAAAAGACTGTGGGGAACGGGCAAAAACTAACGAACATTGAAGTAAAAACCCTGCACATTTACCTATTTCGCCGGAGAAATGCTCAGGAGTTGGTGACGGAACCTCGCGGAAATGTCCAGAAGTCTGTACCGGAAGTGACGACGCAGCAGGGACGGAAACGGAAGAGGATTCCGCGGCGTTGGGTATTATTAATGATAATTTTTGGTGGATATCTTGAGTAAGTATCGTTAATTGATCAAGTCGGCCAGTTTCGGATTGTTGTCTCTCACAAAGTGCGTTGATCATGGATTCGTGTCGTGCTAGCAAAGAAGCGGCTTTGGTGTTTTCGGACCGGGGAGAGGAGTCCGCCATCTTGGAAGTGGCCTTCTTAACCCACATAAGAGTTGCCGAGAACGTAGTAAAAAGTTCACGTTTAACGGGGAAAAGAAAAAAAAATAGTTCTACTACGTTCTGGATCTGGCATCGCTCAGGACAAGTTTATCTTTTTTATGGCTGGAGCATTCTGACAAGAACCCAGGAAATGTTTGTCCATGAGCGAGACCAAAACCAGACACGGAGCCAAAGCTAAGGTAAGTGAATTTATTTACAGGTGCAGGGAATATATACAGAGAGCCAGGTTCGGGAACGGTCTGAAAGGCAAAGGAGCAGGGTGAGTCTCGGGCACCAATTCTGATCAGGGAGGTTCGGCTGAGCGAGTAAACAATGTCTCTGTTTCTTACAGACTCAGTTGGCGTTCAGCTGCGTGGAGGAAGGTAAAGAAGTGGTCCCAGGTGATCCAGTGGTGAAAGAGTAGGTATCCAGTCCAGGTAGGTGTTCAGCGGTCCAGGTAAGTTTCCGTGAGGTTGTAGTATCCCAATGTGGTAAATCCTGAACATGAGAAGCTTGGTTAGCATAGCAAGACAAAACTGTGATTAGACTCAGTGGCTGAGAATCTAACCCAAGAGGCTTGATGCTCCAGCGAAGGTCTGGTCTCAGCCTGAAGCTTAAATGCTGGCAGGACTCATCAACGAAATCAGGAACACCTGTGGAGCAAAGGTTAGAGGAGCCGCCCCAAGGCGGAGCTAACTCCAGATCCTCACACAGAAGCTTTTTTTAAATGTATTGGTATTGATGATAGCAAAGTTGAATATTGTTACTATATATATATATATGTTTGAAATAACACTGACAGCAAAAAATACTCTTCTACAGTATAAAACTAAAAAAAACAAACAGTTACACAAAAGTGTTTCACTGTAAAGATGGTTGGTAGTTTGTTTTGTTGCAACCTGAAGTGTGAAATAAACTTCAGTGGAGTTTGAAAATATGTGTTTATGTCTGGTTGAACAATGTGTGTGCCCAATTCCCATCTTTGGGAAACACTGGAGTAAGGCCTTGCCTCAGCCCTCTCCTCTGCAGCTGTCTGTTCCTCTCTCTCTTCATCATCATCTGAACCTCTCTGCTCCTCTCCCTCATCCGCACCTTTCTGTTCCATATTCTTCTCTGTGGTGATTGACTCGCCATGTCTGCCTGCACTAATTTTCCCAAAAAGAACACAATGAAAGGTGGTCATCAGAAATTCAAACCATCATGGTATATAGATTTTTGTTGCCCCCCTAATTTAATTATTCCTACCTGTTGTCATCACTTGTCTCCTCTACAGCAGACACCATCACTGACCTCATGTCTGTCTCCTTCACCCCTTGTCTGTGGTGTTCTCCACTAAGTCATATGGTCAAAAAAGCATTATATATTAGTTTTAAAAAATACAGATCTTAATACAGTTTTTAAAAATAATGTTTAAAAATTATTACTTGAGATGAAGTAGCTTTTCCCTCACTTCCACCTAATATTAGACCAACCTGTTGCCTTCCCGTCTGTCCTGACTCTTCCTGTGTCATCTTCTCTTCTTTCTCTCCATCCTCACAGCTGAATGACAGTAATTTTGTGTTATGTAGGTTTAAAAAAACACAGCTTTCATTTTAAATAATATCCTTGTTGGATAACAGTTACTGATTGGACATTGCATCTGATCTGACTTATCAGATACATCACAACTCCACTGTAGTGATGTTATATTGAGTGAAGACATTTAAACTCAAGTGTACCCCTGCCAGGTTCTATAACAAGGGTCACCAACCTTTTTGAGTCTAAGGGCTATAGTGATTCTGATGACTAATTTGTCTGATACACACATGAACTTGAACAACTCATCTTTAATTAAAGTATCAATTTTAGTAAATGTACATATGTGTCCTCACAACACTAATCAAAAATAATTTAATTTGGCAGATATAAATGATCATTTATAATTTGAAACTGAGAACTCTAAACTAAGATAGTTAGAGAGTTGTCATTACTATCCCTTTTGAGGCTTTTCTATGTGATAAATATTGCCTAGCCGTGATATTTGGTTGTTTCTTTGTGTGTCTGTAATGGACTGGAGAACGGTTGAGGTGTCCCCTGCCTTCACTCAAAGGCAGCTGAGACTCCAGCACCCACCCTAACCCAGATAGGAACAAGGGACATATAATGGATGATTTACTATAGCAGGAAATACAGATATTTAAATATAAAACATTATTTCTTTGATGTTAATCTTAATCAGTAACATTTGTAAATGTGTTTTGGTAAATATATTTGACTGTTTTGTAGGAATTAACATATTTGAAACAAAATACATATTTTCTTATTAAGTAATAACTTATGTATTTTTTTAAGGAAAATGTTCAACTCGTGCAACACATTGTTTTTATTGCCTGTATTCATCGTCACTGATGCTGTTCATCCTGGGATGTGTGTCTTCCCACTCATGTCTGTACTTTTGCAACAGTTTTTGCTTCTAATGACATGGTGAGGTATCGGGTGGACATTTTAAAAAGACGCGGGTTTATAGCAGCTCACCTTGGCTGTGTCCGTCTCTAGGCAACCATGACAACAGTGTTGGACAATTGAAATTTGAAAGAAAAAAAAAAACGCGTGATAATCACACTTCATGATAATCATGGCCATCAGGGGGTGGAGCGGACCCTGCAGTTGATTCAATCACGGTACTATGGGCCAAATATGCATGTAGACGTAGAGAATTGGTGTAAAAACTGTGAAAGGTGTGTGGTGTCAAAGGCTTTGCTGCCAAAAGTTAAAACCTATATGGGCACGATTAAAGCATCGAAACCTCATGAGATTTTGGCAATAGATTTCACAGCTTTAGAACCCTCTACGAACGGTAGGGAAAATGTTCTTGTAATGACTGATGTCTTTTCAAAGTTTACACAGACTGTCCCTACGAAAGACCAGCAGGCCAGTACTGTTGCAGAGGCATTAGTAAAACACTGGTTTCAGCTTTTTGGTCCTCCAAGCCGGATTCATTCTGATCAAGGGCGAAACTTTGAGAGTAATCTGGTTCACCAGCTCTGTAAATTGTATAGGGTCTTAAAAAAGTCGCACTACCCCTTATCACCCTCAAGGAAATGGACAATGTGAGCGTTTAATCGTACCTTACATAATTAACTTCGGACACTTCCACCTGAACAGAACCGTAAATGGCCTCGCCACATTGCTCAGGTTACGTTTGCATATAATACAACTGTTCATCAGTCCACTGCTGTGACACCTTTCTTTTTAATGTTTGGTAGAGAACTGCAGTTGCCTGTGGACTTTTTGGTAGGATTGAGTGAAGATAATGGAGAGTCTGGCTTGCCCTTGGAAAAGTGGATAGATAAGCACCAGAAGTCCCTAACTGTGGCCTATGACATGGTACATCAAAAAATGGAGTGTAAAAGGAGGTGGATGTTGCTCCGGATTTTCAGGAGGGAGAACTAGTGTATGCAAGAAATTACTCAGTTCGGGGTCGGAATAAAATTCAGGATTTTTATGATCCAATTTCTTACCGAGTAGTCCGCCCACCTCCTGATCGAGGGGTAGTATACTCTATTGCACCTATGGGGCAGGAAGGACCCCTTCGCCAGGTCCATAGGGCTGAGCTTAGGGGTGTTGCTGAAAACAGCAGGATGGAGGGGTCTCAAGAAAAGGTTTTGGAAAATGTATTGACTGGCAGTAGGGCAGAAGAGGAAATCGCTGATTTGCCTGAAAACACTGATTTGCCTAAAAACACTGATTTGCCTGAATCTGAGATCCTAATAGATGTTGAGTACAATAAAAGCGGTGTTTCTGAAGATGTTTCGCCTGACATTCAGCCTTCTCCTGAACAGGAACCCACTAAAGAAACTGACACAGCCATAATTTCTGAACCTAGGAGGTCAACGAGGAAAACTGCAGGACAACATTCTAATCCATATATATATTTCTGCTTTTATTTTTGATTATGTCACTTTTGGTCCTCCATAACGCGGAAGTTTCACCCCTGCTAAACTCATCTGAACTAAGATTTTTTCTTTCTTATGTACTTATTTTTTTCTTATTTCTTCCTTATTTTTCTTTCTCAACTGAACTAAGTAAGGAACGAATCAGTGAATAAAGTGATTTGGTTCAGTTCGTTCTCTCAAAAGATTTGTTCGTTTGAATGAATCGTTCATGTACTACACACTACAAAACAGGCAGAACTGATCAGGTGAAATCTCAATATCTGAGAATGATTTTATGTATTAAATGTAGTGAACATGTTTTGTACAGCCCACAGACCTATCCTGACTTGTTCAAGGAAATGTTATAGGACCCTTTTAAAAACAGAACTTGTGTGATTAGTTAGTCCTCATAATGTATGTTGGTTGTTTTGGCTACTACCATACCAAAGTTTAGCAGTAAATTTGGCTGAATTAGCCACTTTTGTATGCTAAGGATGCTTAGTGGTGGTGGTGGCACGCGCGTGCGCGCTCACACACACAGATATATACGGTCTTTCAGCTTTGGGTGGCGGGTGATAAAGTTTTCTAACTCCGGGTGAACTTGTGTCTCTGTTCCCTCTGCTGAAAGTATGTCAGTGGGTTACACCGACACCACTGCAGGGCAGCAGAGAGGGCGGAGCCTATGATGAACTGGGTCACATGGTTCCATACTGCTGCAGCCCCAGTCCTCCTCACCTGCTGCTGCTGAGCTTCTAGTTTACCCATTTTCCCCCTGTTTCCAGGCTGAATGGACCTCGCTGCATCTCGGTAAATCGAGCAGAGCCGAAGCGGGTCGGAAGACGGAAGCAAAGGACCATTTGAAGACAAACTTTTCTCCAGAAACTTACTGAAAAAGTCTTAGTGATTACTTCTGTCCCGGCTGGTGTGTGTTCAGGGTTTCCTCCTGGTGTCGGTCATTTCAGAAGTTTAGCTGAAGAGCTGCTTTATGAAACATCAGCCAGCGACGTTTTGTTGCTGAAACCAAAACAAAAACGGATTCAGCACTGAGGTAGCAGAGGGGGGAAACTCGCAGGACGACATGGAGCTCAGCAAAGCTGGTAAGTACTCAGAACCATATTCACAGTTGGACCTAATGTTGTCGTGCCATCCGGGCAGGGTTTGGTGAAGTTAGGTGCTACTGATCCAAACTCCAACAATATTTATTTGATATTTAAAGCTGTGGTTACTGTACGATTAAACAGTTCAGACTGTACCGTACGGTGTGTATATTAAACTGGGTCAGGAGTACCAAGGGAGAGTGGTGGGCGTAGTTCGGTTCGGCAGCGCTGCAGTCCTGTTTCCTCACATGGACCAACCAGCCGAGCCATGTGCGCCTGTGTTTACGCTCTCCCTACGTTTCTGCTGGTTGGCTGAGCGATGCAGTGACGTAGGCATTACATAATTGCCCCAGCTACAGAGTGTGGGCTCTCGCCGCGAATACACGTGAGACACATCGCTGTGACCCAGTTTTCCTTGGGAGAAACATGCTAGCTCCACGTGGGGGCGCGGTGTGTTCGATGCCCACGGAATATCCAATGATTTCTTTTTTATTTACACACTATTAAAAGACTTGGATAGAAAATGATAATAAAAACTATTTGTTCCGATAAATTTGTGATTTTCATGCTAACACTAAACATTTAAAGTCTGAAGTTTCCGTTTTGTTAGTAATTATGGTTTTCTCGGAGTTTGACACTCTTAGACCAAAAATAAATGGAAAAAAGAGCCTAAAAAAGTACATGTATTTTTTTAAAACAACAGTTCAAGTGAATACTTTATATTATTTCCTTAAAACCACGGAGGACATTTTGTTTTATTGAGTTGTGGAAAAAACTCGCCAGTTCTGATAGATTTGAATGCAGCAACTTCATTTCAGAACTCACTGGTCAAATTGTGAGGTTTTATAAAAGCATGCAGCACCCAGTTAAATCTTATTATTCTTCACTTCAGTTTATGCTTTTGTTACTTTGCAATAGTCATATATTATATTATATAAACAGTCTTGGTAAATTCTACATTTAGAAGCAAAAGTTGTGTTGATTTTCTAAAACAACATTCTTATTTGCCAGATATACTCAGCAGTAGTGTCTGTTAATGTTTTGTGCATAATAATACTGATACAGTAATTGTTGACTCCTTTTAGAGCTCACTGTTGTTGTGTTTGTGAACATTATTTTTTTGACACTGGGCTTTTATGTACGTTTGAGCTGATGTGATGATTTAAGACCATTTTTGGATTGTGAGACAGTTGTTGTAAGATATGTATAGGTAATTCTTCAGTTTCCTGGTACATTTAATCTGCTGTAAACTGATGAGGTAATGTATTTTTAAAAAATCATCTAACAAAGATGCATGTAATATCCCATATCTTAACCTAAACCACATTAAAAAGATCTTTGTTGAATGTAATTTGGCATCAGGCATCCTTGCAGCCAGTCCAGACTACCTGCTGCCTCACACACACCATGTGAAGCTGACATTATGTAATGGCTGTTACCTAATCACTGAGATGGGCAGGGAAAGAAATCAGGTCAGCCTGTGTTGGAAAGGGGATGTTGGTGGCAGTAATGACAGCTTGTGTGGCTGTTGAATTCAGATCTGGCCTCTTTAGTTGAGCTGGTTAGTTCCTCGCTGAGAAGGTGACTGACTTCCATTTCACTGAACAGGAATATGGCATCAGCTCAGATAAATACACAAACAAACAAAGCAACTGAACGTATAATCTGTAGTTGAAGACATTTCATTTCCCATCCTGGAAAACAGGTCTTACTAACTCTCTGGGGAAATGGGAGTGAGATTAATCTGCATGTGAATTTAGCTGCATGAACAAAGTATCTTATGCAAGTTAAAGATTGGAACCCCCCACTCTCCAGCTTTGAATTGATAAAGCTTTCCAGAAAGTGAATAGTCTTCAACTACAGAATTGAAGTGCCTTATTTAAAAATGAAAAAAGGACAAGAAAAAAAGTAAAAATGACCAAAACTGGAGCTAAATGTTAAAATAATGAAAACTGTAGCTAAAACTTCCATTAATTTATCAATTTTCTTTACTTGCTTTTTCGTCGGGGTTGTGGGGCAGCTGGTGCCTATCTCCAGCTGTCACTGAACGACAGGGGGACATGTCACATCACTGAGACCAGAGATGGAAAGAGCTCTTATTAAATTATGAAAGCCTTGTTTTAACTTCCATTACAAACAAATGTGTTTTAAACTCACCACCACAGGCTGCAGGACTGTGTCTCTCTGAGCTAACAGCAGAACGAAGCTCTGCTGTTAGACTCCAGAGTGTCTCTTAAACATGGCCATAACGTCCAGGAGTTTATTTTATTGTCTTTGCACTTGTTGACACAGGTGATGTGTCAACAAGTGCATGTCTGCTGAGTTTCACTCTACTCCAGTAGACGAAATGGTGCGCCAAGTGGGCGGAGTCATGCACAGAGACTGTGGGTTTATGTAAAGTCAAACTCCTTCTTTGCAGCTTGTCATCACTTCTGGGCAGTTCATACAACGGCTGAGTAGTAAGAGACAAACCCAGTCACTGCAGGAGCTTAGTTCTTTTTTTGTCGTCCTTTTTTCCCCTGAACTCCTAGTTTTAATTCACATATTCACATTCACATTTGTTTACTCAGTAATGGATGGGATTTTATGTGTAACTAAATGCAATACTCAAATCAAAACATACTTGAGTATAAATATAATTACTGATTAGATAAATTACTTAAAGTACAAAGTACACAAATTAATACTCAGTTACATTAATGTGAGTACATTTAATTTATTATGTTCCATGCCTTACAGAAACAAAGAAGGCAAACCATCATTCATTCTCTCCCTCACACTTAGTCACCAATTAACCTAACCAGCATGTTTTTGGTCTGTGGGAGGAAACTGGAGAAAACTCACGGATGCACGGGGAGAACATAAAAAGGCTGCAGCTGGGTTTGGACCTGCGACTTTCTTGCTGTGAAGCGACAGCTTTAACCACTGCTTCACTGTGCCATCTGGATCAGCACAAACTTATCAGAATGTGTTTGTGACAGTCAGATGTTATTAGGTACCAAGTTCTGCTCAGTCCATCTCCTCACAACTCATTTCCCTCGTCTTTGCATGAATTAGGAGGCGTAATCACCTACATCAGCTCATCGAGCTCCGCCTCCAGCCCAGAGTCCTACCACAGCGACTCCTCCAACAGCAGCTACCAGCCTTCCTCGCCTCTGCGAGGCTCCTCCCCCAGCCGCAGCCAGCTGAAGCAGCCAGCTAACCACACTGTCACTGCCGGGGGCCACAACCTACCAGGGATTCCCAAACCTGGGCGCTCCTCGTCCTCGGGAAAATGTGGCATCACAAGTAAGGCGGACATTCTTACATGTTCTTTTAGGTGCTGCCCTGCACTGATCCCTGCACATCAGTCTCTGTGTTTTCTGATTTTACACATCCAGTTCTTTCACCAGAAGTAAAAGTGACAACCAAAGACAGACGAGTAGAATCGGTGACTTGCATTTTAAAAATAATAAATTTACAGTACAAGATTGTAATATCTGTTAAAGGAAACAACAGTTTTATCTTAATGCATTGCATAAATAGGTAAATCACACTCATAGTATAAACTGTTTATGTTTACAAATGCTGATCTGTGCTCATTGATTTCTCCATTTGCTATTACTTCTCTTAATTTTGCCTGATTCACAGTTAAACATGAATCCTACACAATAGGCTCTTTCACAAAACACTTCAAGCTCGGACTTAGATGCCTTCTGGCTGCCTCAGTGTCATTTCTGAATGAGAGAGGCTGAAGCCAAGCCACCCCTGATGTACCTTTGTGCTGCAAAGCAAGGTCGTCACAGAGTCAAAACAGTCGGCATGTGGAAAGGTAATCTGGCTTCATGGCTCAATAATATGATGGTATATGGTCTGTGTGACCACCTAGTCGTGGGATTAGACAAACACAAACAGATTTATTACTGAGGGAAGATTGATGGTGATGCACAGCAACTCGCATTTAGTTAAAAAAATTAGTTAAATACAAAGAAAATCATAAACTAAGTAAGTTCATCATGTTTTAAAAAGAATATGAGAAATCTGTCACACATTGTGTTGCGCTTTAAGGTAACAGAGTTGAGTTCTGCTCCATGCCTCTTTTGGTTCTGTGACAGGAAGCTCTGGTCTGTGTGGGATATGGCCAGTTCCATGTGGTCTTTGAGGGCTCAGAGGCAGCAGAAAGATTTCTGCAGCAATTTGGCAGAACTGTTTTGTGAAAGAGCCTAAAGTTTATTGAAGCAGGTTATTTTTTCTACAACCCCAATTTCAACAAAGTTGAAACATTGTGTAAAATATAAATAAAAGCATAATCCACAATGGAACATGGCAAACATATCAAATGTTGAAACAAAAAAATAGTACAATTTTTAGAAAGAAAAATATAATTTTGAACTTGATGGCAGCAACACGACTCTTTAAAGTTTTTCTATGTTTCCTGCTGTAAAGCATCCTCTCTTTTTTGACTAAAGTCTGTAACCATCTGAGGAGACCAGTTCCTGGAGTTATTGGAGGGGAATGTTGTCCCATTCCTGACCAGGGGTGGAAATTAGCACCCACCACTGGCCAAATGCGGGTAAATATTTGAAGTGGCTGGTGAATTAGATCAACACACACAAAGGTGTTATTTGTCCTCTTGACATATAGGGGGCAGCAATGTGCTCGAGTTGCTGCTAAATGCAAGAAGGAGAAAAATTGAGCAGACACTCTTTACCAGTTGGTGGCGGTATTGATTCCTTCAATTGTTTACCAACCACCAATAAAAATCAAGAAGAAGAAGAAGAAGAAACAATTTGAGGAGTAGCATTAGCAATGTGGCGGAACATTTCAGGAGTTAAGCAGGTGGCAGACAACTAAAATGTTTTTCAAGAGTAGTCGAGGGAAGAATCGAAAGTTAAGCAACTAAATCAATGACGTCATGACGTCGGTCAGTATGCGTTTGCGCCTACGGCCGGTGTTCTGACGATCTGTGCTTCCTCGTCAGATTTTCCTACCGTAGCACGGCTAAACAGCGATGTCTAACGGTCTGTGCTACCCGTCAAAAACTGCTATCGTCATGTTTACAAACCGACAACTATAGTGGTTCGTGTTAATGTTAAATATCATCGGATACTGAAGTGGAAGCTTAGGAGTTATGCTTAGCATAGCATTAGAACAATTTATATCCACGACGAAAACCTTTCTAAAACCACAAAAATCCCTTCCTTCATCAGAATATCCTACCTGTTTAATATAAGCGGGTAGCACAAATAGATCTATGCATTAAAAGCAGCAAGTGTCTGAAAAACATTACAACTTACATACAAAAACTTACAAAAGCACAAAAAAATACTTCAAAAAGTAAATTTAAGAGAAAGATTTGTTTAAGAAAAAAAATTCACGAGTCAGTTTATCGTAATGAAGACATCTGCATAAAGAATCAAGAAACAAAGTATTGTGACTCCTTTGTTGTTTAAAACAACTGAATAATGGCTTTAAATCTGAAATATGGACTTTGGTATAATTTTTAGATCAGCCAAGGCATAAAATATTATTTTAAAAAACATGGCTTTGGCCGATGGTTAAGAATCACTTTTTTAAAAAAAATATAAAACATTTGACAGACATTAGCCAAATATAATTAAAAAATCCACAGTTTTTGTAAGAACCAGACCATTTAAATCTGCACCAGAGAGTTTTTGTCCACCGATCGACAGGTGGAAATAATAAACTCTGTGACACGTAATAATGGCATATCGGCTGTTAGACATAAACTGCTCAAAGAAGTAAACCAAAATAATTGTTTTAATTATCAATGAAAGGTGATCGCAGCTTCCTCCTGTGCTTGTCCAAGCTCACGCCTGATTTCTAGCTGTGCGTCATGACGCTGTGGATGGAGAGGTTTAACCTTCCCACCTCATTTTCTCGATTGGTGCCTATTCACTTTTAGTCACTGCTGCATTAAGATAATGAGCTCAACACTAAGAGAGCAACAAACAACAGCGACTAATGGCCCTCATCGCCACTGGAGTGAAACCCAACACACGGGACAGGATAACGGCGGTGGCGTTGCAAATCGCGCTCTCGTGACTTGTCTCCAAGAAATTTGATTGGTTATGAAATTGGAGGGATTTTGACATTTTCAGAGCAGTCCGTGTCAGACAAGGCATATGGCTGCCTTTTTATATGCATCTCAATAATCACTGCGTGTGATGTCATATAATATAGGAAAGTCAAACACAGCTGAAATGATGCTTTCCTCCATGTTGACAGTGGTAGCAGACTGCAGAGTGCAGCATACTCTCTGCTCATTGGTCAGTAAATGAAACCCTTGCTGATTGGTTTTAGCGCCAGCCACAGAAGTTGAACATTTTTCAATTTTGTTTTGTCGTGTCACCTGCCCGTGTGTGCACGTCCAAGTGTATAAGCTCGAAATTTCACATGCACAAATTTCACCGGTCTCTCTGCTGGAGGAGGGCGAACGATTGTCGCCTCATCGCACAAGTTCTGTAGGAAATGAAATCAGAGGGAGTGACGTCTCTCCCCGTGTGTCCAGCTCATAATTGTATGGGTGACACCATTCCTTCATGTGCTCTAACTGCTTTGTGGCTTATCTGGAAAATAAGTTGTTTAAAAACATTTGTCCTGCAGGTTGAAGCTTTCAGAAATGTCCAATAATGTTTGATGACAATAAAAGCATCATGTTGGGAATGAACCATTCTCAATGTTATAAAGCTGCCAGAACAGAATCAGACCTGTTCTTAATGCAGTCCTTATACTGACCTGTTGCCAGTTAACCTGATTAGTTGCAAAATGCTCCTCCCAACTTTTACTATGTTCCATTGTGAATAAAATATGAGTTTATGAGATTTGCAAATTATTGCATTCTGTTTTTATTTATATTTTACACACAGTCCCAACTTTTTCAGATCTGTGGTTGAAAAATGTCAGTTAAAAAGAAGTTGAAATATAAAATGCATAAACATTAAGGAACAGTTATACGTTTTCTTTTTTACTCATTAGGGTTTGTGTGTTTTTTGTTGTTTTTTCTTTAAATGCATAATTAAAAAAAAAATGTTTATCTGTCCCTTTTTTCTATTCTTTAAGTATCTTTTATGATGGTGTAAATTCTCAGTCATCAAGGAGATGGTAAATCCAAAAAGGGTTAAAAACCAAAATAACTAGACTTCTACTTTGTAGCTGAAGATGTTTTCCTTCTCAAACACGCATATCACGTAGAGAACTGTAATAATTTTGCTAACAAAGTTCAACATTTGAAGCTAGCTCCAACATCACTTCTCTTTTCACTTACATACCCACTTTAGAAGCAGTGGAAACTGTCAGAAAATGACCCTTACAAAACAGTGATTTCAACAACAGGACCAACTTCACTCCAGATCAGATCTGCACCCTGCTGGACCTCTGCCTTTCCACCACTTATTTCAAGTTTAATGACAGTTTTTTCAGACAGAAACATGGTTGCGCCATGGGATCTCCAGTGTCTCCGATTGTGGCTAACCTCTACATGGAGGAAGTGGAGCAGAGAGCCCTGAACTCCTTT
>NC_051434.1:25513313-25527900 GCF_001649575.2 Kryptolebias marmoratus
AAAAGAAGTTGAAGCCTTCACCAGACACATCAACTCGGTCGACAACAACATCAAGTTTACCAGAGAAGATGCTGACGACAACAAGCTGCCTTTCTTGGACTGTCTGGTACACATGGTAGGAGAGGACAGTCTCAACATTGAAGTTTACAGGAAACCAACCCACACAGATCAGTACCTTCTGTTTGACTCTCACCACTAAGGACAAAACACCCAAACCAAAACTGAGCGGAGTTGTGTATGCAGTCCAGTGCAGCGAAGAATGTTCAGACCTTTATATTGGAGAGACCAAACAACCTCTCCACAGACGCATGGCTCAACACAGGAGAGCCACCTCTTCTGGACAGGACTCAGCTGTTCACCTACACCTCAAGGATAAGGGACACTCCTCTGAGGACAAAAATGTTTATATATTGGACCGAGAAGACAGATGGTTTGAGAGGGGGGTAAAAGAAGACATCTATGTCAAAAAGGAGAAAACAACATTAAACAGAGGAGGAGGTCTCAGATTCCAGCTTTCAAAAACATAAAGGAGCTTTAGGCCTGATACTAGAGTGGCCCATTTGTGAGTCGGCCAAACAAAGACCCTAATGAGCCTCTGTTGTGAGGAGAGTGAGGAGAATCTGCAGGTGAATCTAGTTTATAGAACATCTCAGCTTTAAAAGCTCAAACTCCACACTGTTTGCTTTTTGAATTGAGAAAACTCCTCAGATTACAAGTGAAACGTCTTCAGCTACAGAATGGAAGGAAGTTCAGTTGTTTTTGTTTTTTAACCTTTTTAGGTTTTAAGTGTCTTTTAATTTTTAATTTTCTTTTCTTTGTTTCGGAAGAACACAGAAACACAGAATTTCTGTCTTTCTTTGTCCATGCAGTTTTTGCTCTGCAGCAGTTTTTAGTGTCTTTCATTGATGAGACAAACAGATCTGTCACTAATTTCACCACAACCATCTAAATCATTTACAAATCATCTGGTTCTGATCTGTTAACTGTGGGTTCATTTCTCAGCTGATATGAAACAGATGTTTGTGGCTGTTTTAAGTGAAGTGAGGGAAGAAGTCACCTTCTTTCAGACAAACTGTAAGAATGTGTTTTTGTACCAATCAGAAATCAATGGCCTGGTGCTGCTGTGTAAGGTCTGTGGTGATGTGGCCTCCGGTTTCCACTACGGGGTTCACGCCTGCGAGGGCTGCAAGGTGAGGGCAGCAATCTGAAACCACACACACATACACACCCAGTCAGTCAGTATGAAGTGGGTCACTGTAGCTGTCTGCGCAGCTTTGAGCAGAGACTCAGTGAAACTAGTTCACTCTTCCTGTTCTTCATATCAGCCCCCCTCACACCTCATGTTGCTGTGTGGCCTAGTTAATTGTGGGAGGGAGCTGAGCGCACTCACACACAGACACCAGAGTGTCTCTACTCCACTCTACTCTGCTCGGCTCTATAAAGAATGCATCGCGTCTCCACCGGCACAGGAACGCCTCCTTGTGTTGCCGGGGG
The DNA here is from genome assembly GCF_001649575.2 of Kryptolebias marmoratus. Classification (NCBI taxonomy): domain Eukaryota; kingdom Metazoa; phylum Chordata; class Actinopteri; order Cyprinodontiformes; family Rivulidae; genus Kryptolebias; species Kryptolebias marmoratus. The sequence goes on from NC_051434.1 coordinate 25,514,808, forward strand.
AGAGGGGCTGGCAGATCAGGTGAAGAAGTTTAACTTTCTGTCACAGGCAGAGTGGAGTCTGACAGGACTGATGTTATGAGGATGCACTTTGGGTTTAAATGTTTAATACAAATAATCTGATTTGACCATGAGGCACACAGACCTATCCTGACCTGCAGGCTATCAAATGCTGTGGCTGGGTGGTCATAAGTAAACATCTGCATTTGAAACAACAGACTTTGAACAGTTTGTTTTAGCTGTTTTGATGTGCTGTGGTACAATATTTTCATTTGAGTAAAACAAAGGAATAAAGATGAAACACAAGAAATTTTGAAGGTATTTTATTTAACAATAAAAGAACAATCCAGTAACCTCTGTTTGTTTTGACTGATAAAAAGCTATTTCATGTTTTTGTACAAATATTTTGATAGAAGAAATCTGAGAAACACGACAAATTAATTTATTTATTTTTCAAGAAAATATTGGCAAAGGTTTGGGCCTTGATCTGTTTTTAAATTTTGTCTCCTTGTGAAAATGATTTGGACCCATCTGAGCTTAAAGGTCACTTTAACGAGAAGTTAAAAGGTCATGGGTAGTTGAATTTCAGTTTCAGATTGTTGAGTTTGTGTCAAAAATTATTTTTTGAGAATATTGTCTCACTTTGTTCTCGTGAACCTTCTGTCTCATTGTTTTGTTAAGAGTGTCTTGTTACATTCCTAATCGGTCTCACTCTGCGGATGTTTTGTGTGAACCCTCAGGGCTTCTTCAGGAGGAGCATCCAGCAGAATATCCAGTACAAAAAGTGCCTTAAGAACGAGAGCTGCCCCATCATGAGAATCAACAGGAACCGGTGCCAGCAGTGCCGCTTTAAAAAATGCCTCATGGTGGGAATGTCCAGAGACTGTGAGTATCTGAAACAGGAACCAGCACTTCATGTTTGAAATGATGGTCATCCCTTCAGAAACGGAGGGATTGAGCAGAATTACAGCCCAACTGTAATTTGTTTTTAACTTTACTGTGTATGAAAACTCTGATTCAATTGGCCTTCTTGTCTATAATGGTCCAGTTGGTCACATTCAGTAAATCTTTTAGACTCAGAAAGGTTTTTAGAGAGTCTGGACATTCACTAGGTGATTGTGACTTTTTAATTTCAAGTATTATGTTTCAAAAAAGATCAGAAACCTTAATTTATCTCAGCTGGTTCTCAAACACTTCCCAGTTTTTCAGGGTGTTTGATAATGCATTTTTACCTCCTGAAGGCAGCAGACAACAATGTTTTTGGCTGTGTGTGTGTGTGTGTGTGTGTGTGTTTGTATATATGTTTGTGTATTTGTTGGCAAAGTATCTCATGAACGACTAGCCATATTTTAATGAAACTCACAAAGTACAACCCATATTCTGAAGTTGGGATGTTGTGTAAAGTGTAAATAAAAACAGAAGGCAAAGGTTTACAAACCTTATAAATCCATATTTTATTCAGTGGAACACAGTAAACATATCAAATATTTAAACTAAGAAATTGTACCATTCTTTGGAAAAAAGAGGTCATTTTGAATTTGATTGCAACCAAACAGCAAAAACACATCCCACTGTGAAACATCTCTTCTTTTAACAACAGTTTGTAAATATCTAGAAACTGTGGAGAGCAGCTGCTGGAGGTTTTGGAGGGAATGTTGTCCCATTTCTGTCTGATGGAGGATTCTAGCTGTTCAACTGTCCGGGCTCTTTGTTCCCAGATTATTTTCATTTCATTACAAGTCAGATGTTTCCAGTTGGTGAAGTCTGAACTGCAGGCAGTGTTCCTGGATTGTGTTCACAGAAGTCTTTTTAATTTTTTTTATTTTTGCATTATAGAACTTTAACCAGCAATTGAGGACGGCACAATGAACTGTATTTCCTTCAAGGAATGCTAAGTTATTGTTACGTGTTTCAGGGTTAATTTCCTAGAATTAAAAAGGGGAACCTAGTCTTTGTAACTCTCCTTTGACTCTCCTTTTTGTTCAGCTGTGCGTTTTGGTCGGATCCCTAAGCGAGAGAAACAGCGCATGCTGCTGGAGATGCAGAGTGCCATGAACAACATGATGAATAACAGCCAGCTGCAGGATCAGCTGCACAGCGACCAGGCGCTGTCTATTGCCATGCTGCCGCCAGCCAATACCACCAAACCTACCTCTGGGGACACCAGCCCCCCCCCTTCCCCTTCATCTTCACCACACTCCAGCTCCATGTCCATGGACACCACTTCCAGCTCAGCCTCTCCCAGCGTGTCAGACAGCAGTGAGGAGGAGGTGATTGGCTCCGTGACCAGAGCCCATCAGGAGACCTTCATGTACAACCAGGAGCAGAGCAAGCTGCTGGCTGAGGCGCCACGCAGCTCCCTAACTGGCAACTTTACAAAAACCAGCACTGAGCAGAAGGGGCAGGACACCAGGAACCACCAGAATAACTCTGTAACCATAGTGGGCCAAAACATGCCTTCCAACCTGGGCCATGCTCAGAAGGACAACACTCCCAGCCATTGTCCATTCAGACTGTCCCAGAATGCCACCACCAGCCACAGTCCAGCTTACATCCATGGCGCTGTCAGAGCCCAGCCCACTGGTACCAATGGAGCTTACGGCAAGCCTTCATGGAGTGGAGGCAACAGGATGTATCTGGTAAGACACGACCCCCGTACAGCAGATCTCAGGTCTGAGGAGAGGTTGGGGTTTCACACCTGATAGGATGTCTCTTGTCAGGTTTGTCCAATGAACACATCTCCTCATGTGGATCCTCTGAAGTCTGGACACGAGGTGTGGGAGGAGTTCTCCCATTGCTTCACTCCTGCCGTCAGGGAGGTGGTGGAATTCGCCAAGAAGATCCCAGGCTTCAGAGTCCTATCACAGCATGATCAGGTCAGCCTGCTGAAGGCCGGCACCTTTGAGGTAATTTCTCTTTCCTTCAGGTGTGTGACCTTTAGTCTGAGGATCAAGGTGTAAAAATGTTGGTATGATGTCCTGCAGGTGTTGGTGGTTCGCTTTGCTTCACTGTTCGACATGAAGGAGCGCACCGTCACCTTCCTGGGAGGGAATAAGTATAGTGTGGATGCTCTAAGGGCCATGGGCTCTGGTGATCTCCTCAACTCCATGTCGGACTTTAGTGAAAAGCTGATGAACCTGGGCCTCAGCGAGGAGGAGATGAGCCTCTTCACTGCTGTGGTTCTCGTTTCTGCTGGTGAGTGTTTAGGTGACTGCAACCATGAGACTTCAGTCTGACACATCGTTGTCTGAACCAAATGTAATCTGTCAAGATGCTTCCACTGCCAGCTTCTATAACATATCAGTGATAAATCTCTCTGCTTTGTTTGCTAATGTCTCCAAGTAGCACGAGCAAGAAGTGCTTCTGTTATCTACAGTCAGCTGCAGAATTCTGCATTTCACTTTAAACGAACACATCATGAAGTTCAAACGTCAACAAAATAAGGTCTGAGTTTAAGAAGTGGCCTTCAATCCAGTTCTTTATATCCTCAAACAAACTTAACACCCCCAGCCCTAATTTGAAATAAATGATCTGTACAGTTTATTTTCATGCTGTCCATGTTTTCGACTAAAATAAACCTCAACATTTCTTTGTTGGATTTTTGAGGTCAAGGGTTGTACTGACTGATGAGGATAAAGAACGGATGTCTTAACAAATAAAAACAATTACTACACCAAAAATAAATAAAAAAATTGCACCTTCAGCCAGAAGTTGATGTCTACAATAGTTGTCATAAGTATCAGTTCACAAGAAGTATGGGTAAAATGCTAAGATACAATGTTAATTTAGTGAACCCTGCTAAACTTGTCAACATTGGAAAAAGGGAAACAAAAAATCAGGAGAAAAATTCTGAGCAATAAAACAATAACATTTTAAATTCAGTTTATTTGTTTAGCGCCTCAGGGCACTGTACAGAAACATTCACACACATTATAAAAGCCAATTAGGAAAAATTATCCAATGGGCTAAGGAAGCCAGCAGGTTGTGTTACACAGTATTCTTTTTGTTTCTAAAACAAACATATATATATAATATTTTTTTGTCTTCATCACAAATTAATTTCATAGGTCGACAAACCCTTGACAAACTGAAGCCAGTCTCTCTGGGCTGTGGACAGGTTGGTGACTTGGAATTAGGAGAAAATGGGTGATGGCTGCAGTCACATTTTGAGCAGCCAGTTTTTGAACATCACATCTCGGTTTTGTGTGCACGGCTTGGAAAACTTAATTTAGGCTGTGCACATTATTTTGTTGCCCACCCCTGTTCACATTGGCACAAAGCAGACCCACCTTGGCCTGCTTTGTGCCCAGCCTCCCGTTTGATTAAGTTAGATTCTGTAAATGTGGACCAGTTTTTTAAAGAGCTGGACATTCGGGGCTGTTGCCTCAGGTATTTTGTGTTAGAGAGCTCCCTGCAGCTGTTTAAATACAGCTGCAGTGCTCTAGAATCACAGAAACGAAATAAAAACTGGCTTGAGACATCTACGACAACCTGGCAACTATTTTGGGAGAAAATTTGTGGCATTAATTGTTTAAATATGTTCAAAATTCAAGCACCAAGAAATTGAGAGCCCCTGAATGTTTTGAGACCTTTTGAAGACTCCTTTAGTAATGTTGTTCACCAACAGCCCAGTGAAAGAGACAAGAGAGCTGAGGCAGCAATGATCAGACAGATCAGGAACTCATGGTTTTCTGTGCCCTGACCATATGTGCACCCTCTCTTTCACAGATCGCTCCGGAATTGAGAATGTGAACTCTGTGGAGGCCCTGCAAGAGACGCTGATCCGCGCTCTGCGGAGCCTCATCACCCGGAACCACCCCAACGAGTCGGCTGTCTTCACCAAGCTGCTGCTCAAGCTGCCCGACCTGCGCTCTCTCAACAACATGCACTCTGAGCAGCTGCTGGCCTTCAAAGTCCATTCCTAACCTGGGCCTGCTCCTCCAGGCCTGACTCTTGTACTGTACATACACTGATTCATGTGTGATGTGTTTGTGTGTAGCAGCTGGACAAATGTTAGAAGCACTTTCCTGTGACTGGGATTCTTGCATTCACAGCGCAATATATGACTGCTTTATGACGTTTAAATGCCGTAGCAGTGAGTTTAAGAGACTTTTTTTTGTTTCCAGTGGCTTTTGTAACTGTGGATGTGGGGAAAGCGGAGGGCGGTGAAACAAACATGAAGAGGATTCTGAATGCTTTCCCTGGAGCCACAGAGGAATAAGAATGTAGTTTATTCTGAATGAGGTCTAATTTGACACTTTCTGTGCAGTGTTTGTGTACATGTGCTGCTGTCTGATTGACTTTGTGACAGATCCAATGTATCAGTGTGACACGGACACACTGAGGTTCTGGACCAGGATGAACATTTTCAGACCTCCTGTCCCTATCAGCCAGGGGCCTCGCATATGAAAGGTTCTTACACGTAAAACCCTGGTGTACGCCCTTTTCCACACAAATCCTCACATGTATCAATCATGAAATGATGTGGAAATGTGCACAGCTGCAGCAGGATGTCAAATTTATGGCTGTATGCATCTATCTCCTGTTATTGGGCCATGGCGATGCTGGGGAACCTGATGTGAAAACAGTTTCTGTACATACCAGAGGCAAATGATAATACATCCATGTGAATCCAGTTATATGAGTGGATGCAGAAAATACCTTTTAACAAGAATGACTTTTAGGCTTAGAGGATTATTATTATTATGATTATTACAAATGGCACTGTGAAGAGAGCATGTTTTTTCAGCCCATGACAACTGGCTTACAGCAGCTTTAAGTTTTCAAGGGCATTGAAGCGCTGTCCCATTGGGGTTCCTTTCATTTCATAAGGAGGTGGCAGACTGATCAGGACTGCCACTTAACTTTCAAAACAACTTACCAACATTGTGGTGAGGTGGCCTGGTTCATTTGAATAAACAGACTACAAGCTGACACGGTGCATGATGGGTGGCTTCTTGGTGAGTAAATGAATCATCTGTTGCACATGGAGCTATGTGCCCACAAACATCATTCTGTCTTCATGGTATTACTAGTCAAGTAAGTGACTTCCTGTATTTTGCTGGTTGAACTACAGTTTCAGAGCATTCTGCCAAGCTCCTGAGTGTCTCTTCTTTTTGTGTACATCATGTTTCAGTAGAAAATGCTTTGTACATTAGGTCCCAGGAGTCTGCTGTTTGACTGATTTTCACACACCAGCAACCCCCTGCCTGTTTGAACAAACTTTATTTCTGATTTCCAGTACTGTACATGCTTAAAGCTGGGTGTGGTTAGGTAGGCCTAAGTCCAGAATGTCGAGCCTTCAATATCCAGAGCTTCTGCTGTTGTGTTCAGTGCTGATGTGTGGGTCTGTGAAATTACTGCAGTCAACATAGATTTCTAAATAATATATGCTATCATACATAACTGTATAGATGAATATCTAAATAAATTTTCTAAAATAAATAAAGTGGTTGCTTGTGTCCAGTTATTTCTGAATCATGTTCATTATCTGTGACTTGTTTTGAATAAATTAAAAAATGATGTGTGCACGTATTCAGCCGACAAAGCTCAATCCTTTGTCTCCCCACCTTGGTCTACCACTGCTCCATCATGGTTCTTTTAACTCTGACAAGTTTCAAAAACATCCCCACAGCATGATGCTGCCACCACCATGCTGCACTGTAGGAATGATGTTCTTGGTGTGATGGGAGGTGGTAGATTTGCCTCAGACATGGTGTTGTCCTTGATGTTTAGTCTCATCTGACCACAGCACCTTCCAGCTGGTTGAGAAAGAAATTCCAAACAGTCCAGCTTTTGTTTCTTTATTCAATGTGTTTTTCCTGTTCACTCTTCCATGAAGCCCAGCTCTGTGCAGCTTCTAGTGGTCCTGTGGACAGATCCGTCTCCAAGCTCCACCAGGATTATCTTTGGCCTCCTGGGTGTTTCTCTGGAAGTTTTTGTGGACGATTCTCTTTTGGCAGGGTTGCTGAGACGGCATTATCTATCCCTTTCCTGATGAATTTAATGGAGCTCCGTGGGATGTTCAGGGTTCAGGGATACTTTTTTATAAACCAGCCTTAATGTGTACTTCTCCACAACTTAGTCTCTGACCTGTGTGGAGAGTTCCTTGGTCTTCATTATGTCTCTTGCTTGGTGGTAGTCCTTACTCCTTAAAGGTGTTGGACTGGTGTTGGTTCTGAGGGTTGTCAAACAGGTATGTATATATATATACTGAGCTCATCTGACTCTCAGTTTGATCGCAGGTGGATCTTTACTAAATTGTGGCTGAAATACTGTATTTGCACACCAACAAAAATACAAAAAACACAATACCTTTGCAACCCATTGTAGCTCTCAAACTTTGCTCAGAAGTTCTGTTTCTTTGTAGAAGCAGGAATTATTTTATATATTATCTAATAATTTAAATTTCCACAAATTTAACAGAAAAATAATGTATGTCTTTGGTCCATAGGAAGTCCACTGTTGTGCTGCAAAATCTGAAAGTATGTTTTAAAAATAAAGGAATTCTGGTGCGGTGTAAGTTATCAGGCAGCAATAGGAAGTCTGATAAACTTGAATCAAACATTACTTTAACAAAGACTCTCGGGTCATCAGACTGCAGTGTCAGAGTTCAGCAGCAGGTGGCAGCAGCCTCCTGTCCTCCTCAGAGGACAGCTTTCAACAGCTTTCTTTGAGGAAAAGTGTTTAATATGAAAAATAATGATTTCCTCACATTTACTGCCATCATTATTGCCTGCTGTTGAAGGTGTGTGTTTGTTTCTTTGCTTGTACTGTTAGTAAATAAATCACTAAAAAGATTTTTACGAAACTTTCAGTAATCACTGGATGTAAATGTACAGCTGAATCAACCCAACTGAACATGGTCGGCACAGCTGATCAACTTTAACACACAAACATGGCTGTAGGTCAGTGAATTGTGCAGATATTAAGCTAACATTTGGTGTGGTAGCAGCTGTGACTGATCCTCAAATTATTCTTTGAGCGGTAACTGATTGCACAAGATCTGTGTAAAAATGTTTGCAGTAATTATGGGAAATAACCCTACTTGTTTGAAAAATATCTAATGATCCACTGAACACTTTCAGAAACTAATCATTCGTCTACAACTCATTAACTTTTGGAGCCAATTCAAGATAGTTGTCACAACTAATTTACCTTAGTTTACACAATAATGGCTATAAACTTGTGTGGTAATAACTAAGTCATTACCCTCGCATACTTTAGGTGTGACATCTCACAATAGCATAAGATTATTTTCAAGGTTTGACCCAAGTGGCTACAAGTCTTTTTTCAACATAAGATGATTTCAGTCTAAAACTATTGCACGAAGGCAGCCATGAGTGAGAGAACTAGTTTTAACCAGTTCTCACATGATAATTTTAGAAAATTAATTTCATCTGCATAATTCAAATACCTCTGCTAATCCATCTGTTTAAATGGTTTCAGTCTGATTGCTTCATAGAATCCACAAAAAATATGAGCTTTTCTCTGCAGAGCAGCATGTCATGTCTAATGAGCAAAACAATCTGTAATCGATCATAGACAAATCTAACTAATTAACTGGATCAGTACTTGTAAGGTTTCAGAAGCAGCCACAGCACAAAGTGATCAATCAACTCAAAAAGTGGTAGCACTGCTAGTAAATCGAAGCTTTGTATCAGCAGTGAGGTAGCATTTATCTTAGTCTGTTCAGCTGAGGTTCTTAAATCCTAGTTTAGTTTATGCTTATTATACCTTAATTAACTCTGGTTTTCCTCAGTTTATTTTAGTATGACTTAGTCCACAGGTGTCAAACTCCATTCCTCGAGGGCCGCTCTCCTGCATGTTTTAGATGTGTTCTTGCTTTAAAACACCTGGTTTAAATGGATGACTTGTTGCCGTGCTCCTGGAGAACTTGATGATTTGGTGAGGAGCTAATTATATCATTTGAATCAGGTGTGTTGGAGAAGAAAATCCTAAAACTCCCAGGACAGCGGCCCTCGAGGCCTGGAGTTTCACACCCCTGACTTACTCTATTTTATCCTGCCTTTGCTTGCTTAAACTTATTTTATTTTGCTTGGCTACATTTTTTTATTTTTTATTTTTGTTTAGCTTTTCTTAGCCTGTGTTTTAGATAAATTTAACTTATTTTTTAAGCCTTTTGGCACCTTAGGTTGGCTTAGTTGTTAGCTCTTTATCAGTTTATATCTTAGTTTGGTTTTCCTCAGTTTATCTGAGGAAAACCAAAACAGTATGACTTGTTTTAGTTTAGTTTAGCTTTTTATTTCCTAGTTTTTTAGCTTAGTTTTTCATCTGTTTATGTTACTTTTGCTCATTTATTTTATTTAGATTATCTTAGCTCATGTTTTAGATAAGTTTAGTTTAGCTTTTTATATTTTTCTGTTTTCTTGTTGTAAAGCACTTTCAACCGCCTTGTTGCTGAAAAATGCTGTATAAATAAAATTGACTTTTGCCTTTAAAGCAACGGAATCTGCACAGATAACACCACCTAAAGGGATAGTTCAGACATTTTCAATTGAGGCTCTGTGGAAAGGTTTTGAAGATTTAATATCTTTCTTGTTTTAGATAGCCATTTGAATAACTTAATTTGGACTGATGAACTAATGTAGGCACGGCTGGTCCATAAAGGCATGTGGGATACTGCCCCGGTTATTACATAAATAAATATGTTCCACATAGTAGTTCCTCCTATTAAATAATGTAAATTACTTAATTATGCTGACAACAATTTAAAGGCAACACTTTCGTTTTTGCTCTCATTTTTTACGAGATGAACTCAAAGATCTAAGACTTATTCTATGTACAGAATAGGCATTTTTCTCTCAAATAATGTTTACAAATTTGTTTACATTTGTGTTAGCACTTTTGCTTTGCCAAGATAATCCATCCACCTCACAGGTGTACCATATTTTCCAGACTATGAGGAGCACTTAACAGCTTTCAATTTTCTCAAAAAACGACAAACAACAGTGCGCTTATAATCCAGAGCGTCATATATATGTAAGAAGTTGTAATGTTTTAGTACGACTTTGGTAAACTACAAAGCTGCACCGCTTGCAGCATTAAGACTCAGTTATAGTCTTGCAGGGCTCCGTGCACGGTGCATGGTGCACGGACCTGAGCAAGCGGTGTAGCTTTTTCTACTTGACGCTTACGTCGGTATTTCAGTATTCTCTGAAAAGATGGGGCTGTTTTGTTTCGCTTAATGTGCCTTATAGTCCGGTGTGCCTTATATATGACAAAAGTTGGAAAATAGATCATTCACTGACAGCGCTTCTTATAGTCCAATGTGCCCTATAGTGTGGAAAATACAGTACATTGTAGACACAATAGTTAATCTGTAGAAGAATTCTTCTTCTCTTTGCTGACACAAATGAAACATCATTTTTAGCTATGGTTTTTCCTAAATATTTCTGTGGCCACTAGAATTATTACTGTCAAAATTAAAATATTCCTACTCTTCTTATGTCTGTTTTGATGTATTCTAATTTTCCTGTTTTTTTCCTCCCTGCAAGGTAAACAGTCTGATCCTGGATTTTATTTGGCACCAAAAACCACCCAGACTGGCCATCAAGTCTTACAGAGGCCCAAAGCTCTGGGTGGAATGACACTACCTAACCTATTGTACGACTACTGAGTTTGTTTATTATTGATGTAAAATATTGAAAATTCAATAAAAAAAAGCGTGTTAAAAAGGATAGAAAAGATAAAAGGTTAAGGCCACCCATCCATCCATTTTCTTTACTTGCTTTTCTTTTTCCTATTTTTACACGGCCACACAGACAAACAAGACAGACAAGCATACACACCCTCACTCTCACCGAGGGACAGTTTAGAGTTACCAGTTAACCTAACATGCCTGTGGGAGAAAACCAACACATACACAGGGAGAACATGAAAACACCACCTAGAAAGAGCAGGAGGTGAACCTGCGACCTTGCTGTGAGATGACAGCAAATTAAAAAGTACCTTTAAAAAGGTACATTTTCTTAGTTTCAACATTGACATGTTTCCTATGTTTCACTGTGAACAAAATAAGGGTTTATGAGATTTCCAAATCATTGCATTCTGTTTTTAATTGATATTTTTTAAACCCTGGCTTACTTTTTGGAATCGGGATTGTATGTTTTTTGGGATTATTTAGTTTTTTTGTAATTCAGACAAAAATGGTTTTGTTTCATCACTTTTTTGAAAAATTAAGTATCAAATACTTTTTTTGGTAAAGTACTCATTTAGTTTCTGTGTACAGTCACTGGAAGTGCCTGGCTGAAAAAGCCAGACACTTCCAGTTATTTAGTGCACCATATTTTCTGTGCGACAAATGACCAAACATATTTTGTTTGATTTCATTTGACATTTTGTAGATTTTTACTTTAGTGTTTTGACAGTACCTGCTTTATTAAAGACATCAGGCAGAATCAGGTTCAGAACAACTGCAAACAACATGGTGTCTGTATGATTCTGGGCATCAGCAGGTGTGTTTGATGTTGGTTCAGTCCAGTTCAGGCCTGTGAAGGAGTGGGGAACTTCCTGTCTTCATTCTGCTTCCCTACTGTGGATTGTCTGTGCATTTTGATATTTTTGAGTCAGTAAAGTTTGTACAGTGTGTGCGAGGTCCGACTCATTGTTCAACTGCTTGATAAAAAGGCATCAGTTCAGAGAAATGAGAGAAAGAAAACCAAGCTGCCATGAGAAATAGTGTGAAGCTTGAACAATTCGTGTTTGTCACATTTCAAAGAAAAATAGAAAAGTTTCTTAGAACAAAAAAGAAAATTGCTGGTAAAAATTAAAGAAAGGAAAGAACAGCACACTTTTTCTAAATCTCACCAGCTTTCTTAGTGTACCTTAATATATATTTTTTAAATTCAGCTAAACTTTAAGTAGCCTCTAAAAAATATCACTGAAGCATAGTGATGAGATCTGACAAATATGTTATCTTGGCATGCACATCAATCAGCTATAACATTACAACCACTGATATTAAAAATTCTGTGCTTGAAGTTGGTGTGTTAGAAGCAGGAAAAAGTTTTAAACTGATGGTTTGATGTCTAGGTCATAGCGTCTTCATTACTGGAAATTTATGGGATACTTCCAGTCTGCAGTGATTTGGAAAGATGATCCAAGGATGGGGGTGAGAATCACTGAACCAGAGAAAAGTGGAATGCTCCCACCAGGTTGGGGTGAAGCTTTTCCTCAAGCTGAGGAGTTCAAGTATCTGTGGGTCTTGCTCACAAGTGCTGATAGGATGGAGCCGGAGGTGGATCAATGAATCACAGCCTCATCTTGCTTTGGTCTGTTGTGGTGAAGAATAACCTGAGCAGAAAGTCAAAGCTCTCAATGTAGTAGTCTGCATATCTTCCAACTGTCACTATACAATGCAAAATATACCACTACCTGGAGTGAGATGTGACACTGGACGAATTTAATGAAACTCTCAGAGAGTAATCATTGGATCTACATTGGATTAATTTTTGAAGTCAAACCCAATTCAAGATGGCTGCCACAGTTAATCAACCTTAACCAACATAAAAATGTCTATAACTCAGTCAAATGTACGGCTACTGAGCTTAACTTTTATGTTGTAGTAGCTGAGAGTCATTCTCAATACATGTGCTTTGTGCGCTAACTGATCGTGCAAGATTTCTCAATATCACATGAAATTACGCATAAAATCAATTACAAGGTTTGACAATTATGGAGTTTGAGAGGCGCCAGACCGGAGTGGGCATAGTTGTTGCCCCCCATCTTGGTGCCTGTATGTTGGGGTTTACCCCGGTGAACGAGAAGGTAGCCTCCCTCGAACCTATGTGTGGGGGGATGGGTTCTGATTGTTGTTTGCGCATATACGCCTAATAGCAGTTCAGATTACCCACCCTTTTTTGGAGTCCTTAGATGGGGTGCTAGAGATCAATCCCTTGTTTTGCTGGGGGACTTCAACGCTCATGTGGGCAATGACAGTGAGACCTGGAGGGGTGTGGTTGGGAGGAACGGCCCCCCTGATCTGAACCCGAACGGTGTTCTGTTGTTGGACTTCTGTGCTCGTCATGGATTGTCCATAACGAACACCATGTTCAAGCATAAGGGTGTCCATATG
>NC_051434.1:25530020-25549637 GCF_001649575.2 Kryptolebias marmoratus
ACTATGTTTCTTGGCTGGCCTGGGAACGCCTTGGGATTCCCCCGGAGGAGCTGGCCCAAGTGGCTGGGGAGAGGGAAGTCTGGGTCTCCCTGCTTAGGCTGCTACCCCCGCGACCCGACCCCGGATAAGCGGAAGAAGATGGATGGATGGACAAAAATGGCAGTAACTCCATCCCATCTTATTATATGATGAAATTAGTTAAAAACTCTGACATAAAATGTGGCAGTCTGTTTGAATTCTGCTTTGCTGCAAAAAAATAACCCAAGAATGGTTTGAGTAACACTACAATATTAGGTGTTGACAAGATCCAAATTTTCCAAATTTCAGTCTAATTGAGCATCAATAGAAGAAATGAATCTTCAGATCGTTGCTTACAACGTTCTCATCTGAGCCATTAAGTCTTCTAAGCTCTGTTCAGTCTAATAAATTAAGATTTCCGATCCATGAAGGCAATTCCTGAAGTTCCAGCAGACTTCCAGTGGGGTTAATCCACCAACAGATCAAGAAGCTAAATTAGCCGGATGTGATGAAAATATTATAGCTGATAGGTGTGTAAGATGCAGGTAAATTAGTTGGTATCCTAAAAGATCATTCAAACAATGTTTCATTTCTCATGAAAAGTAAAGGTTTCAAACAACTGTCTAATGTATTTCTGCATGATTTTAGAATGTGACAAAGTTAACAAAAACAAATTTTGAAAAAATTATTTGTTGTTATTTTTACAAAGAAATGCTAAAATAGCACAGACAGATCTGTTGGTATCCTCACAAAAACTATTATTCCTAGAATTATCATCATATTTCAAGCTAAGTGGCCTTGTTTAGTATCTTGGGTTCCTAAAGCTTTCCATCAGTCGTTCAGCCTATTTAAAAAGAACAAACAGCTACTGGGTAGTTTGGCATTGTCACATGCACGACACATAACATGGAGCAGAGAAAGTGAAGGTGTGAACTGTCTGAGGAGCTCAGAAAGAAGATTATAAATATCCATGTTAAAGATAAAGGTTATAAGACCAACTCCTGCAGCTTCATGTTCCTCTGACCACAGCTGAAGTAGAAGATTCAAAACACTGTAGCCAACCTACCAGGAGGCTGACAAGAGGAAATGCAACCCCAGGTTGATCAGACAGAAAGTGTGGAAAGTAGAAAAAGAGTCAAGCAAACCATCCAAAACCATTTAAACTTAATTCCAAGGTATGTCAGTTTCTGATTGCACCGTTGGTTGGATTTTGAATCGTAACTATGAAAGAAGACCCAGGAGTCTCCACTACTGGCAGAAAAACACAAAATGCCAGAAAGGAATTCACCAAAAAGCATGCTTATAAGAACCAAAGTTTCAGAAATAAGTTTCTGAGACAGATGAGACAAAACTGGAGCTTTTTGGCTCCAGTCATATCAGTTGTGTGTTTTTTAAATATTATTTTTGTAGAAGGGTACCAACAAATTTATTCACCTCTGTAAGAATGCCATTGTAAGAGGTTGCTAGGCTGTATGTCATTTAATTATTACTCCAATCCACCATTGCACCATCACTGTTTTAAAATCACAGAGCTGTAAGAAGACTGAGGTACATGGCTGAGATGTTTTATTGTCAAAGCTGCTAATGTGGACTAAAACACAAGTCAGAGGGATCCCTCCATCTAAGCCACATGCACTTCCATGGTTTATATCAATGATCAAATAGTTTGTCAAATCTTTATTACTGAAAAACATTCATGGGGGATTTAATAAAGATGGTGTCATATATCTACATTTGGCTTAAAATTAGTGTTTTTTCCTTAAACTGAGAAACACATGATTGTCGTTTTTCGCCATCAGTTCTGGGGTGTGCTTCTATTAATCCTGACCAGTTCCATGACAACAATGAGCAGGATCACTTCACTGCTATTGCTGTGTTCCTTTCAATGTCAGTGAAGTCTGAATCTCCAGTGCCTGACTGAAACATTTCTGTTGCAAAATTTAACCCCAGAAACATGGATATTTGGTTTATAATGACACAAGAGGAAGATAAAAATGAATGAAAAGTCTGATAAAAATGTAAGATTCTGTAAGTTAATTTACTTTTTGTCGCTGTTATATGTGCCGTCTATACACAGACATTTGCCTTTCCATTGTTATTCCCTCCTTCATCAGCTATAGTTTAGATAGTATCTCATTGGGCTGTGACTGCTGGCAACTCATAACTGTAAGAAAACAGGTGATGCTTCAGTTCCAGTCTCACTGAAATAAGACTTTTTGCAACCAGTAAGCTGTGTGGTTGCATTTTGCGCAATTTTGAAAGAGTCACAGCCTATTTCTGTGTGCATGGCTGGCAAAACTGTATTCCAGGCTAACCACATCGTCCCCATCTTGGCATCTGCCCCCAGGTTTCTAATTTAATCTGCTGGAATACACTTTAAAAATGAAGACAGACAGATTTAGACTAGCTTTTAAAAATAATCATCTGCTGCAGAAAGTTGAAGGTAGATTATAATGTTTTTGCCTGTATCTGTATGTGCTTGTTTTTAATATATCTCCATGAAGCACTAGATAAATTATAATGAAATTTGCAGAATGTAATCATTGGATGCACAGTTACAACTGACTAACTTTTGGAGCCAACCCAATTACAAATGGTTGCCACAAAAGTCTGCAACTCAGTCAATTTAACAAATATTGGCCTAAATTTTGATGTTGTAGTAGCTGAAGATGATTTTCAACACATATTCCTAGCTTTGACAATATGTGCAAGATCTCTCTTTTAACAGTCTCTAGTTAGTCAGTCAGTTTTGTCTGTTAGTAAATTTTCTCATGAAGCACAGGATGGAATTTTTTTTAACTTTTAGGAAATAATTCTTGCTGTATGTCCGTTTAACTTTTGGAGCCAACCCAATTCAAAATGGCTGCCAGTTGATCTTAGAAAACACAAAAATGACAATAAATCTGCCAATTTTATAGATATTCAGCTAAAATTGGATGTGGTAGTAGCTGAGAATCATTCACAACACATACTCTGAGCTTCACATCTCATAATTTTGCACGAGATCCACATAACGTCATTTTCAAGGTTTGACCAAAACAGTTGCAGCGCCATCTTTTCTCATCATAAAATGATCTTAGTCTGAAACTTTGACATCAAAGGTGGTGCATGATGTGCATTCCTTCAAGGAATGTTCGGCATTTACATATTTATCATCTGTGTGGTTTTAAATCAGGACATTAGGGGCTGTGGTCTCGGATGTTTTCTGTTATAAGGAAAGACCCCATACGGGTGTTAAAATACAGCACTAGACCTCTAGACTTATAGAAGCCATACTGAGACAGGTTCAAGATGCCCGCAACGACTCTGCAATTATTTTGAGAGAAAATTTGTGGTAAAGTTTTTTTTTTTTCAAATGTCTTAAATATCAATAGCAAGACTGCAAACCTCTGTGACTCTGATGGTTTCTCTCTCTTAGGTTCCAATAGTCACAGCCTAGTCAGATATTACCCATAACACTGTCTTGTTGACATTTCTCATATTTTAGTTTACTTATTTATTTTCAGCAAATAGTGACTCATCTTTTAAGATCACATGTAGGATGCTTGATGCACCCAACAGTTTCAGAACTTGTGCTTCATTAACCAGGAATTTGTCCGAAAATTAATATGCAAGATATATATATATATATATAATAACTTTTTCTTTGCATAATTCTGACATCACAACCCAAAAAAACTTTTTTACATTCACAAGTAAAAGCTTTGTTTTAGCTGCTCTCAGATTCAACGCTTCCAAAGAAAAAAAAATCTCTCGTCACACTCTTGCATTTTCCAAAGTCACCTTTACTATATGCAGAACTGTGCAAAAGTTTTAAACTACTCATTACTTTGTTTATACAAGCCCAACTCCAAAAAAGTTGGGATTTTGTATAAAATGTAAATAAAAACAAGATGCAATGACTTACAAATCTTCTAAACCCATATGTTTTTCACAATGGAACAGTAAACATATCAAATGTACCACTTTTAGGAAAAATTAAGGTAATTTTGAATTTGATGGTAGGAACACATCTTAAAACAGATGTGACAGATGCAACAAAAATCTGTAAAAGTAAGTTGTATGAATAAAAAACAGCTGGAGCAACATTTTGCAACCAGTTATGTCAATTAGCAAGTTTGTAAGAAGACTGGGTTTAAAAATATTTTAAAGAGGCTGAATCTCTCAGTGCTTAGGTTGAGGCTATAAAGTGCAGATAATATGCAATATGAATCATTTAGATAGTCTGATGTTAAACCAGAGACTAGTTAGTTGCTTAAAAGGGTGATGGCTTGTAGAGATAAAAACAAACAAACTGTTCTTATGGTGGCTAGTTCTGGTTTACAGACTTCTCTATCTTCTGCCATATGGAAGGAGATTAAAAAGACAGTATCCAGGGTGTTTGGGGTCATAGGCGATGTTTCTGCCTGTTTAATGGTTCTTGAGACGTACAAGTTCTGGATGGATGGCAGAGAACCACCAATGATTGTTTTTGCTGTCCTCACAGTTCGTCGCAGTCTGTTCCTGTCCTGCTTGGTGGCTGCTCCCAACCTCACTGTGATGGAGGGGCACTTGACTGATTCAATGACTGATGTAAAACTGGATCAGCAGTTCCTCTGGCAGTCCAAACTTCCTTGGGTGACACAGGAAGTACATCCTCTGCAGGGCCTTCTTGAGGATGGAGGAAATGTTGGTCTCCCACTTAAAGTCTTGGGAGATAGTGATTCCCAGAAACTTAGAGTCCACGGGTGACAGAGGGCAGCTGCATATAGTGAGGGGGAGGAGTGATGGGGGTGTCTTCTGAGATCTGCTGATGTCTCCACAATCCTGAGTGTGTTCAGCTCCAGGTTGATGTGGCTGCACTAAAATACCAGCTGCTCAACTTCCCTCTGGTATGCAGACTCATTATCATCTTGAATAAGACCGATGAGCATGGTGTCATCTGCAGACTTCAGGAGTTTAACAGCTGGGAGTGAGGAGGTGCAGTCATTAGTGTACAGGGAGAAGAGCACTAGAGAAAAGATACAACCATGTGGCCACTGGTGCTGATGTCTATGTGTCTGAAGTGACCTTTCCCTTTACCTGCTGTCTCCTGTTTCTTAAGAAACTGGAAATCTACTGATATATGGCAGGGGACACGCTAAGCTGGAAAGTTTGGGACAATGGTGTTAAACGCTTAACCTCAGAAACAAGATCCTGACTGATGGGCAGAAGTTGACCAGTCTGTGAAAACCTGTGTCTTAAAAAAGTGGAGCGATTTCTGAAAAATGTTCTTCAGCAGAAATTTTAAAATACTTTGAATATCCTAACATCAGCAGAATACACTACAAAGACAAGATATTTAGTGTTCAAACAGATAAACTTTATTGATTTATTACAAATAATCACTCATTTTGAATTTGTAGGTTTGTAGTAAAAGAGTGTGGATACTAGACTGGCCTGCCTGCAGTCCAGACCCGTCTCCCATTGAAAATATGTGAAGCATTATGAAGAGCAAAACACGACAACAAAGACCTCGGACTGTTGAGCAACTGAAGTTGTACATCAAGCAAGAATGGGAAAGAATTCCACTGCCAAAGCTTCAACAATTGGTGTCCTCAGATCCTAAACGCTTATTGAGTGTTGTTAAAAGAAAGGTGATGGAACAGTGGTAGACATGTGTTGCAAGCATCAAATTCAAAATGAGTGAATATTTGCAAAAAACAATAAAGTTTATTTGTTTGAACTTTAAATATCTTGTCTTTGTGGTGTATTCAATTGAATATAGGTTGAAAAAGATTTGCAAATCATTGTGTTTGGTTTTTATTTATGTTTTACTTCCAACTTCATTGGAATTGGGATTGTATTTCAGCAAGACAATGTTAAACCTCATTACAACAGCATGGCTTCGTAGTAGAAGAGTCCAGGTGCTGAACTGATCTGCCTTCAGTCCAGACCTCTCCCCAACTGAAACATTTGGAGCAACATGAAACAAAACAACCAGCAAAGAAGAGCCAGGACTGTTGAACAGCTAGAATCGTGGACAGAAATGAGAAAACATTCTTCTCCAAAAACTCCAGCAGCTGCTCTCCTCAGTTCCTAGTCGTTGACATACTGTTGAAGAAGAGAGGATGCTTTAGAGTGGGAAACATGTTTCTACCGTTGAACTCAAAATTACCTTCTTTTTTTCCTAAAAATGCTACATATTTTTAGTTTAAACATTTGATATGTTAAGTATGTTCCATTGTAAATAAAACATGGGTTTATGAGATTTGCATCATTGCATTCTGTTTTTATTTACATTTCTCACAACGTCCCAACGTTTTCAGAAATGGCGTTGTCTTTTGATTCCAAGGAACAAGACTTTCTTTTGAAGTGGTCCTGAGCAATATCTCAATATATACATATATTTGCTCTAACCTTGGTGAGATGAGATATTATGTACAATATTTAGCAATCATGTCTGTTTGTCCTGTGTTAATCCCACATAATTAAAATGTTTCATCAAAGCTGAGTCATTTTGTTATAAACAATTATTTGTTTTTTGCTTAGAAGTCAGGTGTGCTGCTGAAAAAATTAGATTTTTCCCAGAGCTTATGAACACAGCACTATGTTGTGGCTTCCCAGAGACGTCTTGTGAGTGAGGAGTAAGTCAGGTCACAGTGTGATGGTGAATATGGGTTCAATAAGTCAAACAAATGGTGAAAGGGTTTGCTGACATGTCTTATTCTAAGCATCAGGTGAGCAGACACTGAGTTTGTTTTTGTTTTTAACAAAAAGAAAAAAATCATAGTTTCTGTACAATCACCAAAAAAGGAGAAATAATTATTGTAAAATCTGAGGTGAAAGGTTATATGCACGAAAATAACAACAAACAAAAACAAACAAACACAAAAAGAGGCTATTCACATGTACCCGCAATGAGAGGAAGGGTTCCACCCAAAACTAGACCAGACCAGGGAGGTACTCCTAAACTATGGAATGAAGTGACACTCAGTAGTGCTATTAAAGAGTTCAGTGAGACAGGCCTTCTGCTGGTTCCACCCCTGAGACCACCAGGGTGCCCAGGTACACACACACACACACACACACACACACACACACACTGAAACTCATTGGTCAGTCCTCAAAGACCTCCAGGAAGAGGGGAGGGAACAGCTCGGTGGGACACTCCACTTTCATGTGGAGGAATCTGCTGGCATGGCAGGCTCCGATCATCCGCAGGTCCGTCACCTTCATCAGCAGCTTGGGCCAGAAGTGGGACACTTTGTGCTTGCGGTAGTTAATGTAATGTTCAAAGGCCAACAGGAACTCCTCTTGACAGCGTTCGATTCGCTCTACGCTGGTCAGTCCAGGACGATCTGAACAGAGAAAACATCCGTATGGTACCATCACACTTTGTAGAACCACGTGCAGGAATGTTCAGGACTCTTAGTTCAGTAAATGTTACACAGAGAGAAGCATTTAAAGTTAGCCTCTGGGTTAAAAACAATGTTTGCATTTCATTTGATGACTTCTTCATAAAAGGTATATTGTATAATAATCCTATATTGTTTGATAACTTCTGTTTTTCTGTTAGAGCTTTGAGCTCCATCCATCCATCAGAGAGCTTCTCACCTTGCCTCTAAGGCTGAAGCTGACCCCCCTACAGAAGAAGCTCAGCCCAGTCACTTGTAATGAGGTTCTTGGTTTTTTTCTTATGACCATAAGAGTGGGGAATTTTCATATCATGTTGGCTCCCCCTGAATAAGTACAATGATTGCAACAGTTTAAAGTAGGAGAATCGAAGGCAAGGCACAGGCATATGACTCAAGATCCCGCCATTTCTGTCCAAAACTCCAACTTAACATTGAAGACAAAAATTCAAATGAAAGTAAACCTCAAACAGTTGCTGTGTGAAACTTATGTCAGATCTTAAAAATTCTTAAACCGTGAGCAGCAGAAGACAGATGATAT
This sequence comes from Kryptolebias marmoratus, assembly GCF_001649575.2. NCBI lineage: Eukaryota > Metazoa > Chordata > Actinopteri > Cyprinodontiformes > Rivulidae > Kryptolebias > Kryptolebias marmoratus. The sequence goes on from NC_051434.1 coordinate 25,537,953, forward strand.
CATGTGAATTTTTATGTTTTTGCAGTGTTTTATGTACAAGATATGACATATTAAAAAGACCTTTCACTTTTTAGGAGAAAATTTTTAACTAAAATGAATCTGTGGAAACTGGGCTATGAAATCTGTAAGTTCTTTAGAAATGAGACACACTGGGTGAAAAAAGACTCAAATACCAACGTATAGATGAATAATTTGTATATGTTGCAAAAAACGTTGCAGCAGTAAGAAGAGTTTGAATTTTTTCTGAAAATTTTAGCCACGTCAAATGTGTGACATCAATAACTGCCAATTGAGCATTCAGTTAAAACAAAAACCTAAAGTCCCACTTTCTGTGACTTATTTAACCTTTAAATGACATTTCTATTGTGAAATCTGTCTGGAGCTGTAGAGCTCCAAAGAGTGCTGGGTTTTACCATCTGCTTCACGGAAATTCCCATAGTTGTCTATGGGAAATCATTTTGCAACTTTTGTCTATATCGTGCAAACAACTGCCACCAAAAGTCATAGCAAACTATTCCTGATTGAGCTGCATGTTTTGGGGTATAAGTTGCATGCATTTTTAAAAGCTGAGGAGCATGAAAATGGACAGAAATTGTGACAGAAACTGACTAGAACAGCAGTTATTTAGCTCCAGTGCTAAATAATTATACTTGAAGACTCCATATCTACACAGATTACAGCAGTCTGAGTGAACAACTAGTGATTGTCTTTCTTTCATTATACTGTTTCCACTTTCACCCTGTAACACTATGCAACCCATTGATAAATAAAATGCCAAGTAATTATTGGTCTTTGTAACTTCATGTTTTTGTTTGAACATTTAGCAAAGTGTTTAACTACCTAGGTCTGCCTGACATAAATGTGAAACACTGTGGTACAATTTTTTTTTCATTTATTCTAAATTTTCAACAGCATTTTAACCCTGATGATCAATGGAAGAGAGCAGAGAGCAGAACAGAAGGGGAAGTAGCAGAGCATTATTGATCTTCAATGAGTTGCAGTGAATCACACAACGTCAAACCCAAGCTAGCTGCACAAAGCTGCTCACATTGATTATGGTGATTAATTGATTGACTGCAGTTTGGGATGGATTTCGTGCCAAAGCTAAGTATTCACACAATCTGTGCAGGCTAAAACAAAACAGTGCGACAGAAAGAACTTGACAGTTGGACCTCTGTGGTTTACAGACTAACAAATCAGAGTTTTCATGTCGAAATGTGTAACACTGCTGGTATTTAGGTTAAAATCCAAGATTTGTTAAACTAAAATAGGAACCATTCTTGTAAGCGTCTGAACTCCAGGAGCTTACCGGATGAAAGCAGGATGACAGCCTGCAGGAGAGCCACCTCAGAATCATCCAGATTAAAAGAGGCCAACGACACACCAAGGTCAAAGATGGCGTCCGAAACCACACCCAGGCCGCCATTTTTAAGTTGGTCGCGAGTGACAGCCATTTCGCCGTTGAGTGTCAGGGTTTCGCTCTCTGGGTCGTAACGCACAGCTGCTCGCAGCGACATGATCTCCATGCAGCAGCCCTTCAACAGGATGATCTGGTCTTCACAAGGTAGCTGCAAGAAGAGACGCACAAATGAGCTGCTTTTATCATAAAAACCTTCAATGTCTTCTTCAGAAAGAAGACATTGAACAGTAGTTAACGATATGTTGTCAGGGTCATTTTTATTTATTTTATTTTTACTGTAGCAGACAAATGTTTTAGATCAATACATTTATGTTACACAGATGTAACTTAAAAAAAACTAACTTTATTAGGCCATTTAAAAAATTATTTTATGCTGATTTATCATTATTTGTACTTCTTTAGTGGACAAATATTTTTTGCATTTAAATATATATAATTATTGAATTAATCAATAAAATAATTGCTTCATGTATTTTTACAGTATTACTAATTTAGTAATCAATATTTATTCGTTTACTTAATGTTTTTTTTCTGTTCATCTCCTTATTAATTTGTTCACTTTTTATTAATCTATATTTTTATTTACTTTTATTTCTATTGTTTTATTTCTATTTACTTAATCTATCATTCATTTATTTTCCTGTTTAATATTTACTTATCAAACATTTTCTTTCACATTTATTGTTTTTTAAAAATAGTTTTAAGCTCTATTGATTTAGTTCTATTTATGAAATTAATCATTTATTTATTCATTTGTTTGTGTTTATGTATTTCTTTCTTAAATGTATTTTTTCCATTTTAAATTTTTAAACATTTTTAAACTTGTAAAGTTTTAAACATCTACAAACATTAATAGTACATATTCATTTAGCTTTTTTTAACTTTTATTTTTATTTAAACTTAGGGATGTCAGTTTTACATTTGACACTGTGTTGTTTTACTAAATATTTGTATTATTTGCCAAAACAGCTGTAGGTGTAGTTGCTGCAGCTCAGACAGATCAGTTAACACCACCGCTGCTACACATCCTCCTCTTAACATAGAAAATATGTTAAATATGCTGAATTTATTGTCCAGATGTGAGAAAAGCTGCTTGTAAATTAAAAAGATAAGGAAAAAAGTTTTTGTTTTCAATTTAGTATCAGTAAAAACTTCCTCGAACCGAAGAGGAAACGTGTGGATCCTTCCCTACCAGCCTTCGGGTTCATGTCCAAAACAAAAACATTAAACTCCACAAAAGCAAACATAAGAGATGCAAACCTCCGTATTTAACAGAATAAAATGTAAAAGAAACAGTTTTCAATAGGGTAATTTGTTTCTTGTAAAAAAGGAAAATAAAATGTTGTAAAACTCTTAAAACTAAGTTTACCTATTTAAAATAACACAATAACCAATAATTTATGTACAAATACTTTAACATTTTTTAATTTGTTCTTATTTATTTATAAATTTATGCAATCTGTTCAACCTTCTTCTTAAAATAAAAAGGCAGAGGATTGTGTTTAGTGACAGACTGCTGCACCCAATACCTCCAGTAACATCATTTAAAGGAGTAATTAGATTTTATGCTTTTATTATTGTCATGAATAAACATTTGATTCATTATTTTAGTTATATTAGTTTAACATGTTTATTTAATGTTTTAATGAACATTATAACTTTAAATGACAGATTTAGTTATTTTATTTAATGTGTTTAATTAGTCTCATGATAAAATTTCAGTTGCTTATTTTGTGCCAAGGTGAACATTTAACTGATTATTTTAGCGTAACTTATTGAGTTTAATGCTTATTTACTTTTACAATAATACTGGACTTTTTGAGTTAATATATAACTATATAATATATAGTTAAATGCCCTACATACCTATAGTAACTTTATTATTTTGAATTTTTATCCAATTTGAACTCTTTTAAACCTGTAAATTCTTTTAGTTTTATTCTGTAATCCTTTACATGCACTGAACTTTATTTACTACTATTGTAAGACAATAAACAATTGTTTTAGTGTCTATTTAATGGGACCATAATAACCTGCTGTCATTTTTGTTATAAATAGTAAGACATTGCATTTTTTGTCACAATATCCTAAAATATTTGTTCAAACTAACGAAAATTTAATTTATTTTCTTTTTTTTAAACTTTTCTTAGCTATAAATTCAGAGTACCATATTCATTGAAACAACAGTATAAATCGAACACGTACCTCACAAAACATAGGCAGTTTTTTGGCAAAGTCCACCACTCGAGTTATGGCGGGGGTGATAATTTTTGTAAACTGACTAAAAGCTTCGATATCCACCTTGTTTTCTTCAGCTGGATTCGCCACGGAGCTTTGACCAAAATCCTCAGGCTGAAAACAAACAAAAAAAGTTTTTAATAAATCATACAGCACTAAATATGTATAGAACTTGAACGATAAGTAAGATAAATAGTCACATTAAAGGAATAAATGAGCAGAGTGGTTCTTAAAGGCCAAATAATCTTAAAGTAGAGTCTTAAACTAGGTGTCATCATAAAAGTCTGTTAAATAAATATGACAGTGCATTAGAGCCAGTCAGAAGGGAAAAAGCTAAAAAAGGATTTTTGTCAAGGTGCAGTTTATTCCTCCTGCAGCAGAACTCAGAACTGGTTTTATTCCTTCAGAATAAGAGTCTCAAAATATATACACTGAGGCTTAACCTCCAAAATCTCTGTGTACATTTGAAGCATACAAAAATGTCTTACATTATTGTTCATCAGTAAAACAGATACTGCAGCTTAGACCAGCTAGATGGTCAAAACTGAATGTATGTGTTTAAAACTTTTACTGTGAAGGACTGAAACAAGTTCTGTGAGTTCTGCTGCAGCGGGAGGAATAAACTGCGCCTCAAACTAGATTAACTAAAATGCTGCATGTTATTTTTTAGTAAAACCAGTAAATGAGCACAAATAATAATATTAACAATAATAATAAGGATGATAAAAAAAAAACTAATCCAGTCGGATTCAGGAGCACAAATTTTTCTTGATGTTGCAACTTTTTTTTCCAATATTTTCATGTTAATCTTGTCATTTTAACTTTAATCTCTAAACTAAAAAACAACAGCTTCCCATTCAATTTTTATTCTTCTGAGTTGCTCTAATATCCATCATAAGAAAAGGTGTTGTTTTAGGTGCCCAAACTCATGTTTATACAATGAAACAAGGCACAAGGCCAAAAATAAAATGTTAGTTTTATCTACTACTTCTTACCTTAGTATCCTTCACCCCTGCTGCACTCTGGTCAGAAGTATAGAATAAATTACAAGTTATTTCATTAAGAAGCATTGCTTCCTCGACCTGTTGGATAATCAACAGGAATTGTGAAGTTTCAATGAAGGACCCGTGTCAAGTCAACTAAAAAGAAAACAAGTTAAACTGAAGACAGATGAAAGTGCAGACAGAAAACAAGCAGAAAAATATGAAAAAAGAAAAAAACAATCAGAATTTTCCAATCGGTTCCTATGATGGGATTTAGAGCCACAGATTCAAATGTTCAGTAGAAACATGACAAACTTTTTTTAAAAATCATTATGAATCATCATCTAAAGAGCTAAGCTGTTATTCTGCTTGCTCTAAATGTAATTTTCTGCTAATTAAAAATCCCTTAATTATTTTACCTCACAGGATAAATATGCTGATGTTGTTTAAATCCCACCATAGAAAGCCACAACATAATTCACAGCAGACAGACTTTAACCTGGATAGAGCAATTAGACTTAACAGAAAAGAAAGCAAGTTTGTTAAAAAACAAAAAAAGCAGTGGGAAATTAAAAGCTATAAACAGAAAGAGAAAAGAAACAGCACATTAAAATAATCAAAGTATTAGTAGCAGCAGGTAAAGGTTATTTTCTGGCAAAACACAACAAGACAAGAGGTTCCATTTTAAATTAGTGCTGCTGCGTTCAGGAACACTTTTCTCCCCCATCCAGCTAATTCTCCTCACTCTATATGGAGATACAAAAAAACAACACATGGACATATTACCACAGGGAAGAGAGGAACAACGGTCGTGGTGGAAGTGGAGGAAATGGGGGTATGAAAGGGGAGGGGGCTGGTAGGAGGGAGGGATGGGGTGAGGACAAGGCAGAGTCAATCAATGCATAAAGGCTGTGGTGAGGACGGAGAGAGGGGAGGGCAGGGTGTCTCACCAGGAATTTTCGCTTCTGCTTCCAGTGGTTGCCCTGCGCATTGGTGGCCATGTGGGCCTCGGTCACCAGACGGATCAGGTCCCACTCCTCCTGGGTGGGCTCCAGTCGGTCCCACGCTGTCTTCTGCAGTTCCTCCCGGCGACGGCGCTCACGATTCTCCTCGATCAGCTTCCGCTTGGCTAGCCTCTTGCTGTCATCTAACACCACTGGAGCAGAGTCGGCATACGGAAAAACAGATAAAATAATAAAAAAAAACACTCCACATTCATAAAGATGTAGTTAAATAAACAGTCGTTCAGTACTTTTTCATATACAATTGTTTCAAGTTCATTGTGTGTCCTCATTCAGCTGCAGTATATATCTGCTCTTAATGCTCGGCATGTCTGAGCATTTGACAGAGTGGAAACATTTAGGAGATTTTACTAATATAGTTATTTGGTTTTTTTTCCCCCATTTTTGAGTTTTACATTTTTTGTACTTAGTTTTAAAAGCCTTTGCTACATTTTTGCTTTTACCTTAAAATCTCTACCATTTTATCTTGATAAATACCAACAATGAGGGACAAACAAAGGTCAATTCTGTTCTAAAATGGGGACAGTGTTAGAGGAGGGGGTTAACTCTCCTTTCAGGGTATACGCATCTACTTGACTTAGACAATTTATTTTCCTGAAATTGTTTTAAAAACAATTTGAAGGATTTCAAAGCTGTTCTCAAAATAATAAAAAATAAACTGAATAAATTAATTTTAAGTAATCTGTCTGAAACCTAAGCACATTTATCTGTTGTCTATATATTTCTTCAACCCCGAGCTGATCAAAGTGTGTTTGTTACTTGTGTTTATATTTTTACCCTGGTGAAAATTGAAACAACTGCTAATTATCTTGGCATCAGTATTGTGTGTTTTAGTTTTACTTTTTGTTCAATTTAACAAAAAAATGAAAACAAGACCTGATGTTACATTTTTCTGATTATTTAGTTTTTTAAAGCCTTGTGTGACACATCCCATCAACATTTTCAAGAATATTCTTACATTTATGAACAAAAAGTCAGTAATTAGTGATCAAAACACATGATTTAACCTTTGAAACGTTTCTGCCCTTCTTTTCTGTTACAAGATGTTTCACATCATTAGAAATATGTGACTTTGAAACAGAGTTTTATATTTTTCAAAAACCCCTCAAGTTGGAAATAAGATTGTAGGTCACATCTTGTGAGAAAACAAACAGACAATATTAAGTGTGAAGTCACACATTTTGGTAAACTCACAGTCTGTTGCCATCCCCACAGCAATGCACTTCTTGAAGCGACATTCTTGGCACTGGTTTCTGGTCACTTTGTCGATAACACATTTCCCCTCATACTTACAGGCGTAGGTTGGGTTGAGATTTTTCTGGATTGTCCTCCTGAAGAATCCCTGAAGAGGAAACAGGTTAGTGTTTAAATAATTAACAGTAACTGGGCAGTACTGCTGTTACCAACCAGCTGCTGTTTCGTTACCTTGCAACCTTCACAGGTGATACAGCGATAGTGATAACCTGTGGCTTTGTCCCCGCACACCACACACAGCTCATCCTTGTCCAGGTAACTGGGTATATACCCTGCAGAGAGCAACACATGGATCATATATCAGACTTGATCTGAAAAAACTAACAAAAAAATATGTTTAGGAGTTTTATTATTTATTTGTATCTTTTTTAAATTTTGGTAAACATTTTTATTTTGCTTAGCAGAAATGACTATTAAACACAGACATACAGTAATTGTTCTGTCAATTTCTAATACTCATTTTAATATTCTCGGTTTATAAATGTATATATATTAGAAATAAAACAAGTACAATGAAGGTGACTTCACAAAAATGGTTGTTGCCTCCAGCTAACACCTCACTCAGTCTGTGCTCAGACTCAGACCTCTGACCTTAACGAGATCAGAGCTCTGAGCTCCGAGCTCCGAACTCAGACAGGCTTCAAGATCAGAGGTACACAAACTGATCAAGATCATCTTTTTACAAAAAAAAGAGAAAGAAATTAATTTACCATCAACCTTCTGTTCCCTCACCATCAATCAATACACCTCGGTCAGAGCCACTGGAGTCTGACTCAGCGACACACTGACCAGATTTAGTTTGAAAAGGCCAGATATGGATTCAGTGAACACAGAGGAGTCATCGTAACACATCACATACAATCATACAAGTGGAAACAAATCCTGAACATGCCGAACAGGAAGCAAAACCAGCTCATAAAAACCAAGAAAACACAACTCAGACCTGTACCTTTCCTGTGGACCCCCTGCATCCACTGCAGGTGGGAAAAGTCCGGTTTGATCTCAGGGAAATACTCAGGCTGATGGTGGAAATGGCTGAGAGGGACCTCCATGTTACAGAACTCCGTCTTCAAAGAAGAAGGGCCCGCAGCATATGAGCACGAGTAGTGCTGGCTGGGGGGCCAAGCCTGCTCCATGCAGGGCAGGTGGTGCAACCGCTGCGGCTCATAGTGTCCGTACCCGGGCCCCTCGCCTGGGTACATGCATTGTTCCCCACCGCTCTGAACACTGAAGCCCCCGACCCCAGCATGGGGCATCTCATACATGTCTGGCATGCAGAAGTTCATCATGAAGAGCAGGGAAAAAAAAAAAAAAAAGTTTTCTCCAAAAATCTCACACACCTTTTCCCTGACTACCAAGTACCACAAATATTACGTTTAGTTCTGTAAAGAAAAGAAAAAACTTCACGTAGCTAAATCAACTAGAAGCACAAACCTTTGAGCAGGCAAATCCACACACCCACAGACTACACCTAGAAACTGCCCCACCTGCCACCACCCGGCCGAGTTGGGAAGCAGAGATTTATGACGACGCAGGGCTCTAATCTGACACTCCGCAAATCCTTGATGTGCCACTTCCACTGGCAATGTCACAGATTAAGATCTTTGTGTGCCGCACCTACAGTGAGGACTGACAGACTTTTTACTCCACAGATAGGAAAATGACCGAAAAACAAAACAAACAAACAAACAAAAAAACAACAAGCTGACTTGATGGAGGCTCAAACAGCAGGAAGGATTAAGAGTGACAATTTTTCTAACCCTCTAACTTCTGTATTATTCTAAACACTTTAACAAAATCTGTAAATGAGCTTCAGAAGAACCACAGATTTATTCCTGAAACACTAAGGAAATATGTTTGACACATTTAAACAGGAATTTTAAAGATTAAAACCACACTACACACCAACACCTTAAACTATGTTTATAAGTAAGAAAACACATCTGTAACCATTGCGTTTTTTACACAAAGTTTGGAGAATATAAATGCAACATTCTTGCTTCTTGCCAATTTGAGACATTAGTAAGCGACTGAGACACACACTGCGTAATCCGTTTTAGATCACACGCTTATTAGCCTAAACACAAGCTATACTCAGCCGTATTGATCAGACTTCCTGTTCAATAAGGAAGGGATAAGCCTTATGGTCGGGATGTAGGTTTTGCTCTCAGAAAAGCTAAAACAACAACAACCAAAAAAGATGAAGATTCAGGCTGTTAGTGATTACTTCAGATAATATACAGAAAACTGACCAGACAAGCCTTTTATATTTATCTCACTTTCATGACACCATGTACAGTAGTAGTTTTGTTCTTAATTTTAGCATTTTTATATTTTTTTCTGTAAGTGTTTTACATTCAAACTACTTCAGCATAATTTGTATTTTACCATTCATACATCAAAACATTCGGTCTTTAAGAAAGAGTGTGCTATGACAAAGTTTTGTTTTAATTTGCTTTGACATATTGGCTCAATTTTTTAAAATTCTTTTACCTATGATTTCGCTAGTTTTAACATTTTACCTTACCTACCTGACCAATTTTAGCTGTTTGCTACTTTTGCTGATTTTAGCAACTGTTTTGCTACATTTAGCTTTTAACTACAGTCGTAATAATTTCAGCTTTAAGCTACGGTTTTGGTCATTTTAGTACTTTAGTGTCTTTAGTGTAATTGTAGCAGTCACTCAGCATTCACACTGAATTTTTGTAGAAAATGCTAATTTCTCTAGTTGTTTGTGTTGTTTAATATTTATTTTCAAAATAGACCTAAATCTTCTCAAACTAAATGAATTGGACAAATATTTAAATAATTTAAAAGACAGTTTAACATTTAGAAAATGAAGTCCTTTGCAACACTAACAGTTTTATAAAAATAATTACACTTACAAAGGCTGTTCTCCTACACACACACTGTAACTTAGAGTTGGGTATAATTTTATTTAGTCTTTATCTTGTTAGTGCAGATTCCATCAAGTCTTTTTAAAGGGGACATCAGCTCACAGGATGAGAGTGAAACAGCTTCAATAAACACAGAAAAAAGTCCAGTCACTTTTTATTTATTTTTTTGTTAAATCCACGTTTCTTGTTGGTAAATGAGGTGGATCAGAAACATGTAGACATGTGAATGTGTGAAGACGTGGTCATATCTGAGCAAAGATAGCTTTAAATTCACTGTTTGTAGAAAACCAGCAAGTCTGCACAAAGGCTGTAACACCATCAGGACTGTTGGTGTACAGGATCCCTGACAAATTTAAATTTATTACTATAGATAGATACAATCTGCTCTCGTGTGGGAACAGAGTTCCCACACGTTGATTGGTGCTTTCAGCACCAATCAACATTTTACAGTTTTTAAACAAAAAAAAAACATGCAAGTTTTTTTTAATATATGAGAAAGTCATAACATACTTATTTGGAATAAAAAAATTGTATAAATTGGAACAAGTGAAATTATACACTTTGAAGCATCTTAAAAAAACAAAACAATTATTGAATAATTCACAAAGGAACTGTTAAGATAATGTTAAGATTCAATTCATGTCAAATAACTGTGATTGAGGTATTTTAATGCTCCAAATGATTATCTGTGTTTCTCAGCTGCAGCCATGTGTGCATGAAACTTACAAACTTTATTTTAGCTTTGGACCTTCGGTTACCCTGAAAAAACAACAACCAGGAAACATTAAAGAAGCTTAATTAGGTAAGCTGCTTGTGTTTTTGTAAGTCTAGCAGTGCATTAAGAGCATTATTAAAAAAAGTATTAATTCCTTCAGAAATTCAAGAACCAAGAAAGAAACACCACACTCCATTTCATTTAATTATATAAGCTAATGTTTCAAGAAGAAGAATCTGAATCAAACAGGGCTCCACTCTGAAAATTGGCCCTCTTCTCAACCTAAAACCTGCAAAGACTGAAACGTTCACACTTTACAACACCCTAACCTGATTTATTAGTGTTACAATTTCTTTAAATACACCCAACAGACAATACTATTTCACATTTGTGCATCTTTTAATTCCCAGTTAGATCATGCTCAGTGCAGGCGCTGATAATCCAGTAATGCAGCTTTAAGCTTGAGACAAAAAGCCTGACAAAGTGATTATTTGTTCAGATATAATATGACGCTTAAGGCGTCTTAAACACGTTGCATTGTGTTGAGGCAACAAGTTGGCCTGCAGAGGGCTGGCTTTTTAATCTCATTAGCCGCGGAGTACAAAGGGAACCTCCATGATCGTAATGCATTCGTGTTCGTCCGCTTGCGCATCTGCTGCATAAATCAGCCTAAGATCTGAGCCTGACAGCTCTGCTATGTGATGGTTTACCAGCTTGGAAAGACGCTTGGTGTTAAAACCTTCAGGCTTGTTCACTAATTAAACAACAATATCCACAGTAAGCTGGTCTTGTGTGAAAGCATGCTACACTTTAGCGGCTCTGAAGATTACTGTGGCAAGAAGGGTTAACATTTATTTATTCAGGCTACAAACTTTCAGTAAATTGATAATAAAGACATTATTATCATATTAGCATATATGACAGACCCTCCAGGATTTTGCGAAAATCAAGCAAACCCCACGAAACCGCTTTTGTTTGCAACTTTGCCCAAAACACTGCAACTTTCCCGCAACTTTACCCCAATATTTATTGTTTCTAAAGTGATTCGCCACCGTTTCTGCAGTCTAGTCTCTTCTTTGTGGGTTTGTGTAGCGTGGAATACAAAATAAGCCCAAATAACTCAGGAAGAAGACACGTGACGTCACTTCCTGTTAAC
>NC_051434.1:25549787-25567968 GCF_001649575.2 Kryptolebias marmoratus
GTGAGGAGAGCTGCAGACCAGGGACAATCCAGAAATGCTCATGAATGTCAGTTTAGAAGCTATCAAAGTTCTCAAATAAAGCACCTTTTGATAATGTCAATGTTTGTTGGTAATTATCTTACAAAACTAGTAAGTATTTTTGGTTTATATATTAAAAGTTATGGTTGTTTATTGATTTTAGTAAAAAAAAAATCGCACCCTTTCATCACAACTTTTAGGAAAATGCCCCGCAAAATCCTGGAGGGACTGATGTAAGGTGGTAATTTGTAAATGGGTTGCATGCTGTTTGTATTTATACAACCAACTACGTAGTCAGCAAAACATACTACTGTGTAGCTGAAATAGTAACGGAGGAAAACCCAGCTTGTTGATTTTTACCAATTTTTTGGTAAAAATCAACTTTGAACTAACTTTGAAGTTATTTTTTTCCTGATGAACTTGAACTGAGCATAAAATGATGGCAATAAGTGCTGTTAACTTTGACAGTGAATGATTGTAGCAAGCAGATTTTCAGGACAAGTTTTTGCTCCCTTTTGGCTCCTATTAGGATGTTTCCTTCAGTGGGAAACATGCCAACTTTTTTAGGCTATTTCTGCTCTGAGGCTATTTCTGAGTACTCGTATCTTGGAGGATCCATTGATAAAAACATGCCTTTTCTTCTTGCCTTAAACTTACCTACAATTTAACATTAAAAACTAGAGGCTCATGCTTTAGACATTAAAACTGAGGGTTTAACCCTGTTTGGCCTATACCTTTGTAGCTTGAGTAAACTCAAACTACAAAGTATTAGTACTTAATTTATTTTGAACAAGGTAGGAACAAAAAAAGAAGAAGACAAAAAAAACAAACAAAAAAAATAATATTAAGCAATAATACTCAAAATTAAAATGATACACTATTTACAACAGAAAAACCTAATGTTATGTTTGAAATAAAGTAGGAAAAAGTATAAGCATAGGGTCAGCAGCCCTCAAGACAAAGAGTCACGTAAGCCACTTCCTGCCGTGCAGGTCAAGCCCGGGACCCACCCCCCCAATGGCCCGGCACCCACACCAGCTCCCAGCAGAGAAACTACTCAGCACCAAGCAGGAGAAGGCCCGAAGAGCCCCCCAACACACCGGGCAGGCCACAATTTACCTCAGAGCAGATGGTGCCTCTCCTCAAGCATATTTCGGCAGAACTGAACAGGGACCTGTCCCCTAAGTTGAAGGCAATGTTGGGGTTCCTGACAAGTGCCTGGAACTCAACGGTCATCCAGGGTTCCTGGTTGGGAAATTGCTGGATGTGTTTCTCCATGGCAACATAATCGGCACAGGTTTAAATATAAAACAGCATTTTCTCTGTGTATGCACTGAAATTCTTCCATGATGTTTGCTCAAAACAGTCTGGTAGCTTAGCCAATGAATCTTATGGCCAAATCTTAACTGTTCTCCCAGATGGCTTTGCTTGCCTCCTTAGGGGAACATAGATTGGTAACATGAGCAGTGAGAGATGGTCAGAAAATCCTAAATAAAGAGTGCTTCACTGTATGTTAGAATAAACACAGTCCAGTGTTATTGCCCCTAGTAGCACAGTTTGTTGCACAAAGTTGGGGAAAACAGATTTTAGGCACGCTTGATTGAAGTTGTTGTCCAAGATATGGACACCGTCAGGATAAGTGTGCTGCTGTTTGTTAATGTTAGCCAGAAGAAGGCTAAGTGTGATGCTAATCTTAGCATTAGAATAGCTTTGATAGTAAATAGAAAGTTCTGCATACAACTGACAGATACTCAAGATCTGGAGAACAGTGACAGAGAGCCTGGTGTTCTTGCAATATCGGGCAGGATAAAACTCAGTGGCCACTGTCAAGATCCAATCCAAAACTGATTAAGTCGTGATGTCCATCAGCTTTCTACCAAACTAAGGCAGGCTGATGGGAACAAACCCCCAGCCCCCCACCAAACGGGAAAGCCAAGAGCCGCTGCACTGACGCATGCTGCCATTTTTTGCCGACACTAATCTCCACTCGAACATAACTTTACCTCTTCCCTCATCTCTGGCCTGACTCGTATTTATTTTCAGTCTAGTGCACTATGCCAAGTGTTTTTAGGTCCCATGATAAGAGCAATAAAATTATTATTATTAATATTGAATCGATTATATGAACCAGAATTCTAATGCTTTGTAAGAAAAAATAAACGTGCAAATTGATGCATGATGCCATTTACCAAAATTTAACTATATTTTTTTAAAATCTCATTTATTTGATGAAGAATTATTAAACAATTGAGAATTAGTTTATTTTAGGTCTGTAAATTTAGTTAGTGAACTTTGAACATGAAATAATGGACCTCTGTGGACTGAATTTTGAGGAAGTTCCATTTATAGTGTGAACTTTTATAAACCTGTTGGAGGATATAGAATAAAGCTACTTCTTTATTGCCTTCACACTGAAGGAGGTTTTGTAAATTTGCTGTGATTCAACCACATTCTGATCAATTAAATAGGTCAAAGAGCTTAGTGTGGTCAGAATGAGGGGGCTGTAAAAACAAACAGCAACAAATAAAAGGTCTTTAGAGGTCTTTAAAGGTGTGAAAGTTCATTTATAATTCACCTGAAACTCTTATCTAACAGACAAAATCAAAAAAAGAAATAATATGAATTTTAACTCAAATTTTTGTGTCATTTTAAAAATCGTTTATACTTTTTTACACAGTGGACTTGTATTTGTATTACTTATTGTGAAATGTTCAGTTTATATGTTAGAGCAGCTTTCCAACAAACTAAAACCTTTAACAATTAATTAGCTATAAACTTTAGTAAAAAATAATGAAGAAAATATACAAATATATTGGTCTGTGTGGAAAATGCAAAACAAATAAAAGCAAGAAAGTGCTTTGGTTTACTTTAGATTGTTGTGAAAATGAGTCATACAAATTTTAAATAGACTAAAAACTTCAAGACTGCATTAAAGTTTATCTTTGTTTACTTTTGTTTTTCTTTCTGCTTTCAGGATGTTTAGGAAATCTAACTTTAAATAATTCACAGGTGTGAACAAACTTACATTGAGGTATAATTAATGTGTATTTCAAATAAAGTGTCTGAGTGAACAGTTAAAAAGGCTTACGGTGGGATTAGGGGCTCAGTTAATGGAACAAGTGGGAATGTGTGACAATTGGATTCAATCAACATGCAACAGCTGGTAAGAGACAAGTCATATGAGGCAAATCTGCTTTCAGAGAGGGCCTGATACCAGTTTAACTTTTTGATGAGGTGATGTCCTTGACTTGGACTAATCTTGTTTGCAGTTTCCTAAACAACTGTCAACAAACTGTTAAGCATCCATCAGACAGAGTTTAAGGCAAGTCAATAACGAAACAATCTGTTGTCTGAGTTGACAAAGTTAACGCCTCTGTGCAAGATTTAAGGGACCTCTGCGTAAGATGCAACAAATTACTCTTCATTTTAATAATCCTATCTTCTCTAAAAGTTTAAAACATCTCTGTGAATTTTAACCAGATTGATAACGCTTAAAAAACCCTGATAACTGATCTTGTAAATGAGTGAATAAAATCAGATTCAACTAAAAAAAAGCATTTATTTAGTTAAACTTTGTTTTACAACAGGTACTTTTTCTTTCATAAAAAGCATTTTATAGATGTCAAGCATATAATCAAAGCTTAAAAATAGGGACTTTAATAATCATATATGAATTTTATTTAACTGTTTCCCTGTTTAAAAATGCAAATACTTTTAGAAATCCACTACACATCATGAATCGAACTTAAAAATCATTTACTTACCTTAACTGTCAGACCGAATGCCATCTACCTTATTTGTTTTATTGAAAACATGTTGGAATAATAAATCCACATAAATAATTCCTGAGTAAACACCTGTCCAACCTTCCAGGAGGTGACTCCAAGTATTCCTGACAAACAGCTGAAGGAACCAACAAGGCCTTTTGGTTTTGAAGAACAGACCCAATTGCTCATAGTTCTACTTTCCAGTTATTTTACTCTGATCATAGCCTCCCTCTCGGTGGCAGCTAACTGTAGTGGCTCAGCGGCAAGCTTTTGCACAAATATATTCCCTCCCTGATTGATCACTTTGGGACACAGGGGTTCAAAGCCGGTCATGAACAATATTTGGATGTGAGGAATCTCTTCCACCCAGGGGCACTCGATTAACACTGTGCTCCGTGCCAGATGTCCCCGGCTACTCCATGTTACCTGAGGAGGCCACATTAGTTGAACCTTTCACATTAAAATACAGGTTAAGCTCAGGCAAACAACAGAAGGCTCCCAGGTTAAGGTGGAAGTTGGAGCGGATTATCCTCAACTTCACAATGCATCAATCTCTTTCAGAGACAACTCTTAGTTTTTATCTCATCTCATTTCATGTAAGGAGTTGGGTTTTGTTTTGTTTCTTCTTGATCTATTTTGTATTTGTTTTCTTGTCTTGTCTTTCGTATTGTTGTCTTTGTCATCATTCATTCCTCTTCAGTCGGTCTCTTGTCTATTCTGCCACACCCATCTCCTCCTATTAGCAATCATTATCATTCACCTGTGCTCACTTCCCATTATCATCCTCTGCTTTAAAACCTGGTCGTCTTCTCCACTTCCCCGTCGGTTCATTGTTGTTTGTCTCTGGTTCCATCATGCCTTGCCTTGCCGTTTTTGGATTTATTGTTATAGTCTGTTTTGCTGTCACATCAGCTTTTTGTTTTCTTGTTTTGTTATATTAGAATAAATTTTCAGTTTTTCAAATGAGTCTGCACTCCGGGTTCCTCTCGTTCTCCTCGGCTCATGACAATTTCAGTCCAGGTCCCCAAAACTGTACAATAAAACTCCACTTCGTACGGTTGGAGCTAAACAAACTTGCTAGTTTGTTTGTTTGCTTTGTTTATTAGTTTGTTTAAATGCTAGTTTTTATTTGTGTGAAGCATTCCACGTCACATCCATCAGGATGCTTCACACAAATAAAAACTAGCATTTTCTGTGAAAATGCAGTGTGAATGCTAAGTGCTGAATGACTTTGCTGAGATTTGTTAAAAAAGATTTTATTTTTTGTAAATAAAGTAAAATACTTTGAAAAATATAAGTTCATAGCACACCATTCCAGATTAAGTTGAACTTTTGATTTATAAATAGTTGAAATATCCCAAAGTATGCAGAAGTAGTTTGATTGCAAAATATGTACAGAAGAATGTGCTTACCCGTGCTCTTCAAACAACTGATTTCTTAGAAAGGTTAATCTTGGATATCAAGGGATGCTGGCTTATTTTGCAACTAAAGTGCTATTAGCTCTACACTCTGAAAGCACAAAGTGGTTTCATTTCAGCAAAAACGTTTGGTCTTTTTACATTGCACACTGTTAAAATGAATTTAATATTTAACAAACCTGAAGCCATCAAAAGAGAGAGAGAGAGAGGTAGAGAGAGGTAGAGAAGCCCTTGAAACTCTGAAGGCAACTGTTAAGGACTTTCATTTTGTAGTAAAGGCCCAGCATTCCTGGAAGAAATGCATATCACCCACCACCTTTCATGCCAGGGCTTTAAATTAAGATCATTTTATGATGAGAAATGATAAGGTTATAACCATTTTGGTCAAACCTTGTTATGTGCAACATTTTATGTGCAATCACACGCAATATTTCGAGTTCCTTCACAATCTGTTACTGGTCAAAGTGTGCATTAATGATGACGCTTAGCTACTACCACATCAAGCTTTTGCTAAAAACTTGTAAAACTGACTGGATTAGTGTATTAGCAGTGGCAATCATACTGAATTGAGTTGATTCTAAAAGTTAACAAGTTGTAGATATACACAAACAATGATTACTTTCTGAAAGAGTCATTAAAATCCATCCATTAGTTCATGAGATATATTGCTAACAGACAGACAGAGTTGACTTCAGCAGTAAATGGTAGATTTAAAAACAGATCTTGCATGATCAGTAAGCAGTCAGAGTATTTTTTGAGAATGACTTTCAGCTACTGTACTACCACTCAGAATCTGTAAAACTGAGTTATAGTTAATTTAGTATTTGCTAAAGCTGATTAGCT
Source organism: Kryptolebias marmoratus (assembly GCF_001649575.2). Taxonomy (NCBI): domain Eukaryota; kingdom Metazoa; phylum Chordata; class Actinopteri; order Cyprinodontiformes; family Rivulidae; genus Kryptolebias; species Kryptolebias marmoratus. The sequence goes on from NC_051434.1 coordinate 25,555,834, forward strand.
ATAGCAGCCATCTCGATTACTTTGTGAGTTTCATTAAAATCTGCTCACTGATTCATGAAATATTTTGCTGACAGACAGACAAACAAACCCACACTTGCACACACGCATGCAAAAACCTTATCATCTATTCGCCTTTCAACAATAAAACTTAAATCTGAAACAAGCTGGCAAAAAGCTATTTAAGTTTTGGTTTGCCTATTACACAAACTGATCTGTACAAAGGATTTAAAAGGTTACTTAGGCAGGCTGTAATTTTATAACTATTATTAAAATTTTATTAAGCTCAAAATCTAATCAAACTAAACTATTATAACACAACGAAAACATTTTTTTTGTACCTTTATTTAACCAAGTGAGTCCCTTTGAGATCACAAGATCTCTCTTTCAGAGGAGCCCTGGGCCAGAAGGCAGCAAGTGTCCTGAGATCAATTTTTGTTATAGAAACGAACACATATGTGAAGCTAAAAATTCTAGTAAAAAACTGTGTAAAACAATGTCCAGCAGCCTAGGTGAATTTACAAAAAAAAATTTAATCCCAAAGATCAGTTAAATCTAATGTATTGCATATAAGAACTGTGTTCACACATAATGGTAAATCATAAATATAATGTACTTCTGTGGTGCCTTTCTAGGCAACCAGGCTACTGAAAGAACATTAAAGTTTTCCAGCGTGCAAACTGTTTTGGTATTTAAATTTCCCTGAAATCATCCTCCTGAAAAGAAATTATTTAAAAAAATGATAATGCAGGGCTTCAACATTGTCTTCTTTACAGATCTTTGTCCAGATTTTACTTAAAGTATACTATTTACAAAAAGTCATACTATTAATAAGTTTTCCTAAATTTATACAATAACATTTACCTAACAAAACTAAAATAAATCAAATTATAAAAAAAGAAATAAATGAAACTTATGAATCTAGTTTTTAAAATGGTTTGCAGTTCAACATGTACAGTGCCTTGCGAAAGTATTAACCCTGCTTGGTATGCCTTTGTTTTGGTGCCTTATAACATGGAATTCTGCGTGGGCCCACCACCTGCGAGGAGGACCGTAAAAGTTGGGTGCAGTGTGAGCTGGGTGGCAGGCGAGGAAAGGTCTCTGCCCGTGCTGACTCCTGGTGGCATAGACTAGATCTAAGGTGAGTAAGAAGCTAGCTAGAGCCTGTGTGTGAGGTTGGGCGATACCAACTAGATATAGTTGGACTGACTTCTACACATGGATTGGGATCTGGAATGGGGCTGGACTCTTTACTTTTCTGGAGTGCCCAGGGAGAAAGGCAGACGTGGGGATAGTCACTAGCTCTTGGTTTAAAGCCTCTCTGTGGCTTCAGGCTACAGGAGGGAATGTTCTGACTGTTGTTTGTGCACCAGACATCAGTTCAGATTACCCAGCCTTCTTGGAGTCTCTGGATGGTGTTCTGGAAAGGGTGCCACCTGAGAATGCTATTGTTCTCCTGCGAGACTTTAATGCCCATGTGGGAATGACAAAGTCATCTGGAGGGGAGTGACTGGGAGGAACAGCCTCCCTGATCTAAACCTGAGTGGTGATCTCTTACTAGTCTTGGGTGCTAGGCATGGGCTGTCCATAACAAACACCATGTTCGAACATAGGGTGGTCCATAAGTGCATTTGGTACCAAGTCACCTTTGGACAAATGGCCAAAGGTAAACATATCATCAGACCTCCACCCATATGTCTTGGACACTTGAGAGAGGGGGAGAGTTGTCAACTCACCACCTCGTGGTGAGTGTATCTGGCGGTGGGGGAAGCTGTCTGACCACCAGCCTCCCCCATAAAACCCTAATGAGTAGTTAGGGTGAACTGGGAATGTCTGGCTGAGCCCCTGTCCTGTCAACTCACACCTACAGAAAAGTTTTTCACATGTCCTGGGAGAACTCTGCAGTGATGGAGGTTGTCAAGCTTAAGGAGGATTTTAGGGCTTGGTTGTCCTGAAGGACTACTGAAGCGGATGACATGTACGAGGTGGCCAGAATGACTGCGGCTTCTGTGGTTGCAGATACAAAAACTCAGGCGTGGGAGGAATTCAGAGGACTTTTAGTCTTTTGGTTGGCCTTGAGGAGGTTATAGCAAATCATTCGGCAAATTGGAAAGGGAAAGCAGGCAACATCTCAGGTTGTTCTTGATTTGGGTCGCGAATTGCTGACCCAGACTGCGGATACTGTTGAACAGTGGAAGGAGCAGTTGGAGGATCTCTAATCTGGCCACCATGTTCACCTTTGTTTCAAATTTGATTCCAGGAGGAACTGAGTTAGCACCTATCCTATATTTCCAGACACATGCACGTTTTAGGCTAAGTGTGATAATGTATCTGAAATTACTAGTCTTTCTTTTTCATTCTTTCCTCTTCTGCTTTGTTTAATTAAAATATATTTTTTAAATATAATTTTCATTGTACAGCACTTTGGTTACTACATGTTATTTTTAAATGTGCTTTATAAATAAAGTGATGCGACTATTTTATCACGTTGAAACTTCGGTATTTATGGCGTGTGGATGGAGATATTAGCGTAGCATGAAGAAGCACTCTTTTTCAGGACTGTCATCTTTCAGTAACTGTTCTCTCTGAAGTTCATTGTGACCTGAGTGAATGTTGATTGTTTTGGGACACATATATACACTTGTGAACATCTAATCAGTTATTCAGATTGTTTACATGCTTTCTTAAGGCTTGTGAAAAAAATAGGATTCACTGTTAAAATGAGATACGTTTATGTGATTATTAACCTGTTGAAATATGAAAAAATATTATTGTTCACATTTGTGCGCATTTATTCAATATGATAAATTATTTAAAACTATTTATTTACAGGAGAACTGTACTGAGTTACAAGTGAAAGAGTCTTTGGACTATATCTTCTATATATTTAAACATTTCAAATCTTTCCACTGTGTTGTGAACAATGCCATCAGGCCACAGCAAATTACCCACACATTTGGAGTTGTCCCTCCATGAAGAGATTCTTGTCTGAAAATTTTCTTACATTATCTTATGTAACTGGAGAGGATATTGCTCCCAGTGTCTTAACTGCCTTGTTCAGAGTATGGCCCGTATTTAGTTGCTCTCTCTTCTGGTAAAAAAAAAAGAATCACAAAACATTCACAACTAGGCTGCTACCCCTGCGACCCGACCCCAGATAAGCGGAAGAAGATGAATGGATGGATGGATGACTCGTTATTTTATTTTATTTTTTTAATAACACCAAAAATGAAAAAAAAAAAAATGCCTGGATTTTCATATTTCACTTTTAGGCTAAGATCGAAATTTTTTTAAAATATTTAATTGGTCGGGTTTAAGTGACCCGGAAGTTTGGTAAGGAGCGTTAGTAAACAACAAACGTTATCTTGTTACCGGCCACCATAGACATAGTTTACACAGACACCTCAAAGACTGGCGCTGTCTGTTGGAGCTGACGAGTCAGAGCGGCCGCCATCTTGGCTGGGTCCTTCACGCGTCCCCCAGTTCATTTCTTTGTACTGAGGAAGCTGTATGTTCAACTAAAATAATCAGAACTCTTTGAATCTTTACCTGATTTTCACACAGTTTGGTTTGTTACAAACAGCAGAGATGTGGTTATGATACAGGAAGCTTTCACACATTAAAAATATGTGCTATCATGCTAAAATACTTTCTTTTATGCTCTTTAACAAAGACAGACATATGGCATATTAATAAATGTATATTTCAATACATTTCATATTTTAATAAAGAAACAAGTTTAATTGATCATTTGAATTTATATCACTCTTTCACACACATACACCCACACACACACAATCCTGAGCCTTCTGTACACCACAACTATAATTTCTTCATATTTTTGTGTGCTGTTTATGCACACACATTAGGTTTTTGTACACACACATACACAGTTAGTTTGATATATAATACCTCAAAACAACTTAATTAAAAACAACTAGAAAAGGTCTTAGTAGGTTTTAGTATCCTACAGTGTAGTGTAGTGTGGATCTGAGCCTACAAGTGAAATATCAAAAAACAGGCATTTTTTCATTTTTGGTGTTATAATAAAAAACAAAAAACAAAATAACCATTCAGTTTTTCATTATTTGAGTTTTGATTGAAAATGGAAAGAACGAATGATACATGGATTTGCAGCTCAATACATATACAGGATAGATATGTATCCATATGTGTGTGTGTGTGTGTGTGTATATATATATATAAAGAGAGAGATATATAGATATAGATAGTGTATACAGGGGTCTTTTATTTTATTTTTATTTTTTACAGCTTTTCTGTTTGATATCTATTTTGTATGCTATAAATCGTTGAACTCATTGGTTTCCTTCATTTATTGATTAGCTTTCACTAATTTGTTAGTAGTAGATGCCAGTGTGGGGGTGTTTATATGTTGATGGTTGCTGATTAGTATAAAAACACCAAACCTCTGTAACAATTATTGAATAAAAGAAACATTGTTATTCCTAAAGTGAAAATTTTAATTAAAAAAATTAAAAATTAAAACTGAAAAGTGGTGTGTGCATATATGTTCATGCCCTTTGCTTTGAAGCCCCAACCATTTTCTTCAGAATCTATATAATTAGATAAATAAGAGCCACCTGTGATCAAACTAAGAGTCAAATGATCTCAGTATTTATATGTCTACCCAGTAGACCCCAGAATCAACACAAGTTCAACACCTCTAAGTAGTAAGGACTACCTCCATGCAAGAGACATCATGAAGACCAAGGAACTCTCCAAACAGGCCAGAGAAAAAGTTGGAAAGAAGTACACATCAGGGTTGACTTCTAAAAAAGTGTTGCATAACATCCTATGGAGCTCCATTAAATCTGTTATTAGGAAAGGGAAAACTGGTGCTATCTCAGCAAACCTGCCAAGAGATAACAATCATTAAAACATCCATGAGGCCAAAGATAACCCTGATGGGACTGGGAGATGGGAGGAACTGTCCACAGGACCACTAGAAGCTGCACAGAGCTGGGCTTCATGGAAGAGTGAACAGGAAAAACACATTGAATAAAGAAACAAAAGCTGGACTGTTTGGAATTTCTTTCTCAACCAGGTGGAAGGTGCTGTGGTCAGATGAGACTAAACATCAAGGACAACACCATGTCTGAGGCAAATCTACCCCCTCCCATCATGCTGATACCACCGAACCTGTGGTAAAGCATGGTGGTGGCAGCATCATGCTGTGGGATGTTTTTCACCAGCAGACACTGGGAAACTGGTTAAATAAAAAATCCAATCAAATTCCAGGTTGTAAGGCAAGAAAACAGAAAAATTACCAAGAGGGCTCAATAGTTTTTGCCAAAAAAACTGAAGAGAGGCAGGGTACACCATGGACAGGTCACAAGTCTAATACCGAAACACACGGACAAGAGAGGCAGACAATCATTCATGCTCGCACCCACTTCTAGTGATAATTTAGAGATACCAGCAAACCTAACATGCAGATTTTTTTTGTCTGTGGGAGAAAACCGGAGTACCTGGAGAAAACCCATGTGTGAATGAGGAGAACATGTAAACACCTCACAGAAAGACAAGGAGAACACCTGTGACCTTCATGCTGTGAGGCAACAGCTCTAACCTCTGTACCACCATGCTGCCTCTAAAAGTCAGTTTAGACTCAAGTTGAAATCAAAATCTGAAATAAAGATTTGTATTTTGTTGTATTGTTTCCAGCAACAAACTAATTATTTTGATAGGAGACTTTGCAGGATGTCTCTCCCTGTTCTTACAGCATAGGCATTTACTTTCTGATCTTTAGTTTAAAATTATCATCAATTAATTGTATAGTAAAAAATAAACCAAATTTGCACAATAAAAACAGGTAAAAAGCCCACATTTACTTAGAGAATACAAAACAACATTGTTAAGTGAAATTAAAATGAGAGAATTAAAATGTACACACGTCATAAAAGCACAAAGCAAGCCAAAAAACAGAAACTCAACTGTACATAATGTTTTAATGTCGTCTAACTTGAATTGTTCAGGGAATAATAGTTTTACTATAATATGTTTACTACATATTGTGCAGAGTTGTCAGAGGTTTAGTAAATCTATAATAACCAATCAGAATTCCCTGTTCCAACAGTTTCTGTAATGTTTTATAGATACTGTCCTGTTGCAGCTTTGAAGATGCATCAGGGACCTTACAGTGACAAAGAGCTTAATGAGAGAAATTTGGGACAACATCTAACACGTCTTAAAGGTTCAGGTGGACAATGAGCAGTTTTAAGTGGTGGTTTTCAAGCCTCATAAAATATGGGTATTTGACAACACCATAAATCACTTTGTTTATATGTGACAATTTGAAACCTCCCTGCAGTAAAGCATGGTAGGATATAATCATAATGTTGAGTTGCCATGCTGCATTCAATACTTGAGAGATTTAATGCATGAAATCAGAGTATTTTTGAGCTAAATGTTTTACCCAATGTGAGAAACCTACAATTGTATTGGAAATCATGGGTTTATCAGAAATGAAACACACAAAAAACAGTATGAATGAAATGAAAAGGATGAACTGGCTTTTTCCACTTCTATTTCATTTAGGAGGTTTGGACTTGGATCCAGACCTCACACCAATAAAAACTATTTTAAAATTGTAAATAAAAAGAAAATAAAAACTTTTCTATAAACTTTAATAAGTTTGAACTCATTTTAATTTCTCTCTCATGTTATCAGACATTCTGATAGTAAGTGATGGAACCGGGTCATGGATCCAAACGGCTCAAATGAGCTTGTTAGAAAGTCTGTCTGTGTTTACTCTAAGGGATGGGGGGTAAGGAGCTCATCCAAGCCTGAGGGGCTCAGAGCAGAGCCACAGCTCCTTCACACTAAAAGTGTCACCTTGACACACATTCAGACACCTGGTAAAGATGCCGCCTGGACATCTTCTAGGCGAAGTGTTTCAGACACGTCTGACCACCCAACACATGCTGCAGAGATTATGTGTCTCGATTGGCTTGAAAACGCCTTAGTGTCCTCCTGGAAGAGCTAGAGGTGATGACTAAGGTAACTCAGGTCTGGGTGGCTCTGCTTGGACTTTGACCTAAATGACCTGGCCAAAAAAAAAGCAGTTAAAAATGGAAAGGTGTGGGGGATACCGTCATTTTATTTAATATTGAATACTCTGTCACATATACAAGGTGCAACAGAAATTTGTCCAGATTCTATGCATGAGAATCTCTCTCTATATTCTTATAGTAAATAATTCCAAATGACCCTTAATTCTGTCAAGTTCACTCATTCTGACATGTTTACAAAAATATACCCTGGTGACATAATCAATCAAATAGTGGAAATTTCTATCTTGGAAAAGACGTAATATAAGAAACTACATAAATTCTATCTAATATTGTGGGAGTCTTTGGTAGTGTAACAGACATACACTGACCTTAATGAAGCTTAATTAGTCCGCTGCAATGAAAGTAAGATGCGTGAATTAAATGAAAGTGTCAGGACACTTATTGAACTGCATCTACTTTACCACCATAATTAAGCATCAAAAAGGCTCGGAATTAAAATTTTATCAACCCATGAAGCTCGAAAACAACATAAATTCACTTTTTTAGCTTCTCTCCATGTGACTCAGTGACTCCACTTTTACATCAGTGAGAGGGAGGATAAAATCTGGTGCATCACTTGAGTTTTCCTGTGACAAGTTCACCATTTTTCAGGAACACTCCCCAGCTCACCCAGACTGACAGAGAAGACAAATGAGTGCTGTGAGGGTGGACAATTATTACCATTCTGAATGGCCTCATCTTTCCAGCGGGGAGAACAGTTTTCTGCTGGATCTAAAATAGATGGGAGAGGCATTTTACCAAAAAACAACAACAACAAAAAACTTGCTGAAAAAACAAACAAACAAAAAAGAGGTTAGAGGAAAAAAACAAGCTCTGATTTAGTAGGAAATTAAAAACCAGACTCATAAAACAGAATTGCATAGAAACCAGCAGCATCACAAACATTTCTTATTGTTGGTCTTAAGGTGGAACAGCAAGCGAGGGGATTGGGTTCATTTCCTCGTGCGATACACGTGAGCTTGTATCTGTTTAGTTTGATAACATATGTGCCGGATCAGAGGTGTTAGTGGGACGGCTAAATCCGCACGTGACAACCAATTTACCTCGTACATTATCTCTGTTGACTAAATGCACCTAGCGGCACATACTGTAGTGCCTATTCAGTTTAAGGGACAAGCTGTTAGTGTTGCAACCCATATGTTTTAGACACAGTGAGGTCCAACACGTGCAGGCTGGTTTTAAGAGTGCCAGGAAGTGCTGCCTTCATTGCTTGGACAAAGAAATGTTAATTAATTATTAACAATGTGAACATTTCAATTCAGTGGATGTTTTTAAGCTGAGTTCAAGCTGAGCTTTCCATCAATAAGAACTATAACAAATAATTGTAAAAAATACTGTTTACCATATCTGTAACTTCTACTGTAATTTTTCACTAGAAATTCTATTAAATCTCATTTTACATCTTATGTTTTATAATAAATTCATATGGTATAGTGTTAAAATAGTCAAAGTTCAAATTAAATGGTATTTAAACCAGACTCTATTCCTCCAGATGTTGTACCCTACTAAAGGAGACTGCTGACAATGTTTAACCTGGTTGTTGGTGCAGAAACGGACATTTCTGAAGAAAATTTGTGCTTTTTTTAAATTGCCAGATTGATGGTTCATCTATTGTGAAGTAAAACATTTAAACAACTCAACTAATGACCTTTAAGTGAAATCCAAAAGTTTAAAACTAGTTTTGAGTGGTGGGGGATGAAGAGTAGAGAGGAATGAAGAGTGGCCACAGTATTCTGCACCTTTATTGCCCTAACAGGAAGAAAATGTGTCAAAGCAGAATGGCAATCTGCTGCTTTTAGTGTTTATTGGGCCCAATCAGATAATAAAATTGCAAACTTTATACAGATTATAAAATAAAAATTGGGACGAGAAGTAGGGTTTGATGTGAGGAAAACTTTGAAATGATGTCTTATAGTTAAAATGTGATAAAAATATATGACTTTTAGAAAAAACGATGTGAGCTAAATGTTTGTAATACATTAAAAAGTTGTGATGTCCTTAATGCTGCTCGTGTATTTTGTTTATTAGGACAAAATAATGATTTAAGGAAACTTGAAGCTCCATCTTTTAGTGTTTGAATTTCGTAAATATGATTTTAGATATCAAATAAACAGTTTTGTGTCAGTATCAAAAGATTTGTGGCAAGCCTTTAATCAGGATGATTTTTAGAATAAAGCTGGGCAGGATCCAGACCTGACCATGTGTTGTGTATGGGGGATACTCAGGCTCAGAGTCTTACCTGACATACTGGAGGGCTCAAGGCCAAGAAGTCATCTTCAGTGCCTCCTCAGACATCTGGATACTGACCTGCCAGGACACAGAGCCCATAGTCACTATTTGTAATCCTTCATTTCTTCAGTAACACCTCAGAACACTTTCACACTATCAACACCTGCAGTGCCTTTTTAAACCAACCACCTAAATCCTCTGTCGGAAAACTGCAGCTAACTGGGGAAATCAGATGCTTCTGATTGGTCAAAGACTTCTCGATTCATCTCAGGTGAAATCTAAGGAAGTAATTTGTGTGTTGTGAGAGTATTAAATGAAATTCTTCACAAGTCTTTGAAGTTATTGCTTCATTTTTTCTTCTGACATCTGGCGGTTGAACAGAAAAAATCTGTTAACCTAAACTCATGTTAGTAGTTGAGTTGAAATGCTCTTAGGTTGCTTTCTCTTTGACACTACTGTTTTTGCATTATAATAAGATTTTTCTGCAAAATGAGAGAAAAACTATCTTATAGCACTGACTCACTTTAAAGAAGCACATTTTCTCCTTGTTTTGGATGTCACAAGTAATTAGTGTATAGACACTGTATTTTTCTGTCTCTTAAAGTTCAGTTCTCTGTATCAACATTTATGGTTTTCACATCAACCCGTGTGCAGGGTTGGTCTAACAAATGACTTTATGTGCACCAGTCCTTAAGGGTTCCCACAGGCTGATTGTGGCTATTTACATGCACATCCAACAGTTTGAACCACCCATACTGTGCTTTATACAGACATACTGACTATAAATGTGACTGAATTTATAAAAATTAACATTCAATAGATGGGGCAGGGACGAACCAGCAAAATAGGATGAGAAGATTGACGCTACAAAATATACTGTTAAAAGTATTATGTGTAGATTATTTCTACACATTTATTGTACCCTTAAATTTATTGGTTCTTTGTTTTGAAGAATTACAGGACTTTATTAGGAGAAATAGCAGGAGAAGAGAAATTTTAGCATAAATGTAAAAAAAAAAACAAAGATTTTGAATTACAGAATTTCTTTAAAATGCTTTATTTAATAGAGGTGGGTCAAAAGTTTGTTTCATTTGTAAATTTCTTTTTTATTTTATGATTTGGAAGTCAATTTTTCAGAAATCCAGAATCAAAACCACTTTTAACCAGCAGGGGGCGATGAGTTCTTTTTATTTGAGCAGCTTTGTTATTCAAACAGACCTGCAGGAGCTGCAGGATGGTCTGCTGGTCAGCAGTGTTTAGACAGTTATACAAGTGTTAAAGAGTGCCAAAAGAGTCCAAAGTATGGGAGGTTTTCAAGCTAGTTGTCAATAAAAGGGAGGTTTCTTAGCTCTAAGAGTTTTTTGTTGCTTTAAGAGCAGCACAGAAGAGCAATGAGCCAAAAAGGTTTGCAAGAGTCTGCAAGAGGAAAGTTGCTAAATGAACTCTATGAAGTTGGACAGATTGTCTGTCTGCTACATTTTCCACTAAATAAATGTTTGAGGAAACTTTCAGACTAAAACATGGGTTAATGTTTGATTAATTAACGCTGTTTCTGACCACTGTTGACTTGAGTTTTGTTCCCCGCTCAGGATCTGATTCCCTGCAGCTTCACTCTGTTTTCCTCTTTACCTCTGTTGTTTTAAATAACAACATTTTAAGTAAAATGCTTAAAAAAAGATCTGGATATTGTTTTTAACATTCAAATATGACAAATTCAATTATTATACCTACTAATAAAAAATACAATTCATATATATGAAAAGTGTGTTTAAGTTAGAAGAACATTTGTCTCCATTACTCAATTTTAAATAGTTGTGTTTGTTTGTTTCTCTTCTTTTTATGAAGGTAAAACCAAGTGACTGAATTCTAGCAAAAGAAGGATTTCTCACCACAGACTGCTGCAGTTTTTACCAACAGTATCCTTATAACATGCTGAATATTCAGGATTTTTGTTTTTAAATACAGAATTACAAATAAGCTTTATTTTACTTATTTGTCATGCTGAAGTTGGAACTTTAAACCTATATTTTTTGTATTTGAATTTGCAAGCCCTTGTTGAAGTTTCACTTTGTGATATACTGTAAATGCCAAAGTTGACTTAAAATAAAATGAACTAAAATAAAATTGTTGATCATGAGTTTTGGAGGAAAATTAGCCTTTAAGATAAATTGATAAATTACTTGAAATAAACATAGTGGTTAGCCCTAAGAAGTTCCTCCTTTGTTTCCTACTATGTTGTAATAAATATTTTACAGTATTGTAACACCACATGGTGTAAATGTCTGCCCACTACTGAGAAAACAAAACTTTTAACAAATAAACATTTGCTCTAAGATTACAGGTCAACCAGTCAGAAACCTTGATGAATCTTCCTGTCATAACAATATGTAGAGATTGGCTGAGAACATGGCCTCTAACCATGTACTGAAGGAGCTTTTGGGGGTTCGTATACATTGCAATTTATGATTTCCAATGTTTCATGCTTGAAATCTTTTGTTTTTGTTTGACATGTTCTTTTGTAAACAAAGCTGTTTCTGAAATGTTCTGACAAAGTTTTATCGTATTGTATCATACAGTATCTGCAGAACAAACTAAACAGATTTGAAAAAAACCATGGTGTTTAATAGTGCTGGGCGATATAACGATACATATCGTCGGGACGATAGAAAAGTGACTATTGTGATATATTTTCTTCTATCGTCTCTATCGTTTCTGTCATAATTGTATCAATGATTCATGTAAATATTTCATAACGTAGGCTACGACGAATGTATTAGTGTTGTCACTTTGCATACATTCAGTTTATATAAGTGAT
>NC_051434.1:25568437-25574695 GCF_001649575.2 Kryptolebias marmoratus
AAGATAATGGAGTCTGTTGTCATTTGATACTGTTACGTTGTAACAGGTACATATATGTTGCTGCACTAAAATGCAGCAGATCTCATTTGTGAAAGTTCAGTTAAATGTCACTTTGAAATAAAGCTTGAAAAAGGTAAGAAATTAAATTATTTTTTCATATTTTTCAGAGAATAACTGACAACGTACATAATTGGGGTATATCATGATATATATCGTTATCGTGATATAGTATTTTTTCCATATCGCCCAGCACTAGTGTATAATAACAGGACCTGCCCATTTGATCTGACCTTTGTCATACTGACCCAGATGTTTTTATTTTAGGTGAATAAAGAACTGGAATGTGAAAATGCTACAGCTAAGTCAAACAGCACATTGAGGCCTCTCCTTGTTTTACTGCTTTAAGAGGAAATCCAAAGTACATTAAAAATATATATTCATGACAGCTTTAATATTTTGTTCCATTACAGCAGAAATTTAAGGAAGCACAACTACTTTTAAAAGGGCAACATTTTAAAATAAAATTAATGGTTTTTTTTGTTTGTTTGTTTTATTTGTATGAAGTCAGATTCAGTTAAAAAAAACTTTTTATGTTTAATTAAATCTATTAAACAGACTCATTTACAGTTGCACATCCACCTGCTGCAGAAAGCTCACAGAGAAATGAAACTAGGGTTCAAAGTTTTCGGCCAATAAACATCCAGCATACCCCAAGTCAGGAAGGTATCTACTTTGTAATAAAACACAGCAACATACAACTGACATGAACTTACAGGCCACTAATTAACAACATTTGTCACAAAGGTTATTAATAACCAATATAAAAAGAAATTCTCGGTAGCACAAACATTAAAATCTACACAACACGGATACACTAACACCAGCTTTTTTTTATTTACACATGACAAAAATCTATAAGGAACTAAAGTCCTTAATCATAACTGAGAAACAGCTCACAATCCAACTGATCAGTGTGCTACAGTGTTCATCTTTAAACACTGCTCAATTCACTTTAACACTCCTGTGTCCATGTTCGACTCTGGGTCATGTTGTGCCCCTGCGGTACTGTTTCATACCCCTGTGTGGTTCACACAGATGAACATATAAATGCTTGGACTCGTCCAAAATGTTGGTCATTGAGTAATGCAGATTTTGAAGCAGCAGTGACCAGTGCACTGAAACTGAAAACACACCAGGAACACTGCAGGTCATCATTACAACCATGTCAATGACACCACTACAACATAGAAGATGTGCCAAGCTTAGGTGGCTGTAATAACACAGATTAGCTTTAAAATATAAGCTTAACATTTTTTCTTTCCCACCAGAATAACCAGTTTCTGCACTGGATCGCCAAATATCCTCTTGTTTGCTTTTGTATTTATAATGATGAAAACACCAGGGTGTCCCCCACCTCTAACACAATGACTGCTGGATATAGGCACCAGATTTCTGCAACCCTGCATGAAAAGCAAGCAAAGAAAATGGATGGATCGAGATTTGGGGTCATATATCTAAGGAAAATTTTCAACAGCAAAAATACATTTTTTCTCATTCAACTTTTTAAATGAAATGGTGCTACAACTACTAAAGAAGAGAAGAACTATCAATAAAAGTATAGAAGAGCTGCTACAAGAACCTGAATGTCCGAGGGAACAAGTACACATAAAAATGTATCTGGAGCTTGAAAATAGAAGTGTCAATAAATATTTCCAGAGGCCATGTCAGTTAGTGGCCAGGTCATCACTGAAAACATTGGTGATGTTTTTCCCTTGAGTTCTGACTGTCCTTGGTATTTCAAAAAGTTTTATCCACTTAAAAGTAGAAATCTTCCTCTGAACTTCTGAAGTTATCATAGGTGAAATGATCATTTTTAGCAGCTAACAAACAAAGTAAAGATGTAATTTCTAAGCTCAGCTTCTAAGAGTTGTTTTGATCCATTCTAATTGCTGCTCATGTCGTCTCAGAAAGATGTTTTAGTTTAGTATATTACTACAATCTCCCCACAAAAACAGACATGAAAAGCTATTCTGTTTGTCTGTGTCTCTTTCATGTCTTCTCAATACCCAGCCGGTTGAGGCGAATGGCCACCCATACTAAGTTGGAGGTTTCTTCCTGTTAAAAGGGAGTTTTTTCTTTTCACTGTTGCCAATGTGCTGCTCAGGATGGGAGACTGTGACAAAGTCAAGATTCAAGGCAATCTGCTGGCTTCCTTACATAGAAAACTTTTACTAATTGGCTTTTTATAATGTACATTATATTGCCAAAAGTATTCACTCACCCATCCAAAACACTGAATTCAGATATTCCAATCACTTCAATATCCACAGGTGTATAAAATTGAGCACCTACATGTGCAGACTGCTTCTACAAACATTTCTGGAAGAATGGGTCTCTCTCAGGAGCTCAGTGAATCCCAGTGTGGTACCATGATAAGATGTCACCAATACAATAAATTCCGCCATGAAATTTTCTCACTATTAGATATCCCACAGTCAACTGTTGGTGGTATTATAACAAAGTGGAAGCGATTAGGAACAACAACAACTTGGCCACAAAGTGGTAGGCCATGTAAAATCACAGAGCAGATACTGAGACGCATAGTGCACACAGGTCACCAGCATTCTGCAGTCAATAGCTACAAACCTCAAAACATCACATGGCCTTCAGATTAGCTCAAGAACAGTACATAGAGAGCTTCATGAAATGTGTTTCCATGGCTGAGTGGCTGAATCCAAGCCTTAGATCAGCAGTTCCCAACCCTGGTCCTCGAGGAACACTATCCTGCACGTTTTCATTGTTTCCCTGCTTTTCAGCAGGTCCTTTCTGTCTGCAGAAGCCTGTTAATGACTCCCTCATTCAAATCAGGTGAGTCAAAGCAGGGAAACAACTAAAACATGCAGGATAGTGTTCCTCGAGGACCAGGGTTGGGAATCACTGCCTTAGATCACCGAGTGTAATCAAAGTATCAGATGCAGTGGTGTAAAGCACACTGCTACTGGACTCCAGAGCAGTGGAGATGTAATATCTGGAGTGATGAATCTCACTTCTCTGTCTGGCAATCTGATGGTTGAGTCTGGGTTTGACAGCTGCAAGGAGAACGGTACTCATCTGACTTAATTGTGCCAAGTATAAAGTTTGGTGGAGGGAATTATGGTGTGGGATTGTTTTTCGGGTTTTGGGCTCAGCTGCTTAGTTCCAGTAAAAGGAACTCTTCATACTTCAGTATACCAAGACATTTTGGACAATTTCATGCTCCCAACTTTGAGGATTTTCCCTTCCTGTTCCAACATAACTGCACACCAGTGCACAAAGCAAAATCTTTGGAAGGTTGAGTTTGGTGTGGAACAACTTGACTGGCCTGCACAGAGTCCTGACCTCAAGCCTAAAGAACACTTTTTGGATGAATTAGAACGAAGACAATAAGTCAGGCCTTCTGGTCCAACATCAGTGTCTGACCAAACAAATAAGCTTCTAAAAAATGGTCAAAAATTCCCATAAACACACTCCTAAAGCTTGTGGAAAGATAGCTGCAAAGGGTAGGCCAACATCATATCAAAGCCTATGGATTAAGAATGGGATGTCTCTCAAGTTCATATGCATGTGAAGAAAGACGAGCAAATACTTTTCGCAAAATAATGTATGCCAATGTTTTTGTTCAGTGTCATGAGATGACTTTTGTTGTGGCGCAATATAAATAAACTGAATTGAAGTTGAATTGAAAAACCGAAAAGGCTTTGATTATCATACTAACCATAAACTATGTCTTCCCTGTGAACCACACCATATTAAATTCACCACACACCACAATTTTTTTATGGTTGGTTCTTTATTGAAAGTTTCTTTTCTAGATTTAAAGTTTTAAATCCACTTCATTCATCAGCCTCCCACTCCACCTAGGTTGCTGATACGCTGCCACCACAATGATAAATCATCACAGTCTTAATTTCATACATGCTCCAAACCGCCAGATTTAACCACAAAAAAGGCCACTCACTACTATCTGATTAAAGATAAATAAACAGAAATCATTGGGAACAATTTGATAGTACAGCTTTTTAGTTTGTTTGGTCTTTTAATTTAATAAAGGTTTTTAATAAACTGTTAATCAAATTATTTTATAGGATGTTGTATGGATGACTTTCTCTTCGGTTTATTGCTTGTTCTTCCTGTTTTTATATCCACTGTGGTTATTGTAAGCTATAATATGCTGTGTCAATCAAAGAACAACAGTCTGAGCACTGTTGTGTCACACTATAATCACCTAATAAACACTGTGTAAAAACACTGAAGCTGTGTAAGACAGCTGATGATTGTAGGCACAACAGGTTGTTGTTAGCATCCTCTCTGGTGCACTTGTCAACAGAGTTAATATGTCTGGTGTATGCTTGTACTTCCTTAGCCTGGATTTTGAGCCAGGTATCGTCCACACATCTGAATCAGTGGCTTAGTTTCCTTGAAGGAGTTCAGGGCTCTCTTTTTCACTTCCTTCATGTAAAGACTGGCTACAATCTGTAACACTGGAGATCCCATGGCCCAAACATGCTTCTGTTTTCTAAAATTGTCATTGTATTTGAAATAAACGGTGGAAAGACAGAGGTCCAGCAGGATAAAGATCTGGTTTGTAGTGAAATTGGTCCTGTTGTTTAGATCATTATCTTGTTATCTGTCATTTTCTGATGATCTCCACTGCTTCTGATGTGGGTATACAAGTGAAACGTGAAGTGACATCAAATGATACAAGGGTTTCCCCAGGAGGCAGCTACAAATTCTGAACTTTGGTTGCAAAATCCATGGAGTTCTTTATGCGGTGTGGTGTGTTACCAACAAGAGGAACTAAAATACCAGCAATATTATCTTGGAATATTATATATCACTGAGTTTATAAAAATGGGTCACTCTGCAGAAGGGAGCATCATTTGAACTGTGTATGCATTCAATGTATGCTCCTTCTTGCAAGAATAAAAAAGCTCTCAATTAAAATAGGCAGATTCCTAAAGTAATTTAATTAATTAATTAATGTTCCTAATAGTGGATTTACTGCCACTGATTAGATCCACAACAAGTATTTTTTATGGAGATATGGAAAAATTTAGTCCTTTTGCCAAAACATCTTCTGACTGTGTCAGCATCCTGTCTGAATATTTGTGTTGGGGACATCCTTGTGTTCTTGCCTAGTAATTTGTTATGAAGAAACAGCTCGCTGTTGTAATTTAAAGAACTTTGTTCTTTTTTGTCGTTCATTGCTTTTATGATGCTGTGAATGTTAGACTTTTTCTCCAAATTTGGAAACATCGTCGGACAGAGAGTTAAGTAGAAGAGTTCCCAACTTCTGGCAGGTCTGATTAATTCTCTGAGTTTCAATGGTGAAGTGGAGGCGTCTTCCTCTGCCACTAAGCAGCTTGCTCTGAGCTTTCAGAAGTATATGTCTCCTTTGATGGTAGAGTTCAGTCTTCTGCTGTTGGGGATGAGTCTTTGTTGTCTTATCTCAAATTAAAGAGAAGATTGTTCCTGTAGTCTGCATGTTTTCTTGACATCTTCTCATATTCCACACTATTCCTAGGGTGTCTTTCCAAAGTGTATGGCAATATTCTGGTGTAGATTCTCAGTCATCCAGCTTGCACAATGTCAAAGTACATTTCAAGACCGTTCAGACAGAGGATGGTCCATCCTAAGGACAAAACACTCGAACACAAACTGAGCGGTGTCATGTCTGCAGTTCAGTGCAGCAAGGAATGTCAAGAACTCTATACTGGAGAAACTAAACAATCTCTCTGTGCATGGCTCAACACAGGAGAGCCAGCTCTTCAGAACAAGACTCAGCTGTTCACCTACACCTCAAGGATAAAAGACACTTTTGAGGACTAAAATGCTCCTATTTTGCACAGAGAAGATAGATGGTTGGAGAGGGGGTGAAGAAAGCCATTTACATCAAACAAGAAAAAACAACTTTCAACAGAGGAGGAGGTTTCAGATTTTAGCTTACTAAAACGGAGCATTAAGCCTGATACCCAGTCATCTTTAACAAACCTGATTTAAATAAATGGGTGATCATTTGGGAAGCACTACAGCTCACAGCAAAAGGGCCCTAAGTTCAAGCCCTAGACTGGGACTGGGGTCTTCTGTTTAGAATTTGCACGTTCTCCTCATGTTTGTGTAAGGTTTTCTCCGGGTACTCCGGTTTCTTCTCACAGTTCATAGACATGCATATTGACTTCAAGCCCAGGCCTCCCTTGAAAAGCAGCTCTTTACTTGTTA
>NC_051434.1:25574731-25590689 GCF_001649575.2 Kryptolebias marmoratus
CAGCAGCAGCAGCCGCAGCCGCAGCCGCAGCCGCAGCCGCAGCCGCAGCCGCAACAGCAGCCGCAACAGCAGCCGCAGTAGCAGCCGCAGCAGCCGCCACAGCAGCAGCAGTCGCAGCCGCAGCCGCAGCAGCCGCCTCAGCCGCAGCGGCAGCAGCGGAAGCAGCGGCAGCAGTAGTTTCTTCACAGAAAGTCACTCTCTGTAACTTTAACTGGCTGAGGTACATTGAGAAAACAGGAAGCTAAATGTCCTTGACAAGTTGTCCATACACACATGAGTATACACACACATGCATGCACTAGCTCAACTTTCCTGTTGAGCTTGTATTACATATTTCTCCTTGATTTGGTTAATCAGTGCATTTTTATTTCTGTATATATACTTTTTAAAAATAATTTTAAAATATTCTTCTTTACTGTTTGGTTTTACAAACTGTTTATTGTTTTATTTGCAGCTTGAAATAAAACTTATTAAACTGTAGCTGAAGCCAAAACAAGACTATGATACAATGATGAGGAAGTGGGGGATGGGGGGATCTGTTGCTCTTACTGTGGGCTAATCAAGAGTCAGGTTCACGTCAGTTCTTTATCAGTACTGTTGAGTTATTTCGAAGGTTGCAGCAATTTCACTCAGTCCTAAAAGATTCAGGCAATTCATGTTTGACGAGGCAGACTTTTAAAAAGTGTAATAATAAACAGAGATTGTCTTCAGGCTTAAATTTTAATGGGTATTATGAAACAAAGCTTCCTGCTGACAGTCATTAGACAAGAGAAGACCCTCGTTAGAACCTTTTGGTGCTTGATGTAAGCAGCTGGACACTTTTTATTTGTGGTGATGGACCAGGAAATTATACATGTCAGACTAACAGCTTTTTTTTCTTTTTTTTTTCCCTGACTGGTAACTGCACATGTTTTGTAATCACTTGTTAACTGGTGTGCTCCCACGCAGTTCCTGCAGCCAGCACATCATCTGATGTCTTATTTGACTCCTGAGCAGCAAACCTAAATCAGAATTTGTGAATCTTTTTACCTACCTCCTGAAGCCCTGTGCTGGCCTATTTTCACTTTTATTATAGCTACTGTGTGCATGTTGCTCTTTGTCCTGTTTAATGATTGGCATTTTTTATTGTACTAAATCTGAATGAATTTTAATATAATTATTATCCATTTCCAAAAGGCAGGCAATGTGTTTTTGCCTGTTTCTGTGTTTGTTGTTCTGTTAGCAAAATATCTCATAAATCGCTGAATGGATTTCAATGTTACTCTCAGAAAGTATTCATTGGATGTACATCTACAACCCCTGATTTCAAAACTTTTGGAGTCAATTCAATTTAAGATGGATGCTACAGCTAATTGACATTAGCCATCATAATTATGGCTAAGGGTCCAATCACACCAGCCCTGTTTAGTCCGCTTTAATCGAACTCTAGTTTGTTTGTCCGGTTTGTTTGGGGAGGTGTGAATGTGCAATTAACTTTGATGTGGACCAAAAAAAGCGAACTCCGGTTCGCCTAAAAATCTCGGTCTCGGTTTGGTTGAAGTGAACTCTGGCACGGTTCGAATGCATATGTGAATGCAAGCAGACCGGAGACCGCTCTAAAAGCAGGAAGTGGACTACAGTACAGGGCCTTCTGGGTAAATACAAACAAAATAAATGTGCATTTCTACCACTAGCAGGAGGAATGGCCCGTGGTCAGACGTGGAGTGAAGAGGAGGTAAAAGAAATCAGAAAAAAATCCTAAAAGTGCTAAAATTTGACACCACTCCATTTTTGTTTACTTTTCCAGAAGAAGGAAGTTGCACTCTGTGTCTTTTTAATTTTATCTTTTTTTTTTTACTTTGAAACACCTTAGGTTTCATTGCGCATTTGCTGCTTAGCTCCTTTTCTTAAATACCAGAGAAATTCCCTTAGTTTAACTCATTACACTCAGATTTTTCTTTTTGTTGTACTTAACTATGCTAAAATACAGTTTTAAAACATTACACAAATCATATGTTCAATTAAATCCAAAACAAATCCAATTAATGGCCTAACAGCTTTTTTTTTTAAAATAATGCATATCATTCATGCTGGAGTTTGAAACTAAAATCATCTTATGATGAGAAATGACAATTATTGTATAACTGTTTTGATCAACTATTGAAAATAAAATGTGTGATGTGTTAATGCTTGGACTCTGTGTTGTAAATGACTCACTACCACATGAAACTTTTAGCTCAATTGACAAAACAAAATTTCTAAATATGACTAATACTCATATTTGTGTTTGCTAAGGTTGATTAGGTGCAGCAACCATCATGAATTAGATTTACTAGATTTGCTACTTCCCTGAGGTTTTGCCTTCTGCTTGACTACCTGCTTCCTTGGACTTTTACACAAAAATAATACAGAAAAACTAGACTGAACTACAAAACACACAGCTCGGTAGTTAATTGCCGTTTTAAATCTTGTCTGCCTTTGAAGGGATTTTAGGGATACTTGATGTGAATTTGGCAAAACTTACCAGTTAATAACCTAATGGGGCTGCTTATTCCATCCAAAAAACAACAACAATTTCCATAACAAAATTAGAATATGAAGAGGACAGTTCAAGTTTAAGCCTGCAGAGGAACAGGATCTCTCTGACCTACAGAAACCCTGCAGAGTTTTCTCTCAGTATTGGAAAACACAGGAGAACTGCTCCAGGCAAGTAACTACAGTGTGTCTCATTCTGAAGGATCCCACATTTTGTTGTTGGATGAGAAACACAGAGCTTTTACACAGAGCTCTGGTGCTGAGCCTGCTCTTTGCGGGTCTTGTTGTTTTCAGATGGGTATTGATGTGGCTTTGGTTTTATGGTCTGTTACAATCCGACAAACAGATGAGAGAGAGTCAGAGTGCAAAACTGTCTGTATTATGTAAAACTATATTCTAATTATGCAAATAAATCAGCTGTCAATCACTGAGTCCTTTGTTTAATTATGACTTAAAGAATTCAGAACAATACAACTACTTTTCTTATTGTTATCCAATATACAAGCTGTTACAATTTCTGACTGCAATGATTTTTATTTTCAAAATGACGTACAGGTAGATTTTTAAGCAAATTACTAAAGCCTTGAATGTTATGTTGAACTGAAACACTTTTGATTGGACTTTATGTGAAGCACCAAAGGGCTACTCTGTAAGTAATGCTGTTTTCTAGCTGAACATGATTCCTCTGGTCCCTACAGTTACAACAGATACAGTCAAACTATTTAACATCACCTGACAGGAAACTCCATGACGAACTGCAACAAGTTACAGAGTCTACTAGGTTTAAGAATACAGGGTGACACTGCATTTGTTTTTACCCAAGCACTAATTTCTGAAAATATGCCACGAGATGAGATGAGACACTGGTCCACTAGATTAACAATATTTTCTCTTAGAATGATGCTTCAACTATACATGATCTGCAACTTCTCATTTAAGCTATGTGACCTTTGAGCTCATTTTCACAAGGAGCAAAAAAAGTGCAGTGGGTGGAGCTGTCGCCTCACAGCAAGAAGGTTGCAGGTTCCTCTGGTCCAGCACGCTTTGAGTGTAACTAATTGCTGAACTCCTTTCGGCGTGATGTTAAATGTGGGTTTTATCTGGGTACTCCAGTTTCCTCCCAGAGACCAGAAAAATACATGTTAGGTTAATCTGTAATTCTAAATTGTCCATAGATGTGAGTGAGAGCGTGAATGGTTTCTGTCTCATTTGTCTTTATGTGTCCCTGTGATGGACTTAATATTCACACAGGAAAATGGAAAAAAAAACTACCTGAAGGAATTTTATAGGTCAAAACAAAGTCTATATATTTTTTTGTTTTAAACAAAAGACTTATTCATTTCTTATGTCCTAATTTAATTCACTTATTTTTACTAGTTTTTAAGGAAACCATTTTCATTACAGCTGCTACAATTTCACCTTAAAATTACAAAGGAAAAAAAGATATGAAAGGAATTTATACAGACTCTGTAGTGGTGATGTCATGGAAACTTTTAGAATCAAGCTGCTATGTATAGTTTTGAACGGGGTATAAGTAAATGGTACAGTCAGATTTTTAATCTTTCCCTCTCAAGTCAAACAGGAAAAAATAGAGTTTCAAACAATTTTCTCAGGTTCAGAGTTGAGAAATCACCATGTGAACAGGAAATTAGGTCCATTTTGTTCTAGATTAATACAAAACAGACTGCACCTCCCAGCACAAAGCTTCCTGCAGACTGCAGTTTTCATTTATTTTTTTTTTATTATTAATTCTTTTTAACATACAAAAAACATAATGACAACTTCACAATCAACAATCTTTTCAGAAAATATATATACAAAAACACCTCCCCAACAATATCTTGAGTGAAATTATAACATCTTAGAGCACACTAAAAAATATTAACAACACATTATAGTCGAGTAATCAGGGATATAAAATAAGATCAACAACACAATAAAATAAAAACAAAAACAAAATAAAAACATGGGGTTTATACCAACTTAAATTCTGCTATAATTGAGAAAAGTTTGACTGCTGGGGCTGTATTAATTTTTTTCAAAGATTCACAAAATAATAATAAATCATTTTTTAACGTTTTTACAGCTGGAAGACATTTTGTAAAACGGCATTTATGAATGTAAAATTTTGCAAACAGTATAATATTATTAATCAAATATTCAACTTTTTTATTCCTTATTGAAATTCCAAATTTTATTCCATTCCAGGAAAATGACTCAACTTGGAGAGATTTAGACCTCAACCAGTTATATATTTCTTTCCAAAGATTATTTACAATTTCACATTCATAGAACAGATGTTCTGTTGATTCCGATAATGATTTACAAAAATAACACTCCTCCATTTCAAATTTAAAAATTCTTTTAATGAATTCCTGTGAAGGGTAAATATCATTTAGAATTTTAAAGTGGATTTCTTTAAATTTAGGAGGGATTGGAAATTTCAAAAATTTAGTTCTAATTGAACAAATTTCTTGTTTATTAAAGTTTTTTAAGTAATAAGTTCTTTTAGAGGACCCAGGGTATATTTCCTCAATTAGGAGTTTTCTCAAAACCAGGTTATTGCACTTTTTTTCTACAAAGTTTATGTTATTGATTATTATTTCACGTAATCTAGGGATTGGAGTCTGATCTAAATTATTCTTGATTAAATGAATCATAGCCCGTGGAATATTATCAACCACATTTCTGTAATCCTCCGGTGTACATCTTATTCTATATTTATTACTGAATTCCTCGTATTTTAACAAATCCCCTTCATCATTCATCAAATGAACAACAGACCAAACTTGTTTTTCCATCCATCCCTCCATAAATATTGATTTTCTTCTCCTTAGAATCACCCTGTTATTCCACAGTGGGACATTGTGTGGACTAAAGTTATGCTTGTAAACCATCTTCCAGTAGAACAGGACCTGTTGATGAAAGGCAGAGAGTTTCACGGGTAACTTGGAAACCTCAAAGTCACATTTCAAAAGGAAATCTAGGCCACCTAATTTTCTAAACACAAATTTAGGTAAAGAGAACCAAATATCTTCACTACTTCTTAAAAATGACTGAAGCCATCTTAGTTAGACTGCAGTTTTCAACAGGACTGGGACAGCTGCTCAGTGTCGCACTTCATGGTCCTAGTGTCTGACCTGTTTGGTTAAACTGCTGACACACAAACAATTTAAAGAGGTGGGGTCATCTTCAGATATAAATGAACCAGACAAAGTCATGAGTTCTGTTCTGTTTGGGAGACAGTTTTTTAACTTGATGGGAAATCTCTTGATCTCAATGAAAATACTAAAAAAAAAATTAAGAGAAATACTTCAGACTCATTACCCAATTCTTACATTTTTAAAATTTATTTTAATTAAGAGTATTCCCAATGAAATTGTAAGATTTGAACCAAGAATATGTTTAGGGTCTTTATGTTTTAGGTATGTTCATTTGATAAAAGCCAAAGTGGAAGACAAACATTTTTGTGTTAGAAAGGATATACCACCATGATGCACACATGCCTGCATATGGGCCTGTTCACATTATGTTTTTGTAGTTCATTTTGGGTGATTTGATTGCATGTGCTCAGCCCTGAAGCCCCTGCTCCCTTCTGCAGGAGTTGCCACAGTGAGTGAACTTGCATGAAAGATTTAGCAATTTGTGTTATGCCAGATGCCTTTCCTGACACAACCTGGGCTTGAACCCGTAACATGAGGATTACTCAAACCACCTTCAAAGGTAGTTTGAGTTAAAACATTTTCAATGCACACTGAGGGAGTTAAGACCTGGATTTAGCATTGTCTGATCGAAAGTGGATACCTAAAGATGGAAGTCAGGCGACAAATATAAACAGAGTTTATCAAGTCCAGAATAGCCAACTGAGAAAAACCCTGGTGGATCCGCTGGGTATTATGGGTTGCAAGGACCTGTTTTAAATTGATAAACTTATTTTAATATTTGTCTATGATTAAAGTAGAGAAGACTGGGTTCTGTCTATTTTTAAAGTGTTTACAGTACATTACAAAAGTATTTATATCCCTTTTGTTAATAATTTTTTGGTTTGATTAAAAGCTATAATTGTAAAAAAAAATCAAATAAAAGATATTGAATAAGAATTTTAAAAAAAATTAAAAAAATAATAATAAAACTTAAAAATGGTGCACTAACATGTATGCATCCTCCCAAACTTTATTCTTTGTGTCATTGTCTTCTGCAGCAGTTCCAGGATCAAGTCTCTGCAGGTCTGCCTGTGTGATGTTGGTTTGTCTAAGCTGGACTTTCTGTCAGATCTTTATGACAAACTGCTGCAGCTCCTTCGGGTTGGATGGATGCTGCTTGTATCCAACAATCTTTAAATCAAACCAGAGATTCTCAGTTGGACTGAGGTCTGAGCTTTGATTGGACCACTCCAGGAAGTTTAACTGGTTCCACTTAGACCAGTAGAGTGGTCTTCAGCAGTTTGCTTAGGGTCATTGTCCCGCTGGAAGGGGGACCTCCACTCCAGTTCAGAGACTGAGGTGGAGGGATCAGAATCGGTGACAGATTGCTCTTAAGTGGATCCTATTGAACTAATTATGTGGCACCTTAAGGTAATGTTTGCAGCTTCTAACCAAAGGGGGTGAATACAGATGCAGATGCACCACTTTTCAAACAAAGAAAAAATTCCCCTTTGCCTTCATTAATTTGGAATATTGCTTGCAGAATGTTTGTTGTCATTCAAATGAAAAACCCAAATAAATTCCAGGTTTTAGGGCACTAAACTAGAAAGCTTACCAAGACGGGTGAACACATTTGCAAGGCACGTTATAACACCTCTGAGTTGTTTACCTGCTGGACAAGATGAGGAGGGAGCTATGCAAAGGTTGGGAATTTGAAAGCAAATTAATGGCAGTGATTCCATGTCTACTAAAGAAAAACAAACTTCTGATTCACAGCAGAAACTGAAAATACAAACCAAAATAAACATTTTGCAGGTACAAAATTATCAGTTTCAGACATTTTTTTCCTTAAGCTTTTGATCTGTGCATAAGGATGGTAAAACATGTAAAAACATGACCTTGCATTGACAGAAAAATGTAAAATGAAGTCATAGCCACAGTGAACCAGTAAAGCTATACTTTAAATAGATTAATAATGATTCAACATTAGATTTATTATTAGAACCAGATTAAATTGGCTCTGATAGAAATATTCTGGTTTCTCATTGTTTGTCAGCCAGAATCATTTGTGTTTATATTTGTCCAGCAAACCACCAAAACGTTTTAAAAAAATGTATTTAAAATTTATTTTCTCAAATGTAGTGTGTCAACTGCTTCATTTAGCTGTGGTTTATTTTGATCTGACAGACAAAATGCATGAAAAAGACATCAGAGGCAGAATTTGATCAAATGCAGAAGTGAAATACTTGGCGAGTTATTCAGTGACAGACTTAAGCACAAACTGCCTTCAATGCTGATACTATGAAACACTATCATGTAGGAGACTCCAGAGGTCACCAAAATCATTAGGTTTCACATCCTACAGGGAGTAGCTTCTGTCTGCTGCTTGCACATATTAGCAACAGATTGAATCAAATCAGAAGTTAAATGATCAATCCTGTTCTTGTCACAACTTTCAAATTCTAAAAAATACCAACGCTCCTAACTCCCAGGTTGACTGCAGAGCTTATACCAACCTGCAGGCATATTCTAGACCTCTGCTTGAAGACTGAGTAACAGACTGCAGACTGTGGGTGAGCACTTCCTGCTCTACACTGGGACACACAGTTTCCCTACCACAACAGTTACCACATCCTGCATCACGTGAGGAACAAGAACACTGTGTACCATTGCAGCACACAAAAACAAACTGAGCTGTTTGGTATGAATATGTTCCAACAGCCGCACATTCTTGTCTAATACATTGTAATACTTCGTCTATATGCTGTAAATTATGAGTTGAAGCAATACATTGTGTAGAATACAACAGCTGTTACTTCAGAGCAAATAGTTTTCTATTCGTTGCCAACCACCATGAGAAGTCAGTGATCCTGTAAATGTCATTGTGTGTTTGTGTGTTAGAAAACATTTTGTAAACTACTGCATAGATCTGAATGAAACTCAGAAAGTTCTCATTGACATACATAAGCAACTTACTAACTTTTGGAATCAGCTCAGTGTAAAATGGCCAACACAGACAATTGACCTTCTCAAACACCAATATAAAAAAAAAAACATGCAATTTATATATTGAAACATGACTTAATCACAAATACTGTACTATGACTTTTTATTATTACAAAGTTATGTTGCAATTTTGGTCAGTAGCAGCATCCACACTCTTCAACATTTCATAAATTCTTTTTAAGTTATAGTAGAATTTGAGCTAAAATTTGGTAGTAGCTGACGGTCATCCCTAACACATACTCCAAGCACAAACAGATTGTGCAGCATCCTTGTTTTAAACTTTGGCATGCAAGGAGATGGGTGATATGCATTCCTTCAAAAAATACTACTTTCATCATAGAACGTTTTTCAGCATTATATTCTGTAAATGTTCCAAATATAAACTACATTTAATTTAGGTGTTAAGACAAACTTTTATGAAAAAATTTCAGTGCCAAGAATTGAGAAATGGGTTATAACTTAATCATTAGAATTTTATGTTGTTCCATTATTTTGATCACTAGTGAAAGATTTTAAAGCTACATTATTTAGTTTTTTAGAGGTCAACCTACATATCAGTTGTCTGATTCTTCTTCCTATTATTATTCTTTAGATAATTTCTTCAAATAAGAAAAAGTTTTAGAATTTTAAACTTTGCCATTTCTAAAATCTTATGTTGAGAATTGATAGTATTATAGTAGTTTTGGTCAAACTCTGTAAATAACATTATGCATCTTATAAGATCTAGAATGACCTGTTAATGCTTGGAGTATGTGTTGTCAATGACTTTCAACTATTGCCACACCAAATTTTAGCTCAATGTTTGTAAATCTGACTAAATTACAGTCATTGTTGTGTTTGCTGAATTCAGTTATGTGTAGCAGTCATCTTGAATTTGGTTGGTTCCAAAAGTTAGTCTGATATTTTGCTAACAGACAAACAGAGTTGACCCCAGCAGTTAATGCAAAAATTGTAAGAAAAATCTTGCCCAATATATAGCGCTTAAAAATGGAGATACATCTTAGCTTCTACCTGACCAAAGGTTTTAGCTTAAGAGCTGTAAAACTGGCTCAGGTACAGTCAATTTTGTGTTTCATAAAGTCATTTGGCTGTGACTGTCATCTTGAATTGCATCGAGACGAAAAGTTGATCAGTTGCAGATACACATCCAATGATTAGTTTTTGAGACTCTCATTAAATTTTGTCCAGTAGTTCATGAAATATTTGCTTTAAGACAAATGCACACACACAGGCAAAAACATAATCAATGCCCTTTCACTAGTGGGGGATAACTTTGCAATCACCAATAATAAAATACTTAATATTGGCAAGAAATACAAACTTAAAACAGAACTAGAAACACTCAGAGAACGCAAACGTCTGCCAAGGCCATAGCATCATTTAAAAAATTGTAAGATCCAGATTGTGATCTGGATCACCACCAAAATTTTATCACTTGTTTTTTTTGTGACAACCCCAACATTTCCTGAATAGTTATCAAAATCTGGTAATTAGTTTTTAAGTAATCTTGCTAACAGACAGACAGACAAACCAACCAACACTATCAAAAACATACCCTCCTTGGCGGAGGTAATGAAGGCTATAATAGTTTTGAAAACTTGTGAAAAGGGTCATCTGGACCTTATCTAAAATCTAAACATCAGCTCTGTAAGCTGCAGTCTGAACCAACAGTAAACAGCAGTCATAATGTTGACCAATATGCATTATATCTGAGGTGGCATTCAGATAAGAGTCAATCTTGATCTGCTGACCCAAACACCTGCCGTTCTAATACTTTCTGAATCTGAATTTCTGAAGCAGCATGGCGGGTGTGCAACGTGATCCGAACTCATCATGGCAACTGGTATCACAAAAAGAACAGCAGATGGTGTTTTCATTAAAGAATTCAAGCTGATGGAGCAGTCACAGTGTCCTCAGTGCACTTATCAGGTTACATGAAGTTCTCTAGCTGAGAGAAAACATGCAGGTCCATTTCAGACAATTTATCCAGAATGTTATGCTGTTCTGGTTACTTTGTGCACAGTCAGGATCTGGAAACTCAAAGCAGGTTCAATAAAATACACTAGTAATGTTACAACCAATGATGTGCTATAACAGAGTACATATAGTGGAGTTAAAACAAGATCATGGGATCATGTGGGATCATGAGATTTCTTGTCAAGTTGAGAATGGTCTCATGGGGGGGAAAACATCTTATGACTGTCTGGTGAAACTGTTACTGAAGATGTCTAATCACCTTGAATCATTTGTGTGGTGGCAGATTAAACAAATTGGTAGGCACTAGGACCATGAAGCACCTCACTCAAGCTGTGTAGAGAGCAACCTCCCCTGCCCTCCTGCAGCTACACGTTGAGAGGAAGAGTCTCTGTTGCACATTTATTTAAAACAGAGCAGACTTAGTGAAGAGGTCACATGGTGACTTGTCAACTTTGAACCTGAGGAAATACAGTTTTAACCTCTCGTTAACCTGTTTGAGTAGAGAGGAAAAGAGCAGACCAAAATTAAAGGCAAGGTGAAAAAATCAGACCATATCATTCATTGAATGCACCCTTATCTCTCCACACAAGCTGTTTATTTATCTCTGTGTTCATCAATGTAACTTTTTTCAGTGATGAAAATAATAATAATAAAAAACCCACAAAGGAGTTTAGCTCCAACATTTACTTCAGTCACTCTTAAGAGTTTTCACAACTCCAGCTCCTGAGAGTGTTTGAATTTATTATTAATATATATTAATATCTTTTTTTCTGTAAATTTTAAAGTGAAATGTTTGTTTGATTTTTCATTGTGCTTTAAAACTGTTTGATACATGTGATCAAATTCTTATATTGGAAATAGTAAAAAGGGATTAAAAACAAAGACACAAGAAGTAAATAAGTCCCCACCTCTCCTTCCAGGGTCGCAGGGAGCCGGTGCCCATCTCCAGCAGTCATCACAGGGCCACACAGAGATGAACAAAACAAACAACCATTCACAATCTCACTCACACCTAGGGACAGTCTTAGAGTTACCAATTAACCTAACATGTATGTTTCTGGTCTGTGGAAGGAAATCGGAGTATCATATTTTCTGGACTATAAGGCGCACTTAAAAGCCTTTAATTTTCTCAAAAAACGACAGTACGCCTTATAATCCGCAGCACCATATATATGTAAGAAGTCGTAATGTTTTAGAACGACTTTGGTAAACTACAAAGCTGCACAGCTTGCAGCATTAAGGCTCAGTTATAGTCAGGCAGGGCTTCATACACGGAGTGCGGACCTGAGCGAGGACAGTCCACGTGAAGTTACAACGACAATGCGCCTTATAGCCATGTGCGCTTTATATATGACAAAAGTTTGAAAATGGACAATTCATTGACAGTGCGTCTTATAATCCAGTGCGGTACCTAGAGAAAACCCATGTGAGCACAGGGAGAACATGCAAACTCCACCCAGAAAGGCCACCCAGGTTGGTACTTGATAAAGTTTTTACTTTTGGCCTTGTGTGAAAATGAGTTCAAAGGTCACAGCTTTAATGAAAAGTTAGAAGATCATGTATAGTTAAAGCACTCTTTTAAGATTCCTGATAATTGATAATTGAAGGTCATACAAACAGGTTGATTTACAACAATGTGGCCTGCCTACTCTAATGCTAGATTCAGATTCAGTTTCAGTTAACTAAATCATGCAATTAGGATTCTCATCCTGAGATATCCTTATTGTAGAGCAAATCTGTTCTGGTACATGTAGGCAGCCATCTTCTCTATATGGTATGCCTGATATGCAATAACAGGACAAAAAAAATGAGATGAGATGAGTTTTTCAGTACACCCCTAATGTAAAGAAGAAAATAACAAATGTTTTTCACCGGTCAGAAGCCTGCTTTTTTTAACTAAAGTAATCAAATCGTGCCAACACACTACTGTTTTGTGAGTACAGAGGCCTTTTGTTTTTCTTTGGTACTCCTTAGAGCAACACAGCCTGTCTATTAGTCTCACAGCTAAAATGGTTATACAAGTCTTTGCAGTAATAGAAAGGCAGTTGTTAGATTCATTTATTTTTATGAGTTATGATTTCATTCAGTGTCCTGTTTATTTTAGGTTATGTTAGCTCCGTTTCTGTTGATTTCAGAGGTGAAATATGCTGACAGCAAGATATTCACTAGCTAAGACCCTGCAGGCTGAGTGTTAACATCTTCTTTTAAAATTTGTTTTGATACATTGATGTGACAAACAGCAAAACATTAGTTGTATCTTACTGTACTGGAACATGTCAGCAATTCATTAAAACACTTAAGTCCATTTTTCTGGCAGTTATTGTGAGCAAACATGAATTAATATAATTATTAAAAAGGGCTATTTAATACCCAGATGCATGCAAATGTGTCAGGATAAATAAAAAATATATTATAGGTTTAGCATTCCTTGAAGGAATGCATATCACCCACCACCTTTTATGCCAGAGTTTTAAACTAAAATCATTTTATGATAAGAAATAGAGATAACTGTTTTGGTCAAACCTTGTAAATGACGTTATGTGTGATCTCATGTAATAATGTGAAATCTTGCAAAATTAGTTAGTGGTCAGAGTATGTGTTGAGGATGACTAGAAGTTACTACCCCACCAATAGCTCTATATCAGTAAAACTGGATGAGTTGTAG
Source organism: Kryptolebias marmoratus (assembly GCF_001649575.2). Taxonomy (NCBI): domain Eukaryota; kingdom Metazoa; phylum Chordata; class Actinopteri; order Cyprinodontiformes; family Rivulidae; genus Kryptolebias; species Kryptolebias marmoratus. Next base: position 25,588,037 of record NC_051434.1, read on the forward strand.
CCATTTTTGTATTGGCCAAGGTAGCTTAGCTGTGGCAGCCATCTTGAATGGGGTTGATTTCAAAAGTTAATCGGTTGTAGAGGTACATCTAGTGATTGTGATCAAAATATAAACATAGATGGATTTTAATGAAACATTCACGAGTTTCATGATATATTTAGCTAATACTACAAACAGACACAAAAATGGCAAAAACATTATCACCTCTTTCCTTCAGCAGTGAGTGACGACAGCAGCCCCAAGAGAATTATAGTTTCAGAGTTTTGTCATGGCATCATGGCACAAAGTATAAAATCTGTGACCCTAACTGTCTAATATTTACAACAAGATTATGTTAAGAATGCTTTAATATTTCACTCTGTATATACCAGTTCACCATGATGAAAACAATCATAAAAAAATAAAAAACTTAAAGACAACACATTTATTCAAACAAGTGTAGTGACACCACTGTATTTTTTTTGTTCAGGTCAGTGAGTGTTTGTTTGCCTGTGTCAGTTAGCAAAATATCTTATGAAACAATGGATAAATTTTAATAAAACTCTCAAAAAGTAATCACTGAATGTACATCTATCATAAGGGTCAGTAAATATTAGATTTTTTTTTTATATTTAACGTCTCGTCTTGTCCTGCCCACCTGTTCCACCTTCCAACCACTGCTCCAAACTTGACCAGCTTAATGCTTCTGACAGCACATGGTTATTTCATCCTTTACATCTGCAGGGCTAATTTTTACAACACAACAAGTGTTAGCACAACAAACTGTTTAAAAACATAGAAAGCATCTTAACGACCGCTAGGCTCAGCTGAAAGAAATGGCTGTGACCTGGGGGTGCGCCATATCGTCTCATTTACGGTAATATTGGTGGATTTTTTGACACGCTGAAACGCTATGTGGTCCACACTTCTGAACAATTGGTGGCGGTAATGCTTCCTATAGTTGTTTGCCAACCGCCATTAAAACAAAGAAGAAAAAGCGCAAGTTTGTTTGTTTTTTTTCTTCCTGCATGTTCTCCAGATCCACCTTCCAGTCTAGCGTTGGCTGCAATGCACTTAAATTAGTCTGCCAACTGCCATTAAAATCAAAATAAGATGTGTGAGGCGCTGCAAGCACGACCTAGCAAACATGGCGGAGCACAACACTGAAATACCTCCCGCGAGTCCCGACTTAATTACAAAAAAGGAGCCACTTCTGGTTTTAAAATAGAAGATGTGGATCAGACCACCACATTTTGCAAGTCATGCAAACATGTTGTGTCAGGAAAGGGTGGAGACACGTCAAATCTGTTTATAAAAAGTAAAAAATAAACAAAAAAAAAACAAACAATTTTGAAGTTACATATTTAATTAGGCAAATCCAATAAAAAATTAAAAGCAGAAAATGTGGAATATCATCTGTGATATCGTTATCGAGGTATTTAAAAAAAATACACTGCTTGACCAAAAAATAAATAAATTGTCACTTGGATTTAACTAAGTAAAAACGTAGGAGCCTCCTATTGGATAATTACTGCATGGGCGATTATGTTTCAGCTGGCAACAAGTTATTTAACCCCAACTGGTGCAATGTGTTGCTTCTCATTTCTTAAACAATCATGTTGAAAGACACATCCTGTGGTCGTGGAAAAGATGCTGGTCCGTTTGAGAAGGGTCAAATCATTGGCATGCATCAAGCAGAGAAAACATCTAAGGAGATTGCAGAAACTAAGAACTGTCCAACTCATTATTAAAAACTGGATAGATACTGGGGACCCATTGTGTTTAAAGAAGAAATGTAGCCAGAAAAAAATCACTTAAACGTTTGGTTAAATCAAATCGAAGAAAAACAACAATAGAACTCCGGGCTACATTTAATAGTAAAGTAAGAGCATTTCCACAGGCACTGTGACGTGATTCATGGACTTCTCTACAAACACACACACACACACTCATACAACACACACCACACCGCCTCTACACACACACACACACTCATTTTCATTTCTCTGCTCTGTCTCTGTCACCCCACTCGCACTCCCTCCCTCCCCTCCTTCACTATCTTAGTTTAGTTAGCTTACTAATTCTTTTGTTGGCTGTTTAGCAGGCCTTAGTACTGTTAGTTAGTCTCTTGGTACCTTTAGTTTAGCATTATCATGTTTTCTGATTGTTGTTTTGTTCAGTTTTTACTTTATCATGATTCCATTTAGATTATCTTAGCTACTATTTTGACTATCTTAGCTCATGTTTAGATATGTTTAGTTTTCATGACTTTATTTAGATTATCTCATATTTCATTTAGATTATACATGATTGATGTTTTTTATTTCTGTATTTCTATATTTGATTTTGATGTTTTTTGATTCTGTACCTGATTGTTCAGTATTTGATTCTGTTGTTGTTTCTGTGTTGTAAAGCACTTTGGATCACCTTGCTGCTGAAAAGTGCTATATAAATAAATTTCACTTCACTTCACAATGTGAAGGTAACTCAAGGGATTGGGACTGAACAGCTGTGTAGACTTAAGAAAACCACTAATCAGTGAGGCTAACTGGAAAAAAAGGCTTCAATTTGCTAGGGAGCATAAAGATTGGACTCTGGAGCAATGGAAGAAGGTCATGTGGTCTGATGAGTCCAGATTTACCCTGTTCCAGAGTGATGGGAGCATCAGGGTAAG